>NW_003852398.1:18662854-18669604 GCF_000181295.1 Otolemur garnettii | reverse complement strand
TTCGAACCTGGCCTGGACCTGCTAAACAACATGACAACTACAACAAAAAAATTGCCAGGTGTTGGGGTGGGCACCTGCAGTTCGAGCTACTCGGGAGGCTGAGGCAAAAGAATTGCTTAAGCCCAGGAGTTTGAGATTGCTGTGAGCTGTGACGCTATGGTACTCTACCAAGGGCAACATAGTGAAACTTTGCCTCAAAAAAAATTTTTTTGTTGAAATGTGAATTTTGTTCATGCCTGTAATCCTAGCAGTCTGGAAGGCTGAGGTGGATGGATTGTGTGAGCTCAGGAGTTCCAAACCAGCCTAAGCAAGAGTGAGACCCTCATTTCTACCAAAAAATAGAAAACTAGCCAAGTGTCATGGTGGGCACCTATAGTCCCAGCTACTTGGAAGGCTGAAGCAAAAGGATTGCTTGAGCCCAGGAGTTTGAAGTCACTTTGAGCTGCAATTATGCCATGGCAAGCTCTAACTAGGTCAACACAGTGAGGTTCTGTCTCAAAAAAAAAAGCGAATTGATTAATAGGGATGGGGTTTCTTTGGGGGGGGGTGATAAAAATGTTCTGGAATCAGACAGTTGTTACTCCTGCACAACTCAAAGAATACACTAGAAACCATGAATTGTGCATTTTGTGAGTTAAGCATATTAAACTCTAGTTAGGATGGTGAAATTGAGGGGCACAAAACTTTATCATACCAGTAATTTACAGTCACGTATTGCTTAATAATGGAGATATGTTCTAAGTAATGTATTATTAAGTGATTTTGTTGTTGAACTAACATCACAGAGTGTACTTACACAAATCTATAAAGCCTATATATAGATACCTGGGCTACAAACCTGTATAGCATTAGTATTAGTATTATGCATCTAACATATTTAAGCACAGAAAATGTAGAGTTGAAATATAATATAACCTTATAAGACCACTATCATATATGCAGTCCATTGTTAACCAAAATATCCTTATACGATGCTTGATTCTATTCTTTTATAAAGTAATTTGCCCCAAATTTTCTTTTAAAACACTGAAATTTTAAAAAGCAAATGTAATTTACAGAAATTTCAATGATTTCATCAAATCTATTATATAAGCTGAGGGAATAATAACAAATGTTTTCAGAAACAAATAACATAAAAAACATGGAACTAAAGCACAGACTTTCAATCCTGAAAGCCAAAATACTGCTTTCAGAGTTTCACATATAAATGTTTTATGTCATTTTGGAAAACAAGAAAACTCGCTGAGTAGCAAGAAAATATACGGAGTATAGAACAGATGACTATCTCATTCTAGAATTCTTCATTATATGAGATCAAAAATAAATGAAAGAAATCTGATGAAGAGCAGATAATCACAAATTTAAAACGTTAGAATTTAAGTCTAATGTTTTAAGGTCTCTAATTATATCCCAAAATAACACCTTTAGTGCAGGATACTGTGATAATAGTATAATGTATAGTATATATTATATATATATACACTACACTCTTTATAGTATATATAGTATAGAGATGACAAACCATATTTGACTATACTTTTTAACTGCTCACACACTACACATATATACTATTATAGATTCATTCTTTTTGACAAGCACAAATATATTTTTAGTAAGAAAAATCTTTTTTTTTTTTTTTTGAGACAAGAATCTCACTATGTCACCCTCAGTAGAGTGTCGTAGTATCACAGCTTACAGCTACCTCAAACTTTTGGGTTTAAGCGATTCTCTTGCCTTAGCCTCCCAAGCAGCTGGGACTACAGGCGCCTGCCACAACACCTGGCTATTTTTTGGTTGCGGTTGTCATTGTTTAGCAGGCCTGAGCCAGGCTCAAATCTGACAGCGTCAGTGTATGTGGCTGGTGCCCTACTCACTGAACTACAGTCACCGAGTCTTAAGAAAAATCTTAAATAAAATTAAAATGTTCAATATTTATAAGTATTATTAATTTTAAGCATTTTCCATTAGGAATCATTGTGATGACTAGAAAACAGAACATAAGTAACAAATCCATTTCTTTTATCTATTTTAGGATACTCTAGAATTTAATGTGCTTAAAAATCATTTACGTACATATACCTTAAATTTCAAGTATTTGTTTTCAACATGTCAAGTAATTAAAACAGTCTTATGCTCATACCTTATACACTCGTCTCCAATTTTTTTTGTTATCTTTTAACATTCGTGACCAAAGCATGTTCATAAGTTCTGGAAATTGTTCATACATAAACGTAGCCCTGAAAAAAAAAGAGTAATTTTCCTTAAGAATTTGCAATATATTAATTTTGACAGTAGATGGCAGGCTTGTTCTACTTTACTAAGTTTCTCCAAAGAATTTTAAAAAATGAATACACTTAACTCAAAACATTTAGATGATACACTTTTTAAAAAGTATTTTCCACACTACCTAATGCATCTGTAAGCCCCACTGGTTAATATCATGCTTTGCAAACTTTTGGTTCATTGGCACAGTGGTCCAGATGCTCATTAGGAAAAAAATCTTGTAGCTTTGCTTCAAGTTATTTTATATACATTCATCAAATTTTACATGGTAAGCTACAGTAAGACTCAAAACATCACTAAAAAGAATGAATTTTGGTTTGTTTTTTGAGGTAATTTTTAAGGGGAAAGGACTGTGCATAAAACTTTCCACATTATTACTGAAATGATTATGCAAAATTTATATCTGGCACCTAAATAGTTTAAAACTGAATGCAAATTTTAGATTTCTATGTAAAGATACTTTGATTTTTTTCTGCACTGCTGAGTCAAATTATCACTTACTTGGCAATCTCTCCCATGAGTTGCCCAGAAGGTCCCCAAGGATCATCATTCGTTGCTTCTCGAACCTTAGACTCAATCTCTGAATAATTCATAACCACATTGGTGCTGCAGAGGAAAAAAAATGCACGTACATACGCACAAAGATTAGCATCAAAACTGAGAAACACATGAAAACTTAATAATGACACTACTGGGTGTCCTAATGAGCTACCTCTACAGGGTGGGAAAGAAAACATCTTTTGTGCACAACCTACCCCAAGGGCAGTATATAACACACTTTATCTTTAAGAAAATTTTACTATTCCATCATCCTTCAAGAATACAGATGAGAAATTACATTACAGGAGGCTTAAGTCCAGTAAAAGATGGCTTTGGGTTAAATTAAAAAGGAACTGAACATGCTCCAGTCTATTATAAAACTAAGGTGTCAGTTTCCTGACCATACCTGGCTTACATGCAGACTTATGTTTCTGTTTACAGAAATTCTGTAAATTAAGTAAAATTACATAATTTTCAGTGGAAGTATTCACAGACATCTGAACACTATCCATATATCCATCACACTTAAAGGAGAATGATAGAACGACTATGAACATTTAATTGTAATCTTAGTCTTTTTTCACTTCCTAAATCATATAAATTTCCATGTCATTATATAGTCACTGTAATGCTCACTTTTATTGGCCATATAATATTCCATTAGAAGACTGTATAATGTCTTTAACTTTCCCATAAGATTTCAGCAACAATCAAAAACATGAGCTCCAGGAGTCAGAAAGATCTGATTCCAATCATTTACTTTGTGACCTTTAGCAAAATCATTTTAATTACCTTAAATCTCAGGTTTCTTCAAACATAAAATGAGATTAAGTTAGACTACTACCTCAAAAGATTGCATATCAAATGGTGTTTGGCTATAGGAAGTACTCAATAAATGTTAGCTATTATTAAATATAACAACTACCTATTAAGAAAATTGTAAACATTAAATAGTATTTTTATAAGAAAAGATTATCTTTAGAGAAAATACTTTAAATATGTGAGATGGCTAAATATTTGTTTGTTAAAATGAAATTTGTCATGTTTATAGTAATTTAAGAATTCAAAGACATTCTGAGAATACTGGAAAAATATTTATTTGACATCTAAAATTCTAATTATTACAGAGTAACTCTTAGATGCCTGTGAATACTTCCACTTAAAATTAAGCCTTAGAAATAGGTAACTATTACTTACACATATCTCATGTTTCCTATAAAGTTTTTTAGCCATCAAAAAGTTCTGTTTTTTGAATAGGGAAGGTTTAGTTGAAATTGGCACTCAAATCTCTTAAATATAAATAAGTTTAAATTTCAAAGTTACTGCCAATACTTCAATTTCTTCACCTTTAAAGAAGAGACCAATACACAGGTTTGGATCAAACTAAAGAACCATTATTCATGTAAATGTGACTTGCCAAATCACTGAATAAATCTAGCTTCTAGATTTAACTTCAGAACACGGTTTTACTAAGGAAAAGTGAAATCCTATGATTTTCTTTCAAATGTTAGAGAAAGCTGGCCCTTAAAAATATCAACTGATTTGATAAAATAAATATAAATTCTTTCCCTGAGACTAAAATATATAATCTCCACTGCCCCCTTCAAAATTTAAGACAACTAATGAACAAATTTTCATAAAAACAGAGTAATGGCTCTACTGACAACAATTTTATGTATAAATATAGGATAATTTCCTCCCTTATTTTATCAACAATGGAACCAAAATAAAACCAAAGCAGCAAATAACAGATTTGCCATTTAGGATGCCACAAAATGATAGATTTCAGAATGATTCTGTTTATCCTGGTGGCTGAAGAATGTGTGGCTAAGGCAGTTAAAAGTGTCAAAATGCAGCTGTGAAAATGAACAATAGCAATTAGGATTATAATTCACCCAAGCATTTCATTACCAAGAATGCACTTGAAATCTCTTTGCATTGTTTAATTTGTTGGAGAACAAGATGAAAGGAGTTAATCTTTAGCCCGTGTACATGAAGTATTTTTATCAGAGCCTCATACACATAAATGCTGTAGCTTTCAGAACACTACTTTCCTTGTTCCAGCTACAATGGCCCACAGGTCAAATAAGAAAGGTCTTGTTTCTGTAACCCTTCACAAGATTCTTAGCAGAAGGCCTGTGGGTTTGAGTGCTGTGTGTTTAGAGGGAGAGATGGCAAAGAGCCACACATTTAAGATTCTCCTCATTTCTTTGGCTGAAAAAAAAAGGGAGTCATCAAAACATACTCAAATCATAGTTATAAAGTAGAAGGATACTAGTACAATAACAAAAAATAACAGAACACTTCAATGAGGACAATCAGGCTTTACTTTAAAGCTATTTTCTAGTGAAATTGTTGCTTTCAGAAACAGGAAACTCAAGATTAGATCTGATGGCAAAGAATTCCAAAGCAAAGTATTTTTTAAGCTTCACTTAATTCAGAAACAAATGTAAACTAAAACAAAACAAAATAACACTGCATAGGGTGGTCTTATAGTCATTTTAAAAGTAACTATTTCTAAAAAGGCTGAAATGGCATTTTGGTCCTTCTTTTCTCATGTTTTTATTACCCTTTGTCCATGCCCTACCCCTCCCTATTCCAGTGACCTTTTTTTAAAAACAAAAAGCAATCCTCTCCTCCCCCTCCAAAAAAAAAAAAAAGTGCAGCCCTGGAAGGAAAAAGACAGCTAGTTTAATTCCTAAAGCTTCCCATGATTCTTAAGAACAGACATTTCAGACGCTAGAGGGAGCTCTCTCAACAGGCTTTTAAACAGACACAAAATCCAGACAAAGGTTTAGAATCTGTTATGCAAACAAAACTACAGAAAAAGACCAGTAAGTTTCACACCATTTATATTAATACTACAGTCGAACAAATGACTTCTGGACTCTCATCAATCCTAGATTGAAATTTCTGACTTGAAAATTTTAAAAATTATCCCTTTACACTCAGTTTTAAAAGTACAAGGCCGTGGATATAGGCTTTTCTACTTACATTTCCTTTCACGTAATTATCATAAGAAAGCAACCAAGAATACTCTGACCAGACACCAAAAAAATTTTCTGTGTATTATTTTAAACCAGGCTGGCAGTGATACCAAAAGAGAGCTTGACCCACAAAGATCTGATTATCACCACCAGTAACCACCTTTTATCACCAAGTTTTTTACTTTAACATAAATAGACTTGAGAATGTACTAATGGAGGGGGGGGAAGTAAAAGAAAAATAATTTTAATAAATGTGGCTATATTTTTGACATTTCTTCACTAAGACACCAGAAAGCACAAAATGAGCCCTCCTCGCATGGATTTTTTTTTTATTCAATATATAAATGTTCTCTTTGCTTAAATGGGTAACCAAAAGGGTCAGTTTCTCTGTCCTGATGAAGATGATTAAGACTACACTGTTTAAAGGTAAAGTAACTACTACTGGCTAGTTTAAATACTATGACTGGTAACAAATACTAAAGCTTAAGGAATTTTTAATGTTTAGTCAAAAAGAAAAGGGAGAAATATTGAGGGAACATGAAAAATAGTGAAAGAGTGAAAAATACAAGGTAAGGGTGGTGCCTGTGGATCAGTGAGAAGGGTGTCAGCACCATGTACCGAGGGTGGTGAGTTCAAACCCAGCCCTGGTAAAACTGCAACAACAAAAAATAATTTAAAAAAAAGTTTAAAAAAAAATACAAGGTAAAAAATCCACAAATACAATCATTACTACTTTTATTTGTAAATGCACTCACCGCTTCCACAGTGTTTTTACCTGCTTTCACATTTACTCCTCACAACACCCCCAGCAACAGGACTAAGACAGAACTTAATTCTGTACAACCAAGCACTACACTCACTGGATATTTAATGCCAACTGTTAAAAGTTGCCATTCTTTTTTTTTTTTTTTTTTTTGAGACAGAGCCTCAAGCTGTCCCC
>NW_003852398.1:18655904-18661788 GCF_000181295.1 Otolemur garnettii | reverse complement strand
CTGCAATCAAGAATATTTTCTTTATAACCTTTAAATATATTTTGTCATTCATATGCATATACACATTCACACTCAGACAAGGACAGCAAGAGATGTGACACAAACATAACTTAGATCCAAGCAATAGTTTTTAAATAATGGTATTTTTTTTTCTTTTTGTATTTTCCAAATTTCCTCATGAGTATCATACTGCAACCAAGGGAAAACTATTAAAAGCCATTAAAAACATAAATCAAGTACTATACAATCATTAGTTAGAGTTTAGAGTCAGAATTGGCTATCAGAATAGACCACCTGAATATTATTTGTGCTTCCAATATCTTGTTTTATTAGGCTAACACGTATGGCAAACTGCTAACTAAAATATATGCATATGGTTAAAATATATACACCAAGTGCTATGTGTGTAAAACCACAGGGAACAATTTAAGTACCTAATTTTCAAATTAACATGATTTTTTAAAAACTGTACTAGGGAAGAATGATTCACAAAACCTATATATATTTAAGTCATCTATTAACCTTGATGCCACAAAGGTTTCAGAAAAGATACTTTTATAATGAAGTTTTATAAAACAATTATGCTCCCTAATAAGTATGGATTTTTAAAAAACCATAAAACATCCATAAAATGAACACGAAGGAAAAAAATTTCCTCAGGTAACAAGTCACTTAAGCAGGAAATACTTTTTCTTTCTTTTATATTTCTTGCCAAAACATCAGAGAAATAGTTTCAAGAAAAAGTCTGAAGGTTTAATAATAAACCCTGTGATAATTATTTTTCATCAGGCATGACCTTCACCACATTACCCTTATCTGCAAGCTGAACATTTTCAGCTTAATATTCGTATTTTAAAACCAAATTACGTACATCTCATTACAGTCCTGTGAACAGAATCAAATTTAGGGTCAACAGACAAGAAGTCTACTATTCTTAAATTCAATAAATCTATTACTTTTGCTGTTAGCAGAAAATCTGAAGCTCTACAGAAATACTGTGAGGTGAATATTTATCACCCATCAAAGAAAGTCTTATTGATCTAAAATGAAATACAAAGCAATGAAAAATATCTTAACAGTGACAACATGGTACACTAGAAGAGTTAATTCTGCTACAGCAAATGCCGTAGTTGATTATATAGTAACTTAGTTATAAAACAGCTATACTGCTAAAGCAGTAATAAGTAAGTTACAGTACTCCCGAGGTAATGCTCCCACAGGTGGTGGCAGCAGCAAGAGGTTCAGTTGTAGCCCGTTGGTGGCATGACACCACTTTTGGCGGCCACCATAGCAGCTTATTTTCAGTTGCTTTTTAAAGACAGAATGTTCATGATGAAAACTTATTTCTAGAGTGGGAGCTGGAGGCCTGGTAAAATGGGTGCTGATGAAGCTACAGGAGGAGATCCACGCTTGCTACAGCACTGGATTAGCTGGAAACCTCCTGGGAGACCTCCATTACACCCCTGAGGGTATCCCCTGTACGGATCACAGGGCATTTCCCAAAGCTTGTATGGGAAAATCATCCACCTGGAGAAAACTTCTGCAATCCTTCTCAAACATACTCCTGGCATCAGGTATCTGGTGACATCACTTACAAAAGTAAGATCCTTTTCAAAACCTGCCCAAGCCCATTATTACCAATGTCCCCAATAAATAGTATGAAAGAACACCAGGTTTTCCCTCGAGAGCAGCCTACTCCTTGGAGTTGTGCCCCACTGCCACCTCGAGGATGAGGACGGTTGGACAGTTCCCTGGGACAACAGGGAGGTCCTGTTCTGAATACAGTCCACCCCTGAGTGTGAACTCTGATCCCTTTCTCATGGCAGTTGGTTCACTTGGTGGAAATCTGGCCCCATTTCCAAGGAATCCATCTGTTTTCAACTTCATCAGGCTCAATGGCTTCAAATCCAGGACCTTACCCTGCTGGTGCCCATAACCTATGCATGGCTTCTTTTCCAAGAGGGATGAATCCCACTGGCACAGGCACAGTTTTTTTCTCAAGGCCAAGTGGCCTTTTGGGCCTGGGCCCAGGCTCACGGCCTTTGTCTAACCCCAGGTTAGGTCTCCAAGGACCTGGTCCTATGCCCAATCCTAGGACAGGTGATCTCTTGGAAGCAGGTCCTAAACCTGGAAGTGGTGGCCTCATGGGCCTTGGATTTAGACCCAACCTGAGAACAGGTATCCTGTTGCCCTCTAGGAATGGTCCTCCCCATCCTAGGTCAGTTAGCCTGGGCCCCACAGACCAAGTCCCAATCTGAGATTAGGCTTTTTAGGTACAAACCCTGCCCCTAGGTCAGGTATGTTTCCAGGCCCAGGCCCTGGTCCCAACCCAAGGGCAGGTGGCCTGGGCCCAGGCCCTAATCTGGATGCCAGAGCAGGTGGCCTGTTGGGCACAGGATCTAGTCTTAAGAATGGCTGCTCCTCAAGGCCTAGATCTTGCCCCATTCTAAGAGCAGCAAGTTTTTTAGAAGCAAACTCAGCTTCTTTCTCACAGGCTTCTGGAAACATGGGTACAAGTCCATCTTTCACGGAAAGAGTACCTGGTCCCACAGGCCCAAACTTGGGTCCAGGCACTGAGGAAGTGGCTTTCCCAGGGCCAAATCCACCTTCCATGTCAAGGGCTCCTGGCCCTATAGGCTCTAATTTAGCTCAGTTCTCAAGGCCATGTGTCCCTATGGGGATAAATGCCAATCCTTTTCCAAGGGGGAAAGATTCGAGGTGACTAAACCCAGGCTGCCTTCTCTCAGTCTTCTGGCATATTGGCTTCAAATACATCTACCTTCCAAAGGTCTGCTGGCCTCCAGGGCCCAAATCTAGCAGTTTACTCAAGGATCTCTGGGCCACTAGGCCCCAACCCAGCTAACTTCCCGAGGGCCATTGGCCTGCAGGGTCTAAGTCCAGCTTAGATCTACTTGCCCAGTAGGCCCTGGCCAAGTTGTTTTCCCCAGGTCAGCTGCTAGGCACCTGGGCCCCTCCAGTAGGCCCTGTGGGTATCATCAACCCAGCTCCTTTTGCAAGGCCAACTGGGACCCTGGGTATAAACCCATCTTTCTTTCCAAGGATGAATGGCTCTGCAGGCAAAAGTTTGGTCTCATGGCTGCAATGTACCCAAATGGAATGTTACCTCCTTAAATACCATTCTATCTCAGGACCACATTGGTTTCCCAGCACTGTGGTTGTAGGCAGGGACTGTCCATTAGGTAAAAGGGTAGTAGATACAGAGCTACAATATGAAGAACACAGCTGGGGCTCAAGTTCAAATCAGCCATCTTTTCCACTTTTTTCCTGACTGAAGGTGAAATGTTATTTGTGGGATACAGACTACAGCAGGTGGGAATAATCCTGGCCTTGAGAGAAAGGATCTCTAGCATTACAGAAGCCTGCTGTGCTTCTGTCCCACAGTTTTCTGCCTTTTACTAGTTCCTTGAATTGTTCTTGTGAACTTTTCCTCAGGGATACATTGGCCTGCAGATCCCAATTCATATATAGTCCCTTGCTCAACACTGGAGAATCAGCTCACTGCTTTCTAGAAATGTTGTGTTGGTGAATGGACCATGCTTTGGTAGCTCTGACCTGGGCAGCTTGGACCTGGTCAACTTCTGCTAGGGGACTACATACAGAACCGGGAGGTGGACAACCACGTCTAAGACCCACCAAATGCAATCTCTGCCTGACTGGGCCCACAGCGCCCTTCTGCTAGGACTGAAGAGATGGTCAGACTTAAGGCTCCTCTACTCATCCAACTCCCTCACCCCTGATACTCCCAATCAAAGAACCTCAAAGTTTAAAATGATATGGATGGGAATGTAGGGGGTCTGGGGTGGGGGATGAAGGGATGTAATCATTATGCTTCATTCAGCCTGATGTAAAAGGATAGTGTTTTTCCTGCATTGTATCTTTTCTTACTGTTTCTTTAATAAATGGGATGAGGGCAGAAAACAAATAAACAAACTACAGTATTCCCTCCATATCATAAGAAGAAAACCAATAAAAGACATTTCAGAAAAGTGCAGAAGAACAAAATATAACCCTAAACCTGGCTGATTTCAAATACGGCCCTCTCTACCAAAAAAAAAGTATACATATGTGTATATATATATACATATATATATGTGAATAAAAAGTGAGCAGAGAGGAAAAATATATTTAACAACTTCTTAGTAGAGCAGTAAAACAACTCACTTAGAAGCCCACAACTAGTAAATGGCAGATGTTAAAACTTCTGTTAGGTCTTTTAATTCCAAAACCCATTCTATTATGCCACGCTCCATAAAATTAAATAATTAGTAATATTATCTGGTCTAAATTTTAAAATCCATTAGTTAATATGTAATAGGACATCAAATGCAACATCACTAAAAATTATGCTATTAAAAGAGCAAAATATTGAACTAATGTTAAGAAAAAAGGTATTTTCTCACTCATGGAAATTACATTTTGGGGTTTTAGTAAATACTAAAGACAAACCATCCAAATGAAATGGAGGAAACTGGGCGGCGCTTGTGGCTCAAGGAGTAGGGCGCCGGCCCCATATATTGGAGGTGGCAGGTTCAAACTCGGCCCTGGCCAAAACTGCAACAACAACAACGACAACAATAAAAATAGAAACGGAGGAAACCAACATTCTCACCTTACACATGTACAGTTAAAAACTAAAGTAAGCATCTGTTTGGTCAGGAAAAACCAAAATCTGAGATATCTAAAATCTTCAGACTTTCTTATTTGTTCTGCAATGTAAGATTTTAGAAAAGGGTAACTTGATTCCTTAAAATACGTATAACCTATTTCAATCCAATGATATGAGTATTGCTCATGTGCATATTATTTATGATTTCAATTATTTACACAAAGGACTATGCTGGATCATGCACCTGATTCCTTCTTTACTTTTCAAGAGGGAACATTAAAATCCTAAATGCTCAAACATGAACCTTTGTGCTTTTTAAAACAACCATCAAGAATTTACACTGGGGCGGCGCCTGTGGCTCAAAGGAGTAAGGCGCCAGAGGTGGCGGGTTCAAACCCAGCCCTGGCCAAAAACTGCAAAAAAAAGAATTTACACTGAAATATTATACCTCATCCTTTACTTATCAAAAAACAAAAAACACAAGATCAAACAAATGCAAGAGCAGTTTAGTTCCAGGGTTTGAGGAAGGAGGGGAGAATCACAGTCCTTTTAAAATAATTCTGGAAAGTCAAAGAAAGACCAGGCTAGTTACTATAACTGAGTACCTAAAATATCTTAAAAACATGGCACAGACAAAAAACTGCCTACCTCCAAACTCAAAATGGGGGCCTGACAGTAAAACCATAGAAAGTGTATTCATATTCAAAAACATCACTCCCAAATGTTCCATCCCTACAAGATTTAAAATCACAGAAAATACTCCAAATTGGTGTAACTATTTTTGAAATTGTAACTGTTTTGGAGTTTTAAAACAATTGAGGACTGTACTCTTTCCTAAGCCAAAATACTCTCATATCAATTCTACTACAAAATTCTTTGCTTCATTCTGATAAATACCAGACTTCAATTTCAATAATAGTTTGATATAACCATGGAGGCAAAGAAGTGAACCAAAGATTTTTAATCACTCCTGGTATTTTCCTACTACTCAACTGTTGATTGATACGGCTCAATATTCTTATAATCTTAACTCAGTTTAAGACTGTATTTGTACTACTTACAGATAAAGTAGAAAGGCAAATATTATAAAGCTGTTTTCTAGAAAAGTATTTTTCAGTTTTGGTGTAAGGAAGGCAGAGGAGGAAGGGAGAGCAAATCAAACACTGAACAATACCCTTCAAGTAGAAAAACAATAAAGCTATAAGGAAGAACCCGTAACATTCTTGGTTTTGTTTTGCTTTTTTTTTTTTTTTTTTT
>NW_003852398.1:18650173-18655748 GCF_000181295.1 Otolemur garnettii | reverse complement strand
TCCCAGAGTGCTAGGATTACAGGTGTGAGTCTTGTGTATCCTCAAAAATAAGAAAATGAAAATGTCTGCTGCAGAGATTCCTGAAAATCCAAGAATCAATCAAAAGTATCCTGTGCGTACTATATTTCCAAGTTTTATTTCTCAGGTAAGAAACTTTTACATAGCAGAACACTTTGCAATAATTACTGATTCTGCATAGATTTGATTGGGTCAAGCTATTGCAAACTCGATGTGTTCCCCTCTAAGTACGTGTATATAAAAAATACGTTATTCTTTTCTTTGTATGTCATTTTCTTACTCTATCATATTTACTACTACCACTAAAGTTTGGCTTTCTTTGAATCTTTTTTTTTCATAAGAAGTAAGTTGTTACCACAGACCCAGAGCTAGAAAACAAAGCTGAGTTATAAAGTAGGTGCCAGTGACTGGCTTAACTAAGTGACTTGTTCTCAATATATACATGTCAGATTTTGATCCTAACAAAATTACAAATTACTTCCTGTTAAAAACCTTATGGATCGAGGGGAGGGAAGTGGGGAGGGTGGGTGGAGGGAGGGTGACTGGTGGGATCACGCCTATGGTTCATCCTATAAGGGCACATGTGAATCTTTCTAAATATAGAATATAAATGTCTTAACACATAACTAAGAAAAAGACATGAAGAAAAAAAAAACCTTATGGATCTATTTTTAAAAAGTCAAAAGTTTGAACAGAAAAATCTATAGAGAAGCTACTGCTTTAGAAAGAATGGCTAAACAATGGAAAATCTAATACAAAAAATTTTAATCTGAAAACTTTGATCAGTAGCTGACCATAAATTATTTTTTACCATACTTTTTCTTCTAATCTCTAAAAATTTCTATTATAGATTATCAGTATAATTATTCTTCATCTAAAAATTTCAAGCTTAAAAATCAGCATCCCAAATTCCTATAATTTCAAACTGTACCTTCTAGAAATACCTGGTCTCTAGTTTATGTAAGAGTTTACAAAACATTCCAGTAAAATTTCCAGTATTGATTCAGTATCAGTTTGGATGGAGCAAAATTAACCAAACTCATACCTAAAATTTCTGAGATTACTAACAACTGGTGTGTTTGTCATAAATACAAAACTGTCCTAAAATATAACAAACAAAAGTAATAAATCTTAAGAATTTTTTCCTAAAAAACACCACAATCACTAAAGTTTACAAAGAATTCAAGGTCAGCAGAGATTATATTCAATAAACAACCATCAAAGAAGTAAAAACTCCAAATTTAGTCACAAATGATAATGTATCAGGATTAGGATGTATACCTAAATTGATCACTGAAAAAGTATAAAATTATAGAAACAGGAACTAAAATAACTCACTGAGTCAATCTTTTAATTCTTCTTTCTAAAAGGTACCAACCTCTTAATCCCTATTAAAAGTGACTTAACCCGGCAACTTTTCAAGGAAATAGTTTAGTAATTTATGTTAACTCAACGTATGTGCAAGGAAAAAACTATAAGAATCAGATAAGCCAAGAAAAACATCCTGATGTCCACAACTAAATTATGACCTATGGGAGTAAGAAACTATAAAACTATTTCCTCTTTCTTACAACTTCAGGGGTTAGCAATACCAAATAAAATAACCTGTTTGATAGCAGCCTATTTTCAGGTATTAAAACAGGCCTAGACCCCAGGAACTGTTCCAAAACACAAGACTACACTAAAGAAAAATATTGCACATTTATGTATTTTCTGTTCATGAAAAGCTTCATCTGTTATGACTATCTAGCATGAAAACAGAGTTGTATGCATATTAATAGAGCAAAAATTTATTAGAGACTATTAGGGCCTGAATCTTGTCTCTGGCATAAACTGAACCACTGTATGCCTCAGTTTCCTCATCTGAAAGGTCTCTCCATGTAGTAATACTACTACTATCATGGAGATTAAATAAAATGGTATATGTAAAGCATTTAGCACAAATAGTGTTCTTCTATTATTTTTAAATTATTAAAATAATATGGGAAATTAGCATAAAGCTTGTATTTACTATTTAGTATGGAAAAGCAGGATTCTAAGTTTTCAACATTCTGAAAGATTCACGTAATTTATTCTGTGAGTTGTCGGGCTGAAAAGAGGGAGGAAGGTCATGGTATTTATTAATAGTTTCGGTACCATGTTTCCTCTGCAAAACAAAAGCCATTATACTAGGAAATGTCTGGATATTCACTGGGTCTTGGTGGTTTACTTGGAAGTACTTCTGCTCCCTTTCTAGCACAGGTGCTGTGATTATGACCTGGGCAGCAGACCACAGGTTTACAAAAAAAGCTGTCTCAACAAAGGCTAGTCCCCTGGGCGGCACCTGTGGCTTAAGGAGTAGGGCGCTAGCCCCATACACCAGAGATGGCAGGTTCAAACCGGCCCCGGCAAAAAAACTACAAAAAAAAAAAAAAAGGCTAGTCCCATGACACTAAGAAGTTATCATTTCTTAGAGAAGTACTCTGGAAGGAGTAAGATTGGGGTAGGTGTTTTATGAAAGCAAAAGGGAAGAATAAACTGTGTGGTTAAGGAAAGCAGGATGAAAAGCAGCTTCCCAACGTGGCAGCAACGGTACAGAACAATGTAAACAACAGAACAAGCAGAGGCAGCTACCACAAGCAAATTCCTTTCCTTCCATGGCTACCAGGCTACAAAGAGAACGCTTGGTCAAATGCACATTCTACCTAATTGAGTCCCAGTTTTAAATCCAGCAAAGACTCCCTTATTGCCTTCAAGATGAAGTTCAAATTCCTTAACTAGACATAAAAGATCCTTAATGTGAGATTCTAGTTTACTTCTTCAGTCTCATCTGCGCGTCATTCTCACCTCTAGGCCTTTTGCACAAGCTGTTCTTTCTGTCCTTGCTCCCCAGCTAACTCCATTTGTCATCAGATTTTAACTTGAATTCCACTCCCTCCTTCAATTCCCAAAGCAGTTGGGAGTCTGTGTATATGTTCTTCATAGCACCCTGTGCTTTCTACTATTTGAACTCAATCTAACCCAGTGTATACAGCCATGTTTATTTACTTGACTGTCCTCCACCCTGGATTGAATACACCTAAAGGACACAAAAATATCTTGCTCACTTAAAAGATCCTGATGCCTGAAACAGGCTTGGAGATAGGAGATAATTAATAAATATTTATCAAGTACTTAAGCCAAAAGACAAATTCTTAAGAGGCTTCTTTCTTAAATAGATTCTTTAGAGACTAAAAAAAGTTCTAAATGAACCTGCATGATCTGACCTCAACCTACCTACCTAGCCTTTCTCCCATTGCTTCTGTTTCATTTCCTTTATGGGATAATTATGCTGCTTTACTAGCTAACTAAGTGCATTACTACATCAACAGCATGCCTTTTACTTTCTTATCACAGTGACTCTGTGCTCCTCGAATCCTCACCCTACCTTTTAAACTTAGTTTTTAACAAAGATGCAATAAGGAAGCCTTCCTGTTCTTTCCAACCCAGTCTCCCCTTCCTATGATGAAATCTAACATTTATAACAAATCTAACAGTTATAACATTTATAACTCTTATGTACTTATATTCTTCCTTGTTCAACTGTTATGAAATTCCCTTAATACAGTGCAGTTTTTAATAAGTATGCTATTTGTGGACCACATGTGTAGAATTTTGCATACTTACTAAAATATTTTTGTAACCCCAAAATCAATATTCATGACACTTTCATGGTTATTCGTGAGCATGTACAAAGGAGCAAAAGATGAGTCATTCATCATACATATTTCCAGCTGAGGTAACTCTAAGGTGACACTTTGCCTTTTTGTTTCAGTCCTCATACTATACACAAGCATACTTTTTGTATTCTATTTAGTACAATGCTTTCACATTTTTTGTAGTTTACATTGGTGATTTTGCTAAATTATATGGCTCCCAACCAAGCTTAGTGTTCAAATGCTATCTAGTGTTCCTAAACCCAAGAAGGTTGTAATACACTAACCATGCTTGGTTAAAAATATGTGTCAGATAAACTTTATTCAGGCCTAAGTTACAGTCCTACTGGCAGTCAGTTCAACATCAGTGAATCAATAATATATATTTATATACATTAAATAAGATGTATTTAAATAAAAACACACATAAAATAAGGTTATGTATTGATCAGCTGACAAACTGTTGTGACAGGATTAGGCTCACAGGCACCTAATCCTGTGTATTCCCCTAAATGTAATGGTTCATTTTCACCAATTCTCTGTTTATAGTGACTTTTAAAAACATAACTACTTCAAATAATAAGAAGTGACCGTATCTCATGCATTTTTGTTTCCTTCTCAGTCCCTAACAATGAATGCCTCACATAAAACGGGTACTTAAAAACTAATGAACATATAAATGCCCCCTACCCAATTAACACACAAAGAAAATGACATAGCATTACCCATACACACAAAAATTTTTTAAAGGCACACAAAAAAATTTTTTAAAGGCTATCATGGAAAAATGTTTCAATCTGAGGTATTTTAGGGACATGACTAGAAAGCTATATTAATTTACTGCCTCAGCCTGGGCTACAGTGACATCCCATCTCTACAAAAATATATAAAATTAGTTGGGTGTGCTGGCACTAGCCTATAGGGCCAGCTACTTGGGAGTTTGAGGTTGCTGTGAGCTGTGACGCCACGGCAAAGTAAGACCATCTGAAAAAAAAAAAAATAGAAAGTGAAATGATCCCATTAAGATAGCTTATCTTTGGTGCTGAGTTGGATGGTGGATAGGAGGGGAGAAGAAGATAGTAGAAGGGGATAGTGATGGAAATCATGATTATAACATAGCAATTAAGAGCATGATCTCTGCACCTTCATCTCTAGGATCAGTCTGCCTAGATCCAAACCCCAAGAACACCCTTAATGATTGTGATACCTTAAGTGAGATGCTTAAGCTCTTTGTGCCTCAGTTTTCTCATTTGTAAAATGAGTATAATAACAATATCCTCAAAGAATTGTTGGATTAAGTGAATTGTATTGACAGTGGCTGAGAACAATGGCTGGCCTAACAAGAGTTATGTGTGGCTTACGCTTGTAATCCTAGCACTCTGGGATGCTGAAGCGGGTGGACTGCATGAGCTCAGGAGTCTGAGACCAGCCTGAGCAAAAGTAAGACCCCATCTCTACTAAAAATAGAAAAACTAAGGCAAGATGATCATTTAAGCATAAAAGAGTGAGTCTGCTGTGAGTATATACATGTTTTAGTTAATATATCATATAAAGTGAAAATTGCTTGTATAAAGAATTATTCCGGCTCGGCACCCATAGCTCAGAGGGTAGGGCACCAGCCACATACACCAGAGCTGGTGGGTTCAAATCCAGCCTGGGCCTGCCAACATCAGTGACAACTACAACTAAAAAATAGCCGGGAGTTGTGGTAGGCACCTATAGTCCCAGCTACTTGGGAGGCAAGAGAATCGCTTAAACACAAGAGTTTGAGGTTGCTATAAGCTATGACACCACAGTACTCTGCCCAGGCTGATAGCTTGAGACTTTTGTCGCAGAATAAAAAAAAGTATTCCATCTTTAGAAGTGAAATCCATGATGGCTCC
>NW_003852398.1:18637889-18649941 GCF_000181295.1 Otolemur garnettii | reverse complement strand
TTCAAATGAATTATATATTTATTTTTAGGGTAAAGCCATCATAAGTCCAAACTGAAGATATATATGCTAAAGTTATCTACAAATTCTAGCTATTTGGGAGGTGGAGTGGGTAAGATGACTTGGCCCAGAAGTTCAAGAACATCCTGGGTAACACAGACCCCCATGCCAATTTTTTTAAAAAATCCACAAATAAATTAATCCTCAATACTTATTTCTCCAAATTTTGCACATGTATTTTATACTTTCTCTTGCTAAATTAAGTGACAACATTTAGCATTCTAATTATAATAGTGCTGCCATAAGTGACACTCTTAAATTACTCAGCAATCAGCTACTAGTATAAACAATTCGAAAGCCAAATGGGGTTGCAATGTAACAGAAGTATGAATTATAGGTGGAAGGCTGTAACGGGAAATACCATTAGGAAGAATATATTCTACTGGTGCATGTTATTGATATAATCAGACCAAGAATTTACAGCATATACACTTGTATAGCATATGCTTTAATTATGTCTGTTCATACTTAATTGATTTAAGAAAAGCAAATTACATTACTGGATGCAGGGGAAATATAGCATTCTTTACAAAACTTATTCTCTTAAGACTTAAAAATATAAAAACAAAACCATCACCACACTTCCAAAGAACTTTGTCCTGCATGCCAATTCTTTGAACTACAGGTTATCTTGTGTGCTAAGGGGTTCTTGCAATGTCATACTTACAACAAAAATATCTCTCTCTACACATATAGATAATCTGTATTTTAAAAATCTGCTTTATCACTAAATGGAACCAAAACCAGGGGTGCTTGGAGAAATGGCTGATTCTAGAACTGAAGCGGTGAAAATACAGGATAAGCCTGAAACATCTTGTGCCAGAAACTGAAAAAGCATTCAAAAGAAAAGGAAGGTGGAGCATGTCAAAAACACACAGGATGGCTTTCCTGGGCTCCCACTGGCCAAATGTGTGACAATTTGAGTATCAAAATAATTAAAGGCAATGAATGACTTACAAACCATTGAATAAAACGAAAATTCAAGCAGGAAGGAAGGGAAGAAAACAATGAGGCCTCCTGCTCACAGTAAACTAATAAATTTGGAAAGAATGGTAGAATTGGGGCCAGGCTTGGTGATTCATGCCTGTAATCCTAGCACTCTGCGAAGCTGAGGCAGGAGGATAGCCTCAGCTCAGGAGTTTGAGACCAGCTTGAGCAAGAGTGAGACCCCATCTATACTAAAAACAGAAAAACTAGCCAGGAATTGTGGCAGACACCTAAAGTCCCATCTACTTGGGAGACTGAGGCAAGAGGGTCACTCGAACCTAAGAGTATGAGGTTGCTTTGAGATCACCATAGCACTCTACGCAGGGTGACAGAGTAAGACTGTCTTGGGGGGAAAAAAAGTGGTGGGCGTGGGGTCAGGGGGAGTGAGCATTACCATTTTGCAATCATAGTAAAGACTGGTTCAAGCAAGAAGCATCAGCAGATGCAAAGTTTGATGATGAGAGGTCTCAGGGCATCTCCTCAGAGACTGCCTACTAATTGCAATGAGAAAAACAGTAACTACATGGTAGAGAAACCAAACATTTGAGCTACTGACCAAAATTAACAACATCAATTAGATGCATATAGACACTGTATCCATTCTGAAAAAGGACTCAATCACTTAATGCGGTATGCACTTGGAATATATAACCTGAGGAAACATCAGCTAAATCTAAACTGAGAAACATTCTATAAAACTGACTTATAGTTTTCAAAAATGCCTATGTAATGAAAGACAAAGAAAGGTTAAGGAACTCTTCATTAAAGGAGACTAAAAACCATAGCAATTCAGTGCATTACATGGTCCTGGACAGAATGCACCAAACAACTGACAAAATTAGAATACAGACTGTAGAGAGAGAAAACTGCTGTTTCAATGTCAAATTGTATGAACTTAGTAACTATATTATGGCTATGTAAGAGACTAATTCTTGTGCTTAGGAAATGCACATTGGAGTACTGAAGCAAAAGAGGCAGGATGTGCCAACTTTCAAATGGATCAGAGAAATGTGTGTGCAGACAGAAAAAGACTGGGGTATGAGGAGGGAGAATGACAAGCTAGTATGGCAAAACCTTAAAAGCTGGTGAATGTGGTTCAAGGATGTATAATATACAAGTATTCTGTGTATTACCTTTGAAATTTTAATTTCAAAATAGAAAGTGATTGGCCGGGCAGTTGCTCGTACCTGTAATCCTAGCACTGTGGGAGACCAAGCTGTGTAGATTGCTTGAGCTGAGGAGTTCCAAACCAGCCTGAGCAAGAGCTAGACCCCATCTCTACTAAAAATAGAAAAAGAAAAAAACTAGCCTGGTGTTGTGGTAGGTGCCCATAGTTCTAGCTACTCAGAAGGCTGGGGCAAAGGATTGCTCAAGCCCAGGCATTTGAGGTTGCTGTGAGCTATGATGTCAAAGCACTCTACCCAGAGTGACAGAGTTAAACTGTCTTGGAAAAAAAAAAAAAGTTATTTAAAAAATTTGCCTCATCGCACAACATTGTAAGTATTCTAAATGCTACTGAATTGAACATATAAAATGGTTAATTTTATGTAATGTGACTTTCACCTCAATACAAAAATGTATATTTTACACTCTGGGAGGCTGAGGCGAGTGGATAGCTTGAGCTCACAGGTTCAAGACCAGCCTGAGCAAAAAAGCGAGACCCCATCTCTACTAAAAATAGAAAAACTGAGGCAAGAAGATCACTTGAGCCCAACAGTTGGAGGTTGCTGTGAGCTGTGATGTCACAGTACTCTACTCAGGGTAACAGATTGAGACGCTGTCTCAAAAAAAAAAAAAGTATATTTTAAAAATCTGCCTCAATAAGTAACATACAGAATTTGGAATAAAGGCAAACTTCATGGAAAGGACTGGTAGGTATTTCCTTTTCTTTCTGAGCTGTCATTTTCTAGACTTTAAAATCTGAAGAATATTTATTTAGAATTGAATGAGGCAATAACTACCTCTCAAGTGCAATCACTCTCCCATTGAAACACCAAAGAGTTAAGAGGCAGTGTGAGCATTACACTATTTTAGATGCAGAATGGGTAAGGTTTTTTTTTGCAGTTTTTGGCCAGGGCTGGGTTTGAACCCACCACCTCCGGCATATGGGGCCGGCGCCCTACCCTTTTGAGACACAGGCACCACCCCAGAATGGGTAAGTTTTAACATAAAGGAAAGTTTACCAGATTAAAGACACATTTATTTTAAAATTTAGGCTTTCCTGATTTTTATAATTAACATCTTATTTAATAGTTTTATGGTAAAATGAACAATCACAATCGGTATTGTGTAAGTTATGCGAATTTTATTCTTTTGGAATATACCCCCCAAAATTATGTTAGTTGGTCAAGCAGTCTTAAGTAATTATGAGTAAAAAATCTTAAGTGATTTTACTCAACACATAAATAGGCCAACACCACCGGCATGAGACTTAAAATTTGCAAAGTTCTTACAAATATTCTAAATAATAACAAAGATTAATAAAAGCTAGCAGAATGTTACATTTAGATACAATGGTAACAGAATATTTATGACTCAAAATAGTCTCACTTGCTAGAAAAACTTTTAGTCAAATATTTAGCATAAAAAACTTATCTGAGAGTTGCTTTGTAAGCACTAGACATTACAAATTCAACTGTATATCCTGTGGTACAAATTATCAAATCAAGTAAAGTGCCTCAAATGCAACTTCTAATACATTTTTAAAAACTAAGCTCCCAAGATGAATTTTCTTAAAAGTATAGCAGTATTATTTCTATTTGGTAACTCACAGCCCAAACCAAAACACTCCTATTCCACACTTTAAAAGTAGCTTCAGACTCACGTTGCTTTGTATGTAAGTTTAACTGAAACATTCCTACTGCTGGCAATTGCTTAAGGCCACTTGCACAGGTTATTTGCATTTTAGTAGATCAATTTTTTCTTACCAAGAAATATTATGTGTTGGACTGGTTTCACCAGAAGATCAAGGTATTCGGAAATCAGTACAGTGTAAGAGTTTTATTTGCATTATAGATCCCAATTCTAAAGGAGTTTAATATTTTATAAAAATGTGTTTGCCAACTTTTAAATTCCTATTAATTAAAACTAACCTAAAAATCTTTTTCATCTGTTAACTTTTAACTTTTGGATTACACTTTGAAGTTATCTAACAATGACAAAACTAAAGAAATGAAAGTAAAAAACGATAATTTAGTAACCGAAGTGGTAAACTTCTTCACAATATGTTAGCTCACTTAATTCTCTTAAAAGTCCTCATTTTATATGGCAGGAGTAGAGGAAGTATCTTGCCTCATGTCTCCCCTCCAATTACCCCCTCCTACTCCTCGTTTAAAAATAAAATAGAAACTCAAAGAAACATGATCAAGTTTGGCACATTCATAATCAGTTATCCTTTTAGACAGGTAGTATTCTATTTAAAACGCTCTATTAAGGTAATTCTATCAAATGTATTATCTTACTCTTCAGGAGAAAAATCTAAAACAAAGTACTACACTCAGTTAACAAAAAGGCATAAAATCTTCCAAGAGAATGACGAAATGAGACATCCTACACTGGCACAAAATGTGGAAATTACATCTTTGTAGACAAAAAGGCTTGCTATTGCACAGTTTGATTATATCATTCATAGATTTTTATTTCAATCTAATTAAATTCAGATGTGTTACCAAACATCAAACACTAATAGAAAGAATGTAACTCTAAAAAATCTTATAAACAAAATGGTAAAATGAGAAATCCTACACCCAATAGTGATAAGTTTGCGACACCACCTCTATGGAAACTCAAATACTTGGTATTTTACTTAAATCGGTGTGTCCAACCTATGTTGCATGGAGCACATGCTGATCCTGTAAGGACTTTTTTGTTTCTCTGTGGTATATGGTATCACAGAAAGCAAGCACAGACTTTTTTTTTTTTTCCTGCTAATCAACTTTCCTTAGCGTTGTGTAATTTAAAGTGTGGCCCTAGACAACTCTTATTTCTCTTGAGACAGAGTCTCAACTTGTTGCTCTGGGAAGAATGCCCTGGCATCACAGCACTCAAACTCTTGGACTTAAGCAATTCTCTTGCTTCAGCCTCCCAAGTAGCTGGGACTACAGGTGCCCACCACAACACCCAGCTATTTTTGTTATTGTTGTTGCAGTTGTCATTGTTTTAGCTGATCCGGCCCACTTAGAAGCCACCAACCTCACTGTCTGTAGCCGGCGCCCTACCCACCGATGCTCTTAATTTTTTCAGTGTGCAATATAAAAGAGAAAAAGGTTGGACAAACATGTTTCAATTAATTTTCAAGAGTGATTTAACTTAGATGCACTACTAAATCCCCAAAACAAGACTCAGCTTTTCTGACATGAAGGAAACTATTTCCAGAACCTAACTACCACAATTTTGAAAACCTTTACAATTTATTTTCCTTTCAAATTCTCAAAAAAAGAAACATCGAGATTTCAAATAATGTATAAGTTAGACCAGGGGTCCTCAAACTTTTTAAACAGGGGGCCAGTTCACTGTCCCTCAGACCGCTGGAGGGCTGGACTGCGGGCCCCAGGACTAGTCGGCTGCTAAGCAGGACAGGCAGCAGGGGCAAAAACGCCAGGTGGGCCAGATAAATGTCCTAGGCAGGCCGCATGTGGCCCTCAGGCCATAGTTTAAGGATGCCTGATTTAGACTATGTGACTGAGGTAGAATAGGGACCTACTTTCTTTTGCAAAAGAATTAGCTTCTAAGAAAATATTCACTGATGTCATTCTATGCTTGGAACCCTTTGGGAGTGAGTTCTACTTAGTGAGGCTACCTCAATTATCTGTGCTTCAGTTTTTTCATTCCATATTTGATATCTTATTTAGCTACCTCACCTTCCTCCCAGAAAGTATACATTTTTTAAATAGTGGGATCTGTAATATCTCCTTGACATTTTTATTTCAGCCATAATAATATTTTCTAGTCTCTGAATTCCTACAGTATTTATTGCATCCAAATTCGGATATTATATCATCTTGTATCATTCTCCATTTCTTTTTCATGTGCTTTTCACATGCATTTGCTTTATAAAACTATAAGCTGCCCACTAGAATCCTATCTCATGGCTGCGGTACACTTCAAGGTTCATGCCAAGTATTTAAGAAGCACTCAGTAAGGACCCTTACAAGATACAACTAAGATTAATAAGGATATCAAATTTCTGTGTAGCATTTAAATATTTATAACTTATGCCAAAAATATAGTACTTGGATAGGTATATAAGGAACTAAAGAAAATTAGTCCTATATGATCCATTTTAAAACATTAAAAAAACTGGGAAAGGTTGTACATAAACCATAGATTCATACAACATAGAACTACAGGTATATCAAACTGACCGTAACATAAAGATCCTAGGATTACAAAACTTTTAAAAGTTGTAGAAGACGGTTTCAGAGGACTAATTTTTTTTTTTTTTTGGAGACAGGGTCTTACTCTGTCCCCAAGATAGAGTACAGCCTCATCATAGCCCAGTGCAACTCAAATTCTTAGACTCAAGTGATCCTCCTGTCTCAGCCTCCCAAGCAGCTGGGACTACAGGTATGCAACACCAGCCCTGGCTAATTTTTTAATTTTTTTATAGAGACCAGGTCTCCCTCTTGCTCTGACTGGTCTTGAACTCCTGGCCTCAAGCAATCCTCACTGTTGGCCTCCCAAAGTGCTAGGATTACAGGTGCATGCCCAGGCTTTAAGGATAACTTAAACATCTAATACAGCTCATGAATAACATTTTTAGGGTTGATTGTACAGAGGGCATCTTTGTAACAATAGTAAAGACTTTCCTTTTAGCCTATAGAAGCATCTGTTTGCTTCCTTTACACTGAGGATCATCCAATTTACAGACATTTTCAGAGTACTATAAGAGGTCAGAAAAACTCCCTTGAATGATAGGTAGATATGGGGAAAAATAAAAATTCTCAATGAATTTGGTTCAGAATCTTAAGTACTACAAATTTTTTCCAAGTAATTTTTTATTTGCATCAAGTATGTACTAGTAATTCACCTTTATGATAATGAAATACAAGCACACCTCAATTTATTGTACTTTACTTTTACCCTGCTTTGCAGATATTGCTTTTTTCTTTTTTAAAAAACAATTAAAGGGCTCAGCACCCATAGCACAGTGGTTATGGTGCCAGCCACATACACCGAGGGTGGTGGGTTCAAACCTGGGCCAACTACACAGCAATGACAAAAAATAGCTGGGCACTGTGGAGGGCACCTGTAGCCCCAGCTACTTGGGAGGCTGAGGCAAGAGAATCGCTTAAGCCCAAGAGTTAGAGGTTGCTGTGAGCTGTGATGTCACAGGACTCTACCCAGGGCAACACAATGAGACTCTGTCTCAAATAGACAAAAAAACAAACAGAAACAATTAAAGGTTTGTGGCAACTCTGATGGAGCAGGTCTATTAGTGACCTCACTTCATGTCTCACATTTTGGTAACCATCACATATTTTAAACTTTCATTATTATTATATTGGTTAAGATGATCTGTGATTAGCTCTCTTTCATGTTACTACTATAATCATTTTGGGGTACCAGTACCCATGCCAATACGGCAGTGATTCTCAATCTTCCTATTGCTGTGACCCTTTAATAAAGTTCCTATGGGTTGTGACCCATAGGCTGAGAACTGCTGCAATATAGGATAACAAACTTAATACATAAATGTTGTGATTCTGACTGCTCCATTGACTGACCCGCCATTTCCCCATCTCTTTCCCTCACCTCAGGCTTCCCTATTCCCTGAGATACAATTAATAACCCTGTATGTTCAAATGAAAAAGTTACACATCTCTTACTTTATATCAAAAGCTAGAAATGATTAAACTTAGTGAGGAAGGCATGTTGAATGTCAGGCCTCTTGGGTTAAAAAGCCAAGCTGTGAATGCAAAGGAAAAATTCTTGTGGCTCGCCGCCTATAGCTCAACCGGCTAAGGCGCCAGCCACGTACACCTAAGGTGGCGGGTTCGAATCCCCAGCCTGGACCTGCCAAACAACAATGACGGCTGCAACCAAAAAATAGCCGGGCGTTGTGGCGGGCGCCTGTGGTCCCAGCTACTTGGGAGGCGGAGGCAGGAGACTCGCTTGAGCCCAGGAGTTGGAGGTTGCTGTGAGCTGTAATGCCACGGCACTCTGCCCAGGGGGACAGCTTGAGGCTCTGTCTCAAAAAAAAAAAAAGAAAAATTCTTGTAAGAAATTAAGGGTGCTATTCCAGTGAACATAAAAATTATAAGGAAGCAAAACAGGCTTATTGCTGATAAGGGAAAGTTTGAGTGGTATGGACAGAACATCAAACTAGCTACAACATTCCCTTAAGACAAAGCCTAATCCACAAGATCTTAACTCCCTTCAATTTTATGAAGGCTGGAAGAAATTAGGAAGTTACATAAGAAAAGCTTAAAGCTAGGTAAGGTTAGTTCATGAGGTTTAAGAAAAGAAACCATAACACAAAAGTTCAAGAAGCAGTAAGTGCTGATGTAGAAGCTGAAGCAAGTTATCCAGCTATAGCCAGCAAAGATAACTAAGGAAGAAGGCTACACCAAACAACAGATTATTAATGTAGATGGAACAGTCTTCTACTGGAAGATGCCATCTAGGACTTTCATAGGTAGAAAGAAGTCAATGTCTGGCTTCAATACTTCCACACACGGGCTGGCCGAATGTAGTGGGGCACACTGTAATCTTAGCACTCTGGGAGGCCAAGGCAAGAGGATTGCTTGAGCTCACAAGTTCAAGATCAGCCTGAGCAAGAGTGAGACCCCATCTCTAAAAATACCTGGGTGCTGTGGTGGGTGCCTGTAATACCAACTACTTGCGAGGCTGGGACAAAAGAATCACTTCAGCCCAGGAGTCTGAGGTTGCTGTGAGCTATGACATCATAGCACTCTACCAAGGAGGACAAAGTGAGACTCTGTCTCAAAAAAAAAAAAATATGCTAAACCTCACTCTATGCTTTATAAATGGAACAACAAAACCTGGATGACACCACATTGTTAATAGCAGGGTTTACTGAATAGCTTAAGCCTATGGTTGAGATCTACTGCTTAGAAAAAGAAATTTCTTTCAAAATACTATTGCTCATTGACAATGAGTCACTCAGGAGTCTGATGGAGACACACAAGGAGATTAATGTCTTCACACCTGCTAAACATCCATTCTGCAGCTCACTGATTACTTAGACTTTCAAATCTTTAAGAAATACATTCTGTAAGGCCATAGGGCCATAGAGTGATTCCTTTGACACATCTGGGCAATCTAAATTGGAAATCCTCTGGAAAGGATTCACTTTACCAAATGCCGTTGAGAACACTCAGGATTCACGGGAAGAGTTCAAAATAACATTAATAGGAGTTTGGAAATTGACTCCAATCCTCATGAATGACTTTGAAGGGTTCAAGACTTCAGTGGAAGAAGTAACTGCAGCTAAGTAGAGGCTGAAGAGATGACAAAAGTTTCTTGAGATAAAATCTATTCCTAATGAAGATGTTGTCAACATTGTTGAAATGACAACAAAGGATTTAGAATATTACATAAACACAGTTGATAAAGCAGCAGCAGAGTTTGAGAGAACTGACTCCAATTTTGAAGTCAGTTCTACTGTGCATAAAATGCTATCAACAGGGCGGCGCCTGTGGCTCAAGGAGTAGAGCACCAGCCCCATATGCTGAGGGTGGCGGGTTCAAACCCAGCCCTGGCCAAAAAAATGCTATCAACAGCACTGGATGCTACCAAGGAATCTTCCATGAAACGAGTCAATCAATGCCGCAATCTTCACTGCTGTCTTAAGAAACGGCTACTGTCACCCCAACCTTCGATAACCACATCCCTAATAAGTAAGCAGACATCAACACAGTGTCAAGATCCTCCACCAGCAAAAGGATTATGACTTGCTTAAGGCTAAGATGACTGTCAGCATTTCTTAGCAGTATTTTAAAATTAAAATTTTTATACATAACATTACTGCATGCTTAATAGACTACATTATAGTATAAACATAACCTTTACATGCACTGGGAAACCAAAAATTTTGCGTGACTCCATTTACAATACCCATTTTACTGCAGTGATCTGGAATTGAACCTGCAATACCTCCAATGCCTATTTAATAATTTTTTGTTTAAATAATGCCTTGCAAAAAATTACTAGTCACTGGTAATGATTAGTGAAAAAATTACTAGTCACTGGTAAATCTAAATGATTTAAATCTAGACTATGTGTTTCTAGTATAGGGTGACCAGACGTCCCGCTTTCGGCGGGACAGTCCCATTTTTCAACAATTTGTCCCGCGTTCCACGGCATTTTAAAAAAGTCCCGATTTTTGGAAAGAATGCACGAACGGGCAGGAGAACAAGAAGGGAATATACGGGTTTTCAGCTGCCATGCGGATATTTCGCCAGAATATGAGTTTTATATTATTTTTGTTAATTTTATAATGTTAAACTTTAATAACAAATAATTGTTGAGAAGTGATTATCGAGAACTGTTTATCAAAGTTTGCATTGTTGTCAGGCCCTGCCCTGCCCCGACTCCCCACCATGTTGTCCCGCCTTACGGATGTTAAAATCTGGTCACTCTATTCTAGCAGCAAGTTCTTGGATTTCTCTGTGCTCAGTCTCCTTGTCAGAAAATTAAAGGCACTAATGGCACTGTCTCCACTATTCTTGGCACATAGCAAATACTCAATAACTACTAGCTTTTATTATTAGAATACCTGGATTTAAGGGATATACCCTGTAATTAGAATATCAACTTACCAAATTTAACATTTGTTCAAAAATATTTGTTGACCACCTACTATATAATCATAACTGTTGTTAAGAGTTAGTAACAGCAATAAACAAAACAAAGTCCTGCCCTCAAGGAATTTATATACCAGAGGCAACAGAGGAATACATTGTAAACAGAGGCAGGCAGGCACAGGGAAAGAGGAAGGTGTGTGAGTACATGCTATGTAATATACAAGGTAACTAAACCATACAGAGTAAGGGAGAAAGGTAGGAGATGAAGAGCCAGATCATGTACAGCTGTGAGGAGAGGAGATTATAAGGTTAAACACTTTATATGGTCTCATAAAAAGCCATACTTCAAAAGCCCATTCAGTACTAAATTTACAACTATAAGCCAACCATATCAAACCATGTTATTTAACCACTATCCTTCAACTGCAAATTAAAACACATAGTTTTACCCACACAACCTTACATCACTTTAAAAAATGACAAATGAAGAATGAATGATAAAAAATAGAAAAAAGTTGTGTGAATTATTTGCATCATTCTTTAATGATTTACTAAAAATGTATGAAAACAAATGGCAAGAGAAATAAGTAACTGAATTGCAAATGCACATCATTTTTCTATTATAAAAATATAGACTATCTGAATGAGAATTCTTCAGTGGAACATTTCAAAAACTAGAATGCACATTTACTATATAATGGTGAACTTGGGCAAAAGTTACAAAGAAAATTATACCTATTAGAGCTGAGCTGAACTTTAACTGTCCTAAACAAAATGTCAAAAAAATTCTAAAATAACTAACTATACTTGTATTTTTAATTTTTTTAGAGATGAGCCTTCACGAAGTTGCCTAGGCTAATCTCAACTCCTGGATTCAAGCAATCCTCCTGCCTCAGTCTCCTAAATACCTAGGACTACAGGCACTAAACTTTGCTTAAGTACAAAGCAAGTGTGTTAGGCTGGGCACCCTGGCTCACGCCTGTAATCCTAGCACTCTGAGAGGCTGAAGGAGGACTGTTTGAGCTCAGGAGTTTGAGACCAGTTTGAACAAGAGTGAGACCCCACCTCTACTAAAAACAGAAAATAATGTGCTGGGTGTTGTAGTGGTCACCTTTAGTCCCAGCTACTCAGGAGGCTTAGGCAGGAGAATTGCTTGAACCCAGTAGTTTGAGGCTGCTGTGGGCTAGGCTGAGGCCATGGAACTCTAGTCTGGGCAACAGAGTAAGACTCTGTCTCAAAAA
>NW_003852398.1:18625732-18637869 GCF_000181295.1 Otolemur garnettii | reverse complement strand
AAAAAAAAAAAAAAAAAAAGGCTTAGCACCCGTAGCACAGTGGTTATGGCGCCAGCCACATATACCGAGGTTGGTGGCTTCAAACCTGGCCTGGGCCAGCTAAACAACATCTGTAACAAAAAATAGCCAGGCATTGTGGCAGGTGCCTGTAGGCCCAGCTACCTGAAAGGCTAAAGCAAGAGAATCTCTTAAACCCAAGTTTGAGGTTGCTATGAGCTGTGACACCACAGCACTCTACCACAGGTAACTCTGTTTCAAAAAAAAAAAACAACCATGTATGTCTATTATCACACACTACCAAAAATCACTCATATTTAACGTCATCAGCCAAATTCAAACCTATCCATAAGCCATGAATAGCTATAACTTGGCTCCCACTTGAGAATGTTATATTCCTTTACCAATATTTAATTGGTATCATAGACAAAGGGCTATGATAAGCAAGAAGCATTTCTTGCCAGTTTGGAAGAATGGGTTAAGTAACTGGAAAGCTCTTTCTGCAATGTGGTTTCCTTGTATATACTTACTGTGCACATATTGTCATGAGATGAATTTGGTATAGCATATTTTAGTGGATTCATTTTCTTGATATTGTTCAGTCTCTTAAGGATAAATTGTCAGCTTCAATTTTCACTCATAAGTAAATCTTTTTATGTTTTAGAAGAAATGTTTTACATTAGCAGTTACTTTATAATCCTAAGAAAACATAAAACAAGCTGGACAAAATATTAAGAAGTGGCAGATGGAAACAGCAGTTTGTCTTTCCAAAGACTTTATTCTTCAACACGTCTTTTGAAAGAGTATTTCTGCAATAATACTGTTTAATAATACAGGGTGTCCCCAAGGTTACCCACAAAAGTCACCATACACAGGGAAGATAGGAAACTGCAGCTACATGTACCTTTACTTACAAAATATTCATTGCAAAATTTTACAAAGACATGCCAACACACAGAGAATATTTTGAAAATATTTTGTATAATTCTGTGATACATATTTTGTAATAAAGGTACATTTTTTTTCTTGAGACAGAGTCTCACTCTGTTATCCAGGCTGGAGTGCTGTCATCATAGCTCATAGCAACCTCAAATTCTTAGGCTCAAGCAATCCTTTTTCCTCAGCCTTCCAAGAAGCTGAGACTATAGGCAAGCACAACCATGCCCAGCTAATTTTTTCTGTTTTTAGTAGAGATAGGGTCTTGCTCTTGCTCAGGCTGGTCTTGAACTCCTGTATTCAAGCAATCCTCCCACCTCAGCCTGTCAGAGTACTGGGTTTACAGACACAACTCATAGAACCTAGCCCTGTAAAAAGGTACGTTCAGCTGAAATTTCCCATTTTCCTTATGTATGGTAACTTTATGGGTGACTTTGGGGATACCCTGTATTAAAGTAAAAGCCATTTATTATTTGGCAAAAATAATAGAAGGCACATACTACAAAGGTATTTAAATGAGTTTTCAGATATGTAGGTTGTTTGTTCAGCTGAACAGTTTCAAGAGAGAGCACTTAGCCTGGTGGGATGGCTCATGCCTGTAATCCTAGCACTGTGGGAGAGAGGCGGGAGGACTGCTTGAGCTCAGGAGTTGAGACTTATCTGAGCAAGAGAGAGATCTCAACTCCACAGAAATAAACCGCCCCCCCCAAAAGAGTACTCACTGAAAATGAATTCAGAGGATGAAGAAACAGTTCTAACATGCTTGCAAATAATCTAGTCTGACGACATACTTTCTCAAACATTGTGTTCCTTTGATTTTTGTAGTGTTAGATTTTGTGCATAACAATAACAGTAGTACATGTTTCACAAGTTTCTTGTATGTCAAGCACTATCCTGTTTCATATTTAATCCTCATGACATGTAACATAAATATTATCATTTCCATTTTATAGAAAGGGAAATTCAGAGACATCACTCTAATGCCCAAGATTACTATTTCTCAGTAGGGAACCTAAGATTTTTACCCAATTCTCAACCATACACTACTGTCTTCCAGATCCATTAAGTACCAACCGGAGGTGCCTAATTAAAGTATCTGACTAGTAAATTACCATTAAAATGCAAAGATGGAAAAACATTCATAATTAACCTAAACAAAGCTCATACGAGGCGACACTTTTAAAAGAAACAAGGAATAAACAATAAAATATGCTGTTCCAGAAGATAATGCACAGTAGAGACTAAAAGGAGCTAACTCTTCCTATAAAATAACCATGAGAAATACTCAAAATGTACTTTGAATCTGTGTAGTCCTGCTCCCCAAGACTGGAACTAGAATTTGATTAAGTAACTGGATACAATTACTAATTTACAGGAAATACAGAGAACAGAAGAACAAATAAATATAACACCATGGGGTTGCAATGAGAAAAATCCACACTGCCTTGGCACCTGTAGCTCAAGCGGCTAAGGCGCCAGCCACATACACCAGACCTGGCGCATTCGAATCCAGCCGAGGCCTGCCAAACAACGACAACTACAATAGCCGGGCGTTGTGGCAGGCATCTGTAGTCCCAGCTACTTGAGATGGTGAGGCAAGAGAACTGTTTAAGCCCAGGAGTTAGAGGTTGCTATGATTTGTGATGCAGGGCACTCTATCCAGGGGGACAGCTTGAGGCTATGTCTCAAAAAAAAAGAAAAGGAAAGGAAAAGAAAAACCCATACTGAAAGAAAATGCCAATACACCAGTTTCTTCAACAAGTAAACTATGAGGCGGGGGGAGAAAAAAGAGGATAAAGGCTGAACCTACAGACTGCGGGAATCCAGAGATATATGTCAGAAACACCAAAAACGAAGTATAAGACAAGAAAGAAAGGAATACTGACTAGATAACTTGGTATCAAGGGATCACCTGTTACTTAAGGAATAATAATGGTATTTTGGTTATGGCAAAAAAAGATGACTCTTTACTTTTTAGGAACTGATATATTTATTTATTAATTTATTTGAGACAGAGCCTCAAGCTGTCACCCTGGGTTGAGCGCTGTGGCATCACAGCTCATAGCAACCTCCAACTCCTGGGCTTAAGCAATTCTCTTGCTTCAGCCTCCCAAGTAGCTGGGACTACAGGCACTCGCCACAACACCCAGCTACTTTTTTGTTGCAGTCGTTGTTTGGCAGCTCAGGTTGGATTCGAACTTGCCAGCTCAGGTGTATATGGCTGGTGCCTTAGCCGCCACAGGTACCAAACCGAACTGACACATTTAATAGATGAAACAATAGGTTTTTGGGATTTACTTCAAAAGACGGAATGGGAGCGGTAGGTGTAAGTACAGTTCATGTAAGATTAGCAAAATTGTTAAAGCAAGGTCATGTGTCCATAAAAATTCATTACAATAATTTTTGGATATATTTGAAATTCTGCATAATGAAAACTAAATAAATTTCAGCTAGACAATTGACCTAAATATGAAAAGTAAAACAACAAAGCTTCCACAAGAATAAAATATAATAGTTGCTTTTTCACTTAAAGAAACTATTAAATAGACATTGAAAATGAGTAGAAAAATAATACAACAATTCAGAAAAAGATTCAACCATGGAGTCATGCTGTAAAAATTAAAAGTACTAGTAAGTCATACTTTAAAAAAGCTAAGTACTTTTAGTGGACATATCAGTAAACAAATGAAATACTACTTGTAAACTAATACTAAAGTGAACAAGAAAACACAAGAGGCAGAAAAGTACTTTTTAAAAGCACCTTGACAGTAGTTCTAAATAGACTAATATAAACTACAGAAAACCATCCATCAGAAATGTTGGCAAAAAATAAACTAAGGTGGCGCCTGGGGCTCAGTGGGAAGGGCACCGGCCCCATATACTGAGGGTGGTGGGTTTGGCCAAACTGCAACAAAAATAGCCAGGCCTTGTGGCAGTCACCTGTAGTCCTAGCTACTTAGGAGGCTGAGGCAAGAGAATTGCTTAAGCCCAGGAGTTGGAGGTTACTGTGAGCTGTGATACCATAGCCCTCTACCAAGGGCAATAAAGTGACACTCTGTCTCTAAAAAATAACTAAATAAACAAACAAACTCATCTTTCTTTGTAATTAAATTCTTAATATCTACTGTGTCTAGTTATTAGAAAAGGAGAATAATTGGCTTGGTGCCTGTAGCTCAGTGGCTAGGGCGCCAGCCACATACATCAGAGCTGACAGGTTCGAATCTAGCCCGGGCTTGCCAAACAACAAAGACAACTACAAACAAAAAATAGCTGGGCACAGTAGCGGATGCCTATAGTCCCAGCTACTTGGGAGGCTGGGGCAAGAAAATCAATTAAGCCCAAGAGTCTGGGGTTGCTGTGAGCTGTGACACCACAGCCCTCTACTGAGGGTAACACAGTGAGATTGTCACAAAAAAAAAAAAAAAGAAAAGAGAGAATAATTAATTCATTGTTTCAACAATAACAATTATATACAATTGATTCAGAGAAAAGTTGATATGGGAAGATCAAAAAGTTGACAATCATCTTTGCTTTCAAGTTTCAAGAAACAAATTAACAGAGATTTACTGGTAACACAAGGAAAAGAAGGGGAAACATATTTGAGGACTAAAAGAAAAGTAAAACCACCAATAAGTTCAAGGTGTGGTGTATGTGTAATAGCAAGGTTCTTGAAGGAAGTATACTTTTCAATAACTAAGTGCATCACTGTTGAAATAACTGAATGTACTATTCTCTATAAAAGCAAAACATTCTCCCTATGAGGTCAGGTAGACTAGAATGGTAGTTTGTACAGTTCTATTACAATATCTAAATATTGAGTAAAAACAAGCAAATATACACCAACAGAAATCAAATTATTACAGAATAAAATGTAAGCTATGCTTAACAGAATAACCTAAAATGTACTATTTATAACAGGTGCCTTAGGAACCTAGCCAGAGCTGTTTCAATCACTATACTACTAAGAAAAAGGGCCACTGATAAAATAATTTTACCATTAATACTACTCCCTGCAAGAAGAGAGAAGGGTTAGCTGAGTTTGAACAATACGTAGTTTTAATCTATTGCTACCATATCCCCCAAATTTGAAGAGAAAATGTGCCAGAACTGCAGCAACTTTCAATTTCTACCATGTATGAGATGACAAAATATAAACATGTCCAATTTTATTACAGCTTCAAATAAAGGGAGACAGGTCACAGGATGACAATGGTCAAGCTAGTCCTATTTGGTGGGAGTGGTGCCACTTATCCTTTCCTGCCACAACTGCCTTCTATATAACTTGACTACAAGTAGGAGGAAACTAGCACTACAAACTCTGGATGCCCTATGGCTTTACTTATCTGCTTTCCTGTAGTTCCACATTGTTCTGCAAAACAGATTCATTTAATACCACCAGGAGGTGCAACAATTATGGAAAATATTCCCCCACTTCCAGAAAGTCTTCAAGGTTTCAAAAGCTAATATTTGAAATATATTATTATATATACTTAAGAAATGCTAACATACTGAATCTAAGCATGGCTCCAAGAAACACATTTTGAAAGAGTACATTTTTCTTCCTGAAGTACCAGGTAGGAATATATACTCAAAGTCTTAGTTTCCCTGAGTCATGGGCTATACTTACTGCATAAAACATTTAAATATAACATTTATTGATCTCTACTTTTTAAGAAAATTTCCCTTTCCAGTTTAAATGGTCTCGGGAGGATAATGACTTTCCAAAATTTGTCTGCTATTATTAAATACTAGTTTCAAATATTTCTCCATGATGGAAACTTGTTTCTTCAAATAGCCAATGAAGCTGGAAAAAGTCTTATTCTAGCTCAGTCTTCTGATTTATAGATAAGGAACCCAAAGTCTGGAGATTCGTGATTCTGCCTAAAATCATATCTATGGCTAAGTTTAAAAGGCAGTGTCAGAATTTGAACCCAGACATCCAAATCTCCTAACCAGTGCTCTTCCTGTTATACAAACCCTCTTTCTATTAATATACCTATCAAAGCAGTCCTTAATCACTTCACTGTTTCTTCATTTACAAGTTTCCTCATTATTTTACCCCTCTAATAATCAGAGCAGACACTCTTCTGGATCTGCTTCCTTCCCATTATGCCATTTTCAGGTGCAGAGTCTAACGGGACATAATGCCACAGGTACATGGTTCTGCAAGATGCTTACAGTTTAGAGAATTTCTTCTCTTCCTGCCAGTAAAAGATAAAAACTAAATCCTGAATACTCATCAGTAAAATAACCTCATGTTCTAATCTTAATGTGTGTCAGACACCCATGAAAGCTTTAAAAAGTCCTTGGTGGTAACATTCTTATTATGTTCTTGAAAAACTTGGCTCAGATCTACATCCTAAGTTGCGTAGTAAAAAAGAAAACACGTTATTTTTCAACAAGCGCTCTTCCATTAGATGACTTGTTAACTACTCACATGACAAATTCAACTGGAAGTACTTAAAGAATAGGATTATAATATAGATGACAAAACCAAACAAATATGAAAGGAAAACAACAGCAGGAAAATATTGCCTTATTTCTATCTTCTGAAAAATGTCAGCCTCTTCAAATTTTTGAGTATCACAAATTTAGTCCTCTAAAATAACAAGGTGTTTCTTAGCACTTTTCTTTTGCTGTTCTCTGATTCAGAAATAAAGAGGTAGTTTTCTGAGGTCTTCTGATGGACTTTTAAAAATGAAAGTCAGTCTCCTAATCTTTATACAATATATTAAAACAATATTCAATGAACCTGAATGTGGAAAAGAATCATTATTTATTTCATCTTTGGCAAGCAAACAAGAAACCAGCCCCCCAAAATCTGTGGGCTTCAAGGTCAAATGAATAGTTGGAAAATTACTAAAGCAAATCACTTTTTAAACTTAGAGCTCCTCCCTTAATGAAGTTTATCCCACTCTAAATGCAGAACACTTTCCATAGTTCCAAAAGTATATTGATCTAAATATACTATGTTAATGGCTTTATATGCAATCTAAACCCTTAGCCTTTAATCTTCACAACAAAATTTATGATATTACTACTGTATTTTCATTTTGCACCAGAGAAAACTAGGGTACTGAGAGGTCAGGTTAACTTGTCCAAGGTTACAAAGCTTGACCTGAGGTCTGCAGGTTCTGAAATCTGTGCTCCTTCGGCACTCTATTGCTTTCTCAGTAGCACAGAAAATTTGAAAATAAAATACTAAGTTCTATCTGATGCATTATCCAAGCCATTAAGAATTATTTAGTTTTCTGGTGTCCAGGAAACAGTTTGCCATCTACACTTCCTGATTTTAGGGTAAGGTAGGTGGCATAACTGAACTCTTTTTCTCACCACACTTATTGCGTAATTACTCAAACTCAAAAGGAAGAGGACTGGTTAAATTTTTAAACTTTATTTCCTGCTGAACTAAGAGATCTTACTTAATCACTGTTATATGTGATCTTATCAATTTAAATGTTAAGGTTTTCCCAGTGTAGTAAGACACTAAAATTATTTTAGTCTTAAAGGAAATCAACTACGCACTGGACATTTTACCTGTTAAGGAAGTTAAAAGCAGATCAACAGGATGTAAACCTGGCTTCTTTTCTTCTTTCAAGAAAATTTCATAATGACTTCTTAATTAAACCAATGGAGCAAGTAGCCCACCAAAAATAAAATGTAGGAAACAGAGGAAAAGAATCACAAGAAGTTATATGATTTACTTTCACTAGTGTTAGAAAAGCATAGGATGAGTCTCCTCTTGAGTAACTTCAGCCGGACCACAATGGCCACTTGTTACACCTACCACCCACTCCAACATTTCAGGTTTACTGGGAACTAAAAAGAGCTCAGCAAGGTAAAAGACATACTCCAACCAGGCCTGAAGTCTCTCTGTACCACACCCTGAGGACACTGAAGCCCAGGGCACTGCGTCCCCCACCTCTAAAGCTTCCCACCTGCCCAGGGAGAAGACAGTCCAGAGGCCAAGACAGTCCTCCGGCCAGGGCAGTGACCCAACTCCAGAGAATCCACCCCTTCCTGACCACAACGTCCGCACTCAGGGGTGAAGGTAGAAGGAACAGGAAGGACTGGAAAGGAGAGAAAGGAACTAAAACGCCTTTTGAAACGAAGGAGGGAGCAAAGGAGGGGTCTCTCCCCAGGCTCGCCAGTGGGGACGAGGCCCGTGGTCACCGAGGGAGCCGACAGCCGCCATGATGAGGCTCGCTGAGCCGGGGGGCGTGACGCGGACAACCCCCTGCTCGGGGCCAGTTCCCTTTCACCTCTTACCCCCTCCCCGCGTGGGCCTTGGCCACAACTGCCCCCCGATACTCACGCTTTGTCCACCAGCTCCCGCACCTTCCACATGTTCAACATCTTGCCCCGCGCGGGCCAGGCCGCCACCTCCCTCTCCTGCTCCCCACAGACCCCGGGACACTTCCGTGCCGGGGCAAGTCCAGGCCGGGGTCGCTGCCGCCCGCCGCCTCGAACTCCCCCAGTCAGCTCCTTGCCCTGCCAGAGCCGCCAGCCGCCGGTGACACGTCGAGACGCGGCGGCAGAAGCGCTGCGTGGAGCGGAAGTGCCCGGTCTTCCGCTGCTGCGCGCGGGGCACGCCGGGACTTGTAGTTTTCTCTGGTCTCTGAGGGGGCCGGTTAGTATAGTAGCCCAGAGCGGATGTGCTCAGCCAACCTGGGATGGTTTCTCCTAAGGTGTCCGCGTCGGTGCCCCAGAACTACTGAGCCAGAAACTCTGAGGCTGGGGGCCCACCGATCTGTGCTTCAACTAATTTTCCAAGGAATTCTGATCACGCTCAAGTTTCAGGACCGCTGGTGTAGGATCTAGTCACCGTCAAACATTCTTCTCAAAAGTCAGGTATTATTATGTTGTTAGTCATGATTACACGGAAGTGTGATTGGCATATGTCTTTCTCATTGACGGATACAACGTTGTATTTATTTACAAATGTACAAATACACTTAAATCTCTCAGCCTTAGTTTCCACCCCGTATATTGAATACGTATATTGTATCAGGTGTATTCTAAATCCTTTTCCTTTCTGATTCTGATACAATGATTTTATAGACCCCCCCACATTGATTTTTTTTTTTTTTGAGACCTCCAACTCTTGGGCTTAAGCGATTCTCTTGCCTCAGCCTCCCAAGTAGCTGGGACTACAGGCACCCACCACAACGCCCAGCTATTTTGTGGTTGCAGTTGTCATTGTTGTTTAGGAGGCCTGGGCTGGGTTCTAACCCGTCACCCTCTGTGCATGTGGCTGGCGCCCTAACCACTGTACTACACCCGGAGCCCCTCTGTGATTCTCTTGTTAGATACTTTATTATAAACCTCACAAACTCAGTTCACACTCCATGGGAAACTAGAAAGACAGCAAAATACACACACACACACACACACACACACACACACACATTGTATTCCATACACCCAAGAACTTGGCAAGTTTAGTTTCTATATGTTGTAGGCTGTACTTTCAGTGTTTATTGCAATGGATTCCATCACTTTTGTTTTTACTCATTTTTGCCAATGTTCATGTTAAACCTTTGAGCAAACTTAAATTTTATTTGGTCCAATTGCTTAAATTTTACGAGTCTTTTCATCCTACAAATATTTATCAAGCATCTTCTGTGTGCCAGAAGTAAGGAAAACAGCTAGGGCCTTAGTTCTTTTGAAGTGGAAAGATCACTGGAGGAAACATAATAATCAAGGAAATGTTTGAGACAATTGCCCATACTAAGTGCTGGCAGAAAACAAGATGATATTATAGAAAATGATGTTAGAGGAAAATAACACCGAGAAATGTGTAAGGCCTCTTTGAGGATATTACAGTTAAACTGAAACTTGAATGATAAAAATGAGCTGACGATAAGAAGAGCTCTCCAAGAAAAGAATTCTTGGAAAGGCCAGGCGCAGTGGCTCATGCCTATAATCCTAGCACTCTGGCAGGCCAAGGCGGTTGGATTGCCTGAGCTCACAGGTTAGAGACCAGCCTGAGCAAAAGCAAAACCCTGTCTCTAAAAATAGCCAGGTGCTATGGCAGGCACCTGTAGTCCCTGCTACAGGAGGCTAAGACAAGAGAATCGCTTGAAAACAAAAGTTTGAGGTTGCTGTGAGCTATGATGCCAGAGCACTCTACCAAGGGCAACAAGTGAGACTGTCTCAAAAAAAAAAAAAATTATTGGTAGAGAGAACAGATGAAGAGATAAAGACCCTATTTCCCAAAAAAGTGAAATTTGTGGTTGCATCATGAAGCTAGGTAATAATAATCTCAAATCAAAAACCTCGGAGCTGGCCAAGCCAAGTTACTCACATCTGTAATCCTAACACTTTGGGAGGCTGAGGTGGGTGGATTATTTGAACTCAGGAGTTGAAAACCAGCCTGAGCAAAAGTGAGACCCGACAAAAAATACAAAACAAAAAACCACTAGCTGGGCATTGTGGCAGTCACCTATAGTCCCAACTACTCTGAAGGGTGAAGCAAGAGGATTGCTCAAGCCCAAAGGTTTGAGGTTGCTGTAAGCTACACTGATGCCACAGCACTCTAGCCAAGGCAACAGAGTGAGACTCTCTCAAAAAAAAAAAAAAAAAAAAAAACCTGGGAAGGAGCTGGGTGCAGGGGCACTTGCCTATAATCTCAGCTACTTGGGAGGCCAACGCCAGAGGATAGCTCAAGGAGCTTAAGACCAACCTGAGCAACAAAGGGAGACCAAGTTTCATAAAAACGAAACAAACAAACAAACAAAAAACTCAGAACATCTGATGCCTCACATCAAGGCACTTCTCCAAACAGCATCTACTTAGTAGTTACTAAAAGCAGTTTTGAAAGGTGTTTCTGTAAGGCTTTGGGCTTAAGACCCCAAGAGAAGCAAGTGAAACAAATTGACAGGTGGAAAAGTACAAAGAGGAAAAATCAAGACAAAGTTATCTCAGAGCTTTCTTAAGATAGGAGTCCTTAGGCTGACCCAAAGTGAGATGGAGAGGTGGTGGGGAAGAGCAGGTAAAGATAAGCAGAGATAAGTAGGGGAGAAAGGCTCTCAAACGAAAAGTTTGTGTTTTATATTCAAAGAACTGTCCAGCCCTAGATTCAAAGGATGTAATGTGGCCACTGGAGACGAGAAAGTAAAACTATTTTGCATAAATAAGAGCTCAGCAAGTTAACTTTCAAACAAGGGAGTACACAGTACACCTGCAGAATGGGCCTGGCACAAAAACAACCACCTTCCCTGCCCTGTCCTGTTTATGTGTTCACAGCAGTGCACAGTCAGCTTCACCAGAGTTATCCAAAGAATATAATATTATTGTCTACTGTGCTCATTCCAACACCAAGTTTGGGCTTAGACTTATCCTGGAGTTGTTACCTATGGCATTTTCATAGTCAGCTGGGACCATCTAGAATGTAATACCAAAAAAATTGTCTGTCTACCTTTGATTCAAGAGAACTAAGAAAAACCAGACCAGGAGAGTTTGTTAAAAAGTGGTCTCCAGAGATAACCATTTGCATGTCAACAAAGTGTTCCATTTTTACCTTTTATCTTGCAAGTTTCAGAGCAGTTTCCATAGTAATTTCTTTGTGGCAAATATGTGGCAGAAAAATAAATGAGAAAATGCCCCACCTACCCCTCTTCAGTAAAAAAAATATTTTCTACTAAATGAGCTGACACTTTCAGTAAAGCCAAGCCAACACATGTTGGGGAGAAAAAAAAACATACTCAACTGTATTAATTACCTGTGAGAAGCAATGCAGACTATAGACGCTACTTATCTCCTGTTCCACCGGTTCCCTGGTGTTTCCTTAGGAGGAGTTTACTTCATAGTCTAAACCTCCTTTTAAGAGAACCAGTTGCAAAAAGTGTGGGTCGCTGACAAGTTCCAGCTGTCTTCCTCTGGGATCATTTATGCCAAGGCCATTCTCTCTCTGGGCTACTCCTAGCAATGACTGAGCAAAGTATTATGGGACTGGCCTGTTTCTGCCCAGGGCTGGCTGGACTCCTCTACTGACAATTACTGACCTGGGCTTTCTGTCAACTTCACCCAAATTTCCTGGGAGCTTTGCTGCAATTGGACGCTCTTCCTACCCCATCTTTCTTCCTGAGCTCTCTCTCTCCGTAGGTATCAGAACTCCCCATCTAATCTTGCTCTCTTTTCCCTTTTTCCTTCATAGACATTCCCCTTAATAAATCTTACACTTCTTTTTTTTTTTTTTTTTT
>NW_003852398.1:18616280-18625609 GCF_000181295.1 Otolemur garnettii | reverse complement strand
AGGCGCCCGCCACAACGCCCGGCTATTTTTTGGTTGCAGCCGTCATTGTTGTTTGGCGGGTCCGGGCTGGGGATTCGAACCTGCCACCTTAGGTGTACATGGCTGGCGCCTTAGCCGGTTGAGCTATAGGCGTTGAGCCAAAATCTTACACTTCTAATTCCATCTCAGCATCTGCTTCCTGCAGGATCCACCCTGATATAGCTGGCTAATGTTTGCACCTTAGTTTGAATACCTGGACCAAGGGTCCTCAAACTTTTTAAACAAAGGGCCAGTTCACTGTCCCTCAGACCATTGGAGGGCTGGACTGGGGGCCCCAGGACAAGTTGGCTGCGAAGCAGGAAAAACACCTGGTGGGTGGGATAAATGTCCTTGGTGGGCTGCCTGTGGCCCACGGGCTGTAGTTTGAGGATGCCTGACCCATGAATCTTGTTTTACACCTGAGTGCTCATCTCTAAGTCAGTATCCTTGGTTTGTAATCATAGTATAAGGTTGCTACAAAGAGCCATGCTGATTATTATGCAACTCTGGGGGCACCATTTATGAGGACTAGTGTGAACTGCCAGACAGTTAGCCACAGAGAGGAAACATAGGGTAGTGGCTAAAGAGTGAAGACTCTGGAGTCAGACAGACCTAGGCCCAAATTCTGCATCTGCTGTTCAGAAGGGTGGTTGTTGTGAATAAGTTCTTTAAACCAGTGTAGGATAATAGCTGTGAAATGGGACTCTGGACCCAGAGTGCTTGAGTTTGAATGTTTGTTTTGCTATTTACTAGCTGTGTGACTTTGGGAAATTATTGTGTCTCAGTTTTTTCATTATAATGGAGGACAATAGAAGTCTACATGATAGGTTCATTCAGATAAATAAATCCAATAATTTTTTTTGCAGTTTCTGCCAGGGCCAGGCTTGAACCCACCAACCCTGGCATATGGGGCCAGCGTCCTACTCTACTCCTTGAGCCACAGGTGCTACCCAATCCAATAATATTTTAAAAGAACTTGAAACAGTGTCTAGCAGAAGGAACACTCTGTAAAGGTTAGTGACACTGCTACTATTACTAATAATGGTTATGTTAACCTATGAATTTTATTCAATATTCAACAAGTATTTAGTTAGCTCCTATTGTCTACTATGTTCTGGGCACCATGACAGGTGACAGGTATGCAACTGTAGATAAAACTGGCACAGTTAACAAGTAAATGTATATAATAAACACAATAAACTCAAACTGATAGGCTGAGGATCAAGTGAAATAATATATATAACTCTCTTTCCATTGGGTCTTGTGTGCAGTAAATGCTCACTAAATAATTCTACCTCATTAATATCAAAGTCCTTATGTGGACCTCAAGTTTTTCTCCATAAACTGAGGGGTTGGTCTACCAGAGTATCCTAACCTAGCCACCCATCAGAAATTCATGGACATCTTTAAAAATTTTAGATGCTCTTGTCCAACTCTTGAAATTTCCTGCTTCACTTTATTCCCTACACTCTGGGCTGCAAGTGGCAGAAATTTGATTAAAACAAGTTTAAACCAAGCAAAGAAATTTATCAACAGAGGAAACAGGGGAGTTTGCCTCAGAACTTAGCAAATTTTGATTCTCATTTTCCCTTGTTGCAGACAGGTTTCTCCTAGTTGCCAAGAAACAGGGCTACCATCTTGCAGTGAATAGATACCATTTTCTCTATTAGGCATCCAAGGGGAAGAGACACTAAGATATTTCATCCCCTGAGTCTAACATCACAGGGAGCAGCTCTGATGGGCTTAGTTGCGGCCATGTGCCTGCCTATCTTGGGGCCAGTTGCCTCAAGGGAGGCACACATTGGAGAACTGGTAGCCCTCATAATATCATGTGGAGTTGAGAAAGAAGAGTTCTCTCAAGGAATTCTGAAGAAAGCCATGCCCTGGCAGACAAAAGCAGCCGTTGTTTACTAAAGTGTAAAGTGGAGTCTAGGAATTGTATTGTGAAAAAAACCTCATGAGGGATTTTGCCAGGGTCGTAATGCTCTGGGTTTCATGGCACAGGTCTTTTCTAGCTCTTCAAATTCCGCAAAAGTAGCTGGGTTGGGAGAAGTGAAACAGGAAAGACTACCTTGTGGAATGACTAAAAAGGAAAAGAAACAATGAAGAAAGAAGGAGTTAAGTGGTCTGAGGCCGCCTTGGAGTTGCCAGCACTGTGCAGCAGGTAAGCTGACACCAGGGCATGCCCTTGCTAACTCTCTGTTCTGCAGGCAGTTGAGCATTTCTTGGCTGAAATTCAATCCCCTTTCAGGGCTGTCAGTGGGGCTCAGGTGGGCCAATTCAGAAAGCCTGGTAGGTGCTCTAAAGGGCAAACACGTTTTGTGCTCCTTCTGTGAGGATGGGCAGGCACAGGCAGACGTGTTCTTGGAACCATTTCCCTGCCTCTCCAGGTGCTTTCTCTCCTTCTGTCTCCTGAAGCTCATACGCCTACAGTGGCCATACTGCTCCCAGTGTCTAGGCCTCTCAAAACTATTAACAGGAAGCCAAGGTGCTGTCATGAAGCAAGTAGGCTACTTGTGACTATGAGAACCGATCCTGCAAAGTCAAGTCAGATTCAGGGTGAGCAGGATGGATGTCACAAAGGATGGGCTGGCTGGTTCTGAGGCAGGGTCTTCCTAGACAGGTTCAAGTGTCCTGAGGAAGCCCCTAAGTATCCAGAGTTCATACTTAGGCTCCACAGGTCCCTGAATCTATCAGTTCATCAAAAGAATTATGCTCTAGGTTAGAGCACAAATTGTGCTGTAGCATTTGTACTAACCTGGATGGAGGTGGAACACATTATTCTTAGTGAAGCATCACAGGAATGGAGAAGTAAGAATCCTATGTATTCAACTTTGATATGAAGACAAGTAATGACACGGTGGTGCATGGGGGAAGGGGAGACCAGACAGAGAAGGAGGGAGGGGGGTGTGGGCAAGGAAAAAAAAAAGAAAGAAATTAGTGACTAATTCTTATATAAATTATATTTAATTTGGACCAAAGTACATTACATAAACATTTTTTTAATTCAACATGTTAATATGTTCTCATTTATAAGTGAAATATGTTTGTAATTTCCCCTTTAAAATAATATATTTTCTCCAATTTTAATATCAGGTATATCCAGATTAAGTAGAATGATTTGGAAGTATTTCTTTTTCTATTGTCTATAAGATTTGGCATGATCTGTTTTTTTGAAATTATCTTTTATTTATAAATATTAGTTGTCTATTTTTTTGAGACTTTGGAAAAACAAAATAAGAAGTTAACTGATCAAAGCATTCTATAATAGACATACTTCTATCTGACAATGTGAATGTTACTGTCTTTGCAGTATTACTATTGTTATTGTTTAATAAAAAAAAGAATTGTGCTCTAGAAGAAGAGTTCAGAAGAGTTTATAGAAAGATCACTGCTCTTTATTAAACAGAATGTATGTAGTTAAAGACTTGGAGTTATGATGGCTAGGCATACTGGCTCTCCCCTGTAATCTTAGCACTTTGGGAGGCCAAGGCAGGAGGATACTTTGAGGCCAGAAATTCAAGACCTGGGGGTGGGAGTCAACATTTAACATTTAGTGGCCACCAGCAATGTGGGGTTAAATAGAAACATAGCTAATATTACCCAAAGAACTTATCATTGTAATGGAGGAAAAATTCTTCCTCTACCCTCTTACACAGACATCCTCAAACTATAGCTCATGGGCCACATGCAGCCCACCTAGGACATTTATCTGGCCCGCCAGGTGTTTTTGCCACCACTGCCTGTCCTGCTTAGCAGCCGACTCGTCCCAGGGCCTGCAGTCTGGCCCTCCAATGGTCTGAGGGACAGTGAACTGGCCCCCTGTTTAAAAAGTTTGAGGACCCCTACACGAGCCTTACATCTTTACTTAGGGGCCTGTGAATTAAACCAACAAGTAACAGATAAAGAAGAGTTTGTTTATGTGTGCAATGTACATACCGTGGGAGTTCTCAGTGATGAGTAATATAAAGGGGTGGTTAGAATTTAGGGCTTAAATGCCTATCTTAATAAGGGAAGAGGAGTAGGGAGAAAGGGCTCCTGTAGGAAGAACAAATGAGTTTTTTTTATTTTTTGAGACAGAGTCTCACTTTGTCACTCTCGGTAGAGTGCTGTGATGTCATAGCTCACAGCAACCTTAAACTCTTGGGCTTTAGTGATTCTCTTGCCTCAGCCTCCCGAGTAGCTGGGACTACAGGCACCTACCACAATGCCCGGCTATTTTAGAGACGGGATCTCCCTCTGGCTCAGGCTGGTCTCAAAACCCATGAGCTCAGGCAATCCACCTGCTTCGGCCTCCCAGAGTGCTGGGATTATAGGCGTGAGCCACCGCACCCGGCCGCATGAAGTTTCTTTAGGAAAGACAAGTACGTTTTTTAGGGGAACAAATGAGAGATGAGAAAGTCTGTGATCATTTTTTCTATACAGGTATGAATGGTCCTTTCTCTCTTCTTTAGGGTCATGAAATTTCCCAGAGAGAGGATTTATGATAGATTTACTCTTGGCCTCTCTCCTGGGAGTTGAAGGTGCCCTGAAGATGGAATTTATGGCAGTCTTTATGTCTCAGAAGTTTCTGCCTTGAGTCAGATAAAAGAATCTCTGAGAGAAGGCTTTTATCTCCATCTGTTGACTCTCAAATGTCTTCAGCTTAAAACAATCCCCATACCAACTTTGAGATTCCAAGTAGGTCCCCACATAGTCTAATATGGAAGAGAGGCATATAAACAAATAAACAACAACCACAGATATTTAAGGAGGCAGAGCAGTGTGCAGGAAGAGTTCAGAGCACGAGCTTTAGTGGCAGCGAGATCTTGGTTCAAACCCAGGCTCTACCAGACCTGTGTGACCTTGGCGAAATGACTTGACCTCTCTCATCTCAGATCCCTCATTGGAAAAATGAGGAGTTGATAAGAGTCCGTGTTTTCATAGGTTGTTGTGAAGAATAAATGAGAGGACAGCTAAATTTATAGCATAGCATTTGGAGGGTACAAAAGATTCATTAAGTAAGATATTTCTGGGCGGTGCCTGTGGCTCAAAAGGGTAGGGCGCTGGTCCCATATGCCGGAAGTGACGGGTTCAAACGCAGCCCCAGCCAAAAAAAATTGCAAAAAAAAAATAAAATAAGATATTACTAAATTGCTTATATCTAGAGATCTCAGGCAACGTGGGAGAGAGTGTCAGAGCAGCTCATTAAGTATTTCAAAAAATATGTACTTGAGATTTACCCATTGCCAAGACTTATATTGTGAAAAAGAGGTACTATTGGCTCAGCGCCTGTGGCTCAAGAGGCTAAGGCGCCAGCCACGTACACCTAAGGTGGCGGGGGTTTGAATCCAACCCGGGCCTGCCAAACAACAATGATGGCTGCAACTAAAAAAAATAGCCAGGTGTTGTGGTGGGCACCTGTGGTCCCAGCAACTTGGGAGGCAGGAGACTCGCTTGAGCCCAGGAGTTGGAGGTTGCTGTGAGCTATGCCATGGTACTCTTACCCAGGGGGACAGCTTGAGGCTCTGTCTCAAAAAAAAAGAAAAGAAAAAGAGGTACTATTCCTGTTTTCAGGGAGTTTACGGTCATTGATGGAAGAGATAGATATTGAACAAATAACACCATGATAAACCTGTAAGTGGTAACTATGACAAATGCGGGAAAGGGAAGAATGGAGTGCTGTGAGAGAATATGGCAGCCACATTTCATTTAGACTGGGTACAGGGAGGGCCAGGACGGACTTCTGTGAGAAAGTGACATTTAAGGTGCAGGTGGAAGGATTATTCTGAGTTGCTGAGGCAGAGTGTTCTTGATCCTGTGCCAAGGCCTAAGGTAATACGTAGCTCAGTGAGTTCCAGAACCTGAGGCTGGAGTGAGAGGAGGAGAATGGCAGAGGTTAGCCTGGGAGGTGAGCAGGGACATGCTGGCTATTTGGCTGTTCCAGCCGTTCTCTATCCTCTCTGTCCTGCTCCAGGCCCTTCTGTAGACTTTCTGACCTCAGTCTCGTGGCTTCTGGGTTCTACCAGTTTTGTGAGGGGCGATCAGAAGACGGAAGAGAGAGAGGTCATGATATTTCTTGCCTCTTGTTCCTGCTTTGGCACGTGCTTCTGGCAGTAGGCATCCTGTGGCCGCCTGGTGTCTGGCGGCTCTAGGTCCCTCTGTCTCCTTCCCTGGCCTCTTCAGCCTTGGATGGCAGTATCTTCACCCTGCCACCAACTCCTCCTCCCCAAATGCTGTTGTTTTCCTTGTCGCACCTGCAGGGTGGTAAGTTGTGGCTTCCTTACACTGTCTTTAGCTGCACTCCCCGAAGTGTTTGCCAGTGTTTGCTGCTGGGACCTTGACTGATAAAACAGAGGGACGTGTACTTCTAGTCAAGGATGTGGCCTTTTTAGATTGTTATCTTAAGTGCAGCAAGAAGCTATAAATGGTAGGCTCTCTTGTAAAAAAATAGCTACAAGCGTACTTGAGACACTTCCTTGTCGCTGCTTCTTCTCCCAGCTACAGCCCCAGTTCCCTGCTCCTGGTAGCAGAAGATCCTCTTCACAAATGGACTCCTCTTCATTATTTCTTTCTTGTCTTGTCTTGTCTTTTTTTTTTTGAGATAGGGTTTCGCTCTATTGTGCAGGCTAGAGTACCCTGGCCTCAGCCTAGGTCACAGCAACCTCAAACTCTAGGGCTCCAGTGATCCTCCTGCCTTAGCCTCCTAAGTAGCTGGGACTACAGATGTCTGCCACAATGCCCAGCTAATTTTTTCTATTTTTTAGTAGGGAGGGGATCTTGGTCTTGGTCAGGCTGGTCTGGAACCCCTAAGATCAAGGGATCCTTCTGCCTCAAGGATTATAGGCGTGAGTTACGGTGCCCAGCCTCTTCCTTATTTCTTAAGCCATGGTTGACTACCTCTCCCTTTTCTAAATCTCTCTCTTTTTATGACCCTATAGTTTCCTGGTTTTTCCTATATTTCAGGCTCCTTAGAAAACTTGTTCTTCCTCTTTCAGCTTCTAGATGTTGGAGGAGAGGGGTCTCTATGGCTTACTTTTCTCCTTCTTCACTGTCAATATCAACCATAGTCATCTCTTTAGATATTCCAAAAACCTTTCAAATCATAAATTGGACTGTGTTACTACTTGCACAAAATACTTACGTGGTATCCCATGATACTTTAAATTCAAACCTGATCTACTGGTGCCTATCATTGGTCCAAACAGCTGTGGCCAGCAGGAAAAAGTGATACTATGACCATCCTGTGTGTTAGGTCTCAAGGCCAGTTCTCAGAAAAAGGGGTGGTGGTGGCTATGGGCTCAGCAGTTTCTGGTAAACATCTTTCATTGACAATGTGGCAGTACAGTAGCCCCACCTTATCAGAGCAGGATACATTCCAGGAGTCCCAGTAAATACCCGTAATCACAGACAGTATCAAACTCTGTTTTTTCCTGTACATACGTACATATGATAAAGTTTAATTTATAAATCAGGCACAGCACCAGATTAACAATGATAATACAATAGAGCATTTATAACAATAACTATAATTTATGTAAATGTACTATTTCTCTCTCGAATATCTTATTGTATTATTCTGGCTCTTCTTGTGATGATGTGAGATGATAAAATGCCTAAATGATGAGATGAAGTGAGGCGAATGGCATTAGACATTGTGATGCAGTGTTTGGCTGCTATTGACTTTCTGACAGTCTGTCAGAAGGACAAGCATCTGCTTCAGGTGATCCTCGATCATCAAGGCATGACGATGTTGATGGTTAGATGGCAGAAGCAGACAGTGACCATGAGTAACAGGTGGGTAGCGAAGACAGCACGGAGCCACTAGACAAAGGAGCAATTCTCCTCCCAGGTGGGATAGAAGGGGACAGTATGAGATTTCATCATGCTACTCAGAACAGTAGGCAATTTAAAACTTCTGAATTATTTATTTCTGGAATTCTCTGCTTAATATTTTCGAATTGTGGTTGAGCATGGATAACTGAAACTACAGACAGGGAAACCATGGATAAGGGGGAACTACTGTATGCTCTTCTTTTATATCATATTTCTGTTCTAGCCAATCTTAGGAATCCTCCGTGAGAACAGGTCTTCATGGTACTGTTTGGATTAGATTTGGTTCCCAATTTATTTATAAACCCTCACCAAGGTGAGGTTACTTCTGCTACTCTCGTTCTTGCTATGTTGATTTGATTAGTTTCAGAACATATTCCTTTTCTCCTTTTAATGCTAAGTATCTATTCCAGTGACACCCTGTTATTATAGAATACAAGTGTCATCAGTTTCATTTTGTTTGCAAGTAGTGTCTGCATGGAAGCTGAGTTTCCTACGTGTTAGCAGTTCTCTTAAGTTATCACTTTAGTTTTATGCCTTCTAGTGGGTGGTATCAAAACCTAGTTTCTCTTGGGCAGGTTTAACTTAGAATTTCCCCATACTTGATGATTCAGCCTGAAAAGTAGAAAGTTGTTGACCTGACCTGACCTGGAAAGTCCAAGATTTGACAGATTTAAATGCATATCAGGAGAGGAGGAAGTAGAGAAAAAGGTAGCAAGTATTATTATTTTTAATACAAATTTATTCTCTTTCTGCAACATTTTTTCTTTAACATTTTTTTACTAGGTTTTTTTTTTTTTTGAGACAGAGCCTTAAGCTGTCACCTTGGGTAGAGTGCTGTGGCATTACAGTTCACAGCAATCTCCAATTCCTGGGCTTAAGCAATTCTCTTGCCTCAGCCTCCCAAGTAGCTGGGACTACAGGCGCTCACAATAATGCCTGGCTATTTTTTGGTTATAGTTGTCATTGTTGTTTGACAAGCCCAGGCTGGATTCTAACCTGCAAGCTCTGGTGTATGTGGCAGGTGCCTTAGCCACTTGAGTTACAGGTGCCGAGCCATAGGTTTTTTTTTTATTACAAAAGTAAAATATGTTCATACATCCTCATCTATGTTTACTTTGACCTAGCCATTGAATTCCCAGGTATTTATCCAAGAGAAATAAAAAACTGTATCAAAATTCTTTTTTTTCTTGCAGTTTTGGCTGGGGGTGGGCTTGAACCGGCCACACCTGGTATATAGGGCTGGCGCCCTACTCCTTGAACCACAGGCTCTGCCCAAAACTGTTTTTTTGGGGTTTTTTGTTGTTGTTATTGCAGTTTGGTTGGGGTCGAGGCTTAAACCCACCACCCTCAGCATATGGGGCTGGCGCCCTACTCCCAGAGCCATAGGCTCTGCCCAATATCAAAATTTTATGCAAGAGTTGGCTCAGCACCTGTGGCTCAAGTGGCTAAGGCGCCAGCCATGTACACTCAAGGTGGCGGGTTTGAATCCAGCCCAG
>NW_003852398.1:18614868-18616094 GCF_000181295.1 Otolemur garnettii | reverse complement strand
AAAAAAAAAAAAAAAAAAAGGAATGTTCATAGCAGCTTTATTTAACATAGCTATAAACTAGAAACAACCCAAATGTCCGTTAACATGGTATAGATAAACAAATTGTGGTATACATTGGAATGGAATAGGACTCAGAAACAAGAAGAAATGAATTACTAATGTGTGCAACAAACTGTATGAATCTCATAGGCATCAGAGTGAGCAAAAGAAGCCCAACGCAGAATGTATGAGTACATCCATATAAAATTCTAGAACAGGAAAAACTAGTCCAAGGTGTAAATACTTAGAACCATGCTTGCTTGAGGTGGGAGGGGTGGAAACAGGAGAATTAAAATTAAAAGTAATATATACTCAAAAAAAGTAACATGCCCTTTTTTTTTTTTTTCAGTTTTTGTCCAAGGTTGGGTTTGAACCCTCCACCTCCCATGTATGGGGCCAGCGCCCTACTCCTTTGAGCCACAGGCACCGCCCACCCCCTCCTTTGAACAAAAAGTATTCCACAACTATATAAGGAAAAGCTAATGTGGTGATTTTGTTAAAAAGCTCAATATATATTTTTCAACATTCTATCCATGCTTAGACAGATATAAATAAAAATACATGCACATATGTAGGCTTTGTTTTGGGGATCATGTTATATATAATGCTTACTTTAAAAAATAATAATATATCATGGATATCTCTTCAGTTCAGTAAATATAAACTTAACTCATTCTTTTTAATCATGATATAATATCTTAATATGAATGAACCTTTTTATTTTTGTCAGTGTCTTGCTCTGTTACTTGGGTTAGAGTACAGTTGCATCATCATAGCTCACTGCAACCTCAAACTCCTGGGCTCAAGTGATCCTCCTGCCATAGCCTCCCAAGTCACTGAAATGACAGGAGCACAGACCTACCTGTAACTAGGCCTAGCTAACTTTTTAAAATATTTCTTGTAGAGAATAGAGTCTTGCTCTTGCTCAGGCTGGTCTCAAACTTCTGGCCTGAAGCAATCCTCCCACATTGGCCTCTCCAAGTGCTGGGATTATAGACATGAGCCACAGCGCCCAGCCAAATGTACCATAATTTATCTCTTGCTGATGGCTAGGTTATTCCTATTTTTGTCTTTGCCACTGTAAACAATGTTGTGATAAAATAGATCTTTGGGCTCGGCACCTGTGGCTCAAGCGGCTAAGGCGCCAGCCACATACACCTAAGGTGGCGGGTTCGAATCCCCAGCCC
>NW_003852398.1:18598967-18614682 GCF_000181295.1 Otolemur garnettii | reverse complement strand
AAAAAAAAAAAAAATAGATCTTTGTATATTTATCTTTATGTATAGCATTATAGTTAGAATAGATTCTCAGAAGTGGGTACAGGGAAGATATGCACTTTATGCTTAATTGGATGTTGGCAGATTGTACACCAAAAAGGTTATAGAGAAGTTCTCACTCTCAGCAAGCAACATATTGAAGAGCTCATTTTGTCACATCCTCACCAGCACTACATGCTATTGCTCTTTTGAATTTTTGCCAATTGGATTGATGAAGATATGTTGCCTTGAATTTGAAACAATTCAAATTCCAAAGCAATTATTTACTTATAAGTGAAGTAAAGCTAGTGTAAAAGTCCCTTTTTAACATCTCTCCCGTTTTTCAGTTCTTTCTTCTTGGTGGATATGGCACAGACCCCTCAAAACGGCCCCTTTGGGTATATTGGGAGATGAAAGGAAGGTGACCAAGGAAGAAGTCATTCCCATTGTTCGTTTTCCTTCTACTTCAAATATTTAGCCTAGTAGAAGGAATGAAATGAGCGATAGGCTCAGAGATTTTGAAAGCAGTTGCAAGTCCTAGCTCTGTGGCACCTGAAGTGGATTCCGCTGCTGAGTTTGCCACCTCCTTGCTTCCTCCAGCATCATATTTCCATTAGCATCTTTGCTGTAGATGTTTTTATTTTATTTTATCTCATTTAATTTCACTTTATCTTGTTTTATTTTACAATATTATGGAGGATATAAACATTTGGGTTCCATATATTGCTTTGAGTCGAAGTTATAGATGTGCTCATCACCCAGATAGAGAGCGTTCTACCTGTTTTGTTGTAGATGCTAACTGGCTTGGACAGAGTGAGTCAGAAAGGCCTTCTGTATCCCCCCTTCCTGAGTCTGGTTCTCTCTGTCATGTCATCACAGCATCTGATATATTTTTATCTTTGCATCAACAACCACCTTTGGTTGTTTTATTTATTTATTTACTTGTGGTAGTAGGCAGAGTCACTGCAGAAAACAGAACTCAAAAGGGTTTCAATGAACAGAATGAAGTGAAGGGACCATTTATGGAGTCAAGGTTAGAGTGAAGGGATTTAACCAGGATATGGAGGCACGTGGGCCTTGTAGTGGTGAAAAGCTGTTACCACTTGTTTATTCCTAATTGCTGTGTAACAGACCACTTTTAAAAACAACCATGGGCTCGGCGTCTGTGGCTCAGGCAGCTAGGGCACCAGCCACATACACCTAAGGTGGGGGGTTCGAATCCCCAGCCCGGGCCCGCCAAACAACAATGATGGCTGCAACCAAAGAATGGCCGGGCGTTGTGGTGGGTGCCTGTGGTCCCAGCTACTTGGGAAGCTGAGGCAAGAGATTCGCTTGAGCCCAGGAGTTGGAGGTTGCTGTGAGCTGTGATGTCATAGCACTCTACCCAGGGGGATAGCTTGAGGCTCCGTCTAGAAAAAAAAAAAAAAAAAAACCATGGATGTGCTCACAATTTTCAATTTGAGCAAAGAAATGCTCAAATGCTGGAAATGGCGCCTCTTTTTATTTATTTATTTTTAGAGATGAGGTCTTGCTCTTGCTCAGGCTGGTCTCCAACTCCTGTGTTCAAGCAATCCACCGGCTTTGGCCTCCCAGAGTGCTAGGATTATAGGCACGAGCCACTGAGCAGGGCCAGAAATGGCTCATCTTGACTCTACTCTTCAGGGAGTTGGCAGGAACAACCAGACTAGAGCTGCAGGATCCAAGATGGGTTCACTCACACATCTGGTGCCTCAGCTGGTTGGAATGGCAAGGGGTGGGCTCTCTTTCTTTGTGTGTGACCTCTTATTATTTAATAATCTAGCCCAAATTCTTGATAAAGGCTGGACTCCAGGAAAGTCAATGGGAAGCTGCCAGACCTCTTACAGACTTGTTCCAGAACTGACAGGGCATCACATTTGCCATATTCTGCTGATCAAAGCAAGTCACAAGACGAGTCCAGATTCAAGGGGAAATCTATACTACCTATTGAGGAGAAAGCAGCATATACACGTAGGGCTGAAATGAATCACTAGTGGCTGTCTTTGCAGATACTCTACCACTTATGCCTAGATAAGAAAAGGCAAAGGAAGAAAATGGAATTAACAGTAAAGGCCGGAACTATGAAGGGCAGATCCAGTGGTTGAAAGCTACTGCCAGAAATATAGTGGCAAAGGAGGGAGGGAATGGCAGAAGAAATACCCTGACCTCTCCCTGCTGTCTCAACTCCTGCTAGTACGAGAGAGCCTGGGTGATATAATCCATAGAGGCCAACCTCTCCAGGACAGGGTAATCTCGGTTAATGCAACAATGAGCATACTAAAATGCTAGAAGGGCACTCCAAGTATGATTGTACAGGGTGGAAGGTGTGTAAATATATAACTTTATAAGTTTTCCTCATCTATAAAATAAGGATAATGAGATTACTTACCCATAGGGTAGTTGTGGGGATTAAGTGATTTAAAAAAAATGTCAGTAGAGCTATGCATTAGAGGGAATAATTGCAAAATGCTTTACAGATACAGAGAAGGCAAACATCAATGCTTGGCAAGAGTCGGACTAGGATTGCAGAAAGCAAGCTTTGCTCTGTGATTAATTAGCTGGGTGACCTTGCCCAAACACTTAAACTCTCCAAGTCTCAATTTCCTGGTCTATTGAATGTAGGTAATGATGCCAAGTCTAATGACCTTTCTAGGTTATTGTGAGATCAAAGCAAGTGCTTTGGAACACTTGCCATTCTGGGTGTTGGGAACAAATCATAGAGAATCTCTTGCTTTCATTTTAAAAATTACCTGTGAACTGTTTATAATGCCCGATGATTTATTCCTCTCCTTAAGGCCAGCTCTAAGTAATGTTTACCACAATAGAACATTAACATGATATTTCTCACCACTTCTCTGGATAAAGGCCAGAGTCTGATGCTTAGCTCAAAGAAAGTAGTTCTACAGTGTTTAATAACAATCAGGCCCTCAGGGAACACTAGAAAAATAGTTTTGGTGCTGTGGTAGAATGTGACTGAAGAATATTAACCCCAGTATTTTACTGATTCCTTAGAATGCAGAGCAAGAGTGTTTAATAAAATCTCAGGTGACCTTATTTATATTGTGGCAGAACTGGAAGACCTAAACCTTCATACTCTCGTTCACCCCTCCTCACGTCCCAGGCAGTTGTGGGGAGAAGTAGTGGCTTGAAGGGGCAGCGTCCAGAAGATGATTCTGGAAGGGGCAGGCTCTTATCCCAATATTTATGAGGGAGGTAAAAATCTGGAGGGAGCGGAGCACCAACATTCTAGTAGCCTCCTTGTGGAGTATCACGGGAGATCTGAACTTTAGCCTCCCGCGCTGAAACTTCCATTTTTACCTATTTGGTGGAAATCTTTCTAAAATGGAGTCTACTTCCCTACATTATTAAAAAGAGCAGAGTGGAAAAAAAACAAACAAACAAGCAAAAAGTGCAGAGTGAAGAAAAAAAAAATCAGGCCAAAACATACTCTCCAAGTGAAAAAGATCAATGTTATTCTGGCTCAGCGCCTGTGGCTCAAGCGGCTAAAGCGCCAGCCACATACACTTGAGCTGGTGGGTTCAAATCCAGCCCGGACCCACCAAACAACAATGCTGCAACCAAAAAATAGCCGGGCGTTGTGACAGGCGCCTTTGGTCCCAGCTACTTGGGAGGCAGAAGCAGGAGACTCACTTGAGCCCAGGAGTTGGAGGTTGCTGTGAGCTGTGATGCCAGGGCACTCTACCCAGAGCGACATCTTGAGGCTCTGTCTCAGAAAAAAAAAAAGTTATTCTGTTTGAGGTACCATGTGCGTGTGACTCATGCTGAGGAGTTTCGTTCTTCCCCGGAGGAGTATCTGGAAACTCACAGAGGAAGATAAAGAATGCACACGTGTTTTCCCACACTGTCTGTGTTTCCTTCACACTCTCATGTCAGTGTCATAACATGTGTCAAAGGAGGGACAAAGAGAAGGTTTGGCACTCCCTGCTGTAGAAGTGAACGTGCAGAGGAAATGTGAGGAAGCATTTCTCTTGGATGAGGACCGTTTTTAAGGGTTTTTTTAAAATAAACAAACAAACAAACAAAAAAAGAGCACTAAATAGAAGACAAAGCCAGGTAAACCCTTAAAACAAGTCTCCTGAAACAAACAAACAAAATCAAAAGGTTTATTTCCAGATTGAAGCAACTCTCTCATTTAGTCAAGGATCTGCCTTTTATTTCACTCCTTTTTGGGGCCACAGAGGTAGAAAGGGGTAAGGGAAGGTCATAGACGTGTAGGCCAAAGTCCTGGGTGCTGCTTTATTTCAAGGCCTCACCAGCTTGTGGTCTGAAGCATCTGAGTCTCCTATTTGTAAAATGTGAATGACCCCATTTCTTCCCTGCTCCAGGAATGTATGGAATGCCATAGAGATTTGTAACTATATAGTCTTTTAAGAGGTAATTTAGTTGAAATGAAGTCATTAGGATAGGTCTTGCTCCAATATGACTGGTATCCTTACAAGAGGAAATTTAGACAGGAACAGTTATAAAAGGTAGCTCATGTGAAGACATGGGGAGACATGGCCATTCACAAGCAAAGAGAGGCCTCAGAAGACTGAGTGCTTGATCTTCTCTCCCACTCACCAGTATTCAAAATAATGAGTTGGTTCCCTAGCATCTTGAAAAGTGAGTAGTTAGGAAAAAAACAACTCATGGAGTTTAATACATTTGACCTGTTCTAATCGATTACAGTTATTGCTCTTTGTGATCTTGAAATTATCTCCATTATGGCCAGTGGGAGCTTTTTCACCACGGCTCCTGAGTCCTTTTGCTGCCACACAAGTCTTCTGTAATACTGCTTCCTTGCTTTTTATTATGACAAAGTATTTAGGATCATCTACATTTTCTGCCCCAACCTAAAGTCAAGCATTCCTCCAATGGAATGGCATTTAGTGGCTATGATCTGGGTATAGCAATGCCCATTACTATTGGGTTTATTGTTGTTTCAGGAATATTTGGAGGACAGAGCTTGGAAATGCTTTTATTTATTTATTTATTTATTTATTTATTTTGATTCAGTTTTGAAGAGGATGGACATGAGTTTGTAATAATTCAAAATTGAGTATTACAGAGCATGACTTAACTTCTTTGAGTTTTATATTTGTATTTCTGAAAATCTTAGTTCTGAACATTAACAATGACTTATTTGCTTTATCCTGCAATAAGCATAACAACTTTAGAATAATAATAGCAATAGTACTATCAGTATAATCCTGAAAATGGTTAAAGATTGTTTTTGCAGTTCTTTTTCCCGTTAGGGTATATTCCATTAGAGATATATAGTCAAATTATTAAAGCCACTCAAAATAATTCTTTTCAACATAGTGTTAGTTTTTGATTTATTTTGTTTTGGTTTTGTTTCTTTTATTTATTTATTTTTTTTTTTTTTTGAGACAGAGCCTCAAGCTATCCCCCTGGGTAGAGTGCCGTGGCATCACGCTCACAGCAACCTCCAACTCCTGGGCTCAAGCGAGTCTCCTGCCTCAGCCTCCCAAGTAGCTGGGACTACAGGCGCCCGCCACAACGCCTGGCCATTTTTTGGTTGCAGCCATCATTGTTGTTTGGTGGGCCCAGGCTGGGGATTCGAACCCGCCACCTTAGGTGTATGTGGCCGGCGCCTTAGCCGCTTGAGCCACAGGCGCCGAGCCTTGGTTTTGTTTCTTAAGGAGTATTTTTATATCATTTAAACATTTATATGGCTCAAAGTCACATCTACAAAATAAGTTATATTCAGGAGTTTGGTGCTTTATCACCTCTACCCTGTTCCCTCCTTCCCAATGGGTAATGTTCTGTTTTAAATAGATATAAACACATGTATATACATATGTGTATACAAATTGGAACGACTAAGTTCCTGAACTTGGTGACCAGTGAGGTACGTAGCACTTTTTCTAGGATGAGTTCATAATTGTCAGACCTCCTACAATAACACCTGTGATGGCCATTCCAGAAAGAGTACCAAAAGTTTTTGAAGGATGGACTAAGTGCTGGCATTGGTGCATAGCTTCCCAAGAGGAGTACTTCAGTGGTGACTATAGTGATATATATTCAGCTAGGAAGTATGTAGCATTTTTCTAGGATGAGTTTGTGAACTTAATTGTCCACCCTTGTACATACATACATACTTATAGTGTATATATAAGTGCATGCATGTTTAAGCAATATCTTACCAAAATAACTTTTCTCTGTCTTGCTTTCTCACCCATTGTTATATATCTTGGCTATTACTTCGTAGCATCTTTACAGCTTAGGGAACTCCATTGCAGCCATGGACTGTAATTTATTCAGCCAGCTTATTTAGTTTCCAGGCCTTTGGTATTTCAAATAATGCTAGTTTATACTTTGGAACGGTATACATGCAATTTTTCATATTTCTGTAGGTGTATTTTGGTGATAGATTCTTGGAAGTAGAATTTCCTGGTCAAAGGGAAAATGCAAATAAAAATGTATACATATTGCCAATTCTCCCCTATAGGAACTGTACCATTTTATTCTTCCACTGCTGACAAATGAAAGGATCTGTTTCCCCAGAATAGTATTACAGAATATGTTATCATCTTTTGGAGTTTTTGCCAATCTTATAGGTGAGCCAATCTTATAGGTATCTCAGCATGCCTTAAATTCACATTTCTCTTACTATGAGCAAGATTAACATTTTTGTGTGTTTAAAATCATTCACATTTCTTTTTTCTTTTTGAGATAGAGTCTCACTTTGTCACCCTCGGTAAAGTGCTATGGTGTCATAGTTCACAGCAACCTCAAATTCTTGGGCTTAAGCCATACTCCCTATCTCAGCCTCCCAAGTAGCTGGGAGTATAGGCACCCACCACAATACCCAGCTATTTTAAGAGACAAGGTCTCGCTCTTGCTCGCACTGGTCTCCAACCTGTGAGCTCAGGGTAATCCACCTGCCTCGACCTCCCAGAATGCTAGGATTATAGGTGTGAGCCACCATGCCTGACCTCAATTTCTTTCTTTCTCTCTCTTTCTTTCTTTCTTTCTTTCTTTCTTTCTTTCTTTCTTTCTTTCTTTCTTTCTTTCTTTCTTTCTTTCTTTCTTTCTTTCTTTCATTCCTATGTTCATATTTGTCACCCGCTTTTCTATAGGGTTGGTCTATTCTCTGTATTTAGCTCTTTATAAGTGAAAAACAAACTGGGCTCCATTATAAACAACTTTTCAAGGGGCCTTTCCTGGTTCCTCCCAGGCCTTTCAGGTCCTTGGTGTCCCCTGCTCAGTCCCTAGGTCTTTAGACACAAACGCCCAGCAGTGCACTTCCTGCAACTGTGCCTTCCTCCAAGGCCAGGTGGTGGGAGGGCAGCAAGAGAAACAAAAGCAGCAGGTGTTCCTCCCATCTTGGGACCACAGCCCTTCCGATCAGAGGGCTGGTCGGTTCCCTCCCCAGAATGTAGGGCACATGGAGCCCCCATGCTGTTACAGTTGCTGTCATTTCCACTGCTGCAACCACTGGATTGCTTTGGGCTGGTATGTGAGAGAATAGGGAAGTGAATAAGCCCAAAGAATTTTTCTATTCTTTTTAGCATTAGGACTTCCCTTTTCTGCTCCTGAAGTCAGAACTTGAGGTCTTCCCCTGGATCTCTCCTCTGTGCTCAGTGCCCAGCTCAGAATGTCTTGAAACCAGATTGGGGACAGCAGGAAAAAAAAAAAATTCACAGATGGTTTCAGTGGTACTTCAAATTCTGGCCTTCTGCAATTTACATTCTAGCATTTAAATGAAGAAAGCTCCACGCTTTCTGCCCAGGTTTCAGAGTTACTTCCAGTGAGAGAGACAGGATGGAATACGCTTATTCCATCTTACCTGGAGCTCAGGGGGATTGTACGTACATTCTTCCCTGCTTGGCATGCTTTGCACCTGGATTTTTGATTGTCCAACTCCTACTCCTATTTCAGGTTTTACCTTCCCAACCACCTTCCCTGCAGTGCACTTTCTCCAACCGAGACAGCTCTTGCCACATAACCCTGTTCACGGCATTTGTCACTACTTGAAATTATCTTGTTTACATGCTTACTTGCTTCTTGTCCATTTCTCTCCACCCACCAATGAAGGCAAGTTCCTATCTTGCTAATTGTTTTCTTACCTGCATTTAGAACATTGACATGTAGAAAATCCCCTGTAAGTCCATGTTAAGTTAAGGAATGGGATGAAGCAGCATTAAGTGAAATAGAGTTTATTGGCTGATGCCAGAGGAAGGTAATTATACTGCAGAGGAGGCCAACGACATAGGGCAGTGGGTGGGTGGCAGTGCCATTCACTAAACAGGGATGTTGACTGGGGAATGGTCTTTTGGCCTTCAACTTGGATCTACCACTAACTTGCTCTGCAATTCTGGAAAAATTCTTTCATCTCCTTGGGCCTTAATTTCTTCAACTGAGAAATACTAGAATGAGATTTGTTGAGCCCTAAAGTCCTGTCAGCCTGAGCTCTTTGGGATTCTCAAACACTTAAGTCAACAGTTGGCATGGCTTTAAGTTTAATTACGAGATCCAGAAGAACCCGTCTCGCTGCAATACGAAGTCTTCTTTGGCAAGAAAATGAATGAGACAATTATGGGGAAAAGTTTTCCTTAGATTCTGGCAACTGGGACCTGCTGGCTCCCAGCAGTATACAAGTACATCTATTTCAACAATTATTTTTTTGTTCTCTAATTTCACGTTTCACCTCTGCTGTGAATATAAGGCCCTACTTCTGTACCGCACTGTCTTTTGACTTTGGGAACTGTGGGGTGTTTCATTTTCCGGATTCCCTGTTCACACAGCACACAGAGAAAGAGGGAGTTGCCTGAAAGTTTTGGCACTGCCATTGCATCTCCTCCCTGAAATGTTTTTCCCAGTGTTGACACTGTGGTTGGATCTGGAGGATTAGACATACACCTCTCCATTGGGCTGTAGTGCGTGTGGACACAGAGACCTTATTATTTTTAGCCTGAGGCAGATGTCATGGGCCCCTTCCACTTGGCTTAAATAATATGGTTTCCTTCAAATTATCTGTGAGCTGTATTTAGGAGACAGACAGGCCAAATTCAAACATTGTAAGGCCCTAGAAGGCTACACCAGGGACGTGGAAGCATATAAACAAATCACTTTACTGTTTAGATTTCTCACTGTAGTTGGTACATGAATCATATATAAGTGATTTGCCACATTGGAATGAATAGCCTTTCTCAGCAGGGTCAGGAAAGGGGGCCTTTTTCCTCCCTTTCCCTCATATTTTCATCTGTTTACTGGGCCTTAATATTCATTCTCTCACAAAATATTTGCGATGTTTTAGAAACTATAATTGCCCATGCAGTTAGTCTACGTTCAAGGAAAGGTTTTGTTTTTCTTCAAAAATATTTTGACCTTTTATTCCTACCCCATCGTCCATTACTGCATTTTTTTGAATCTCTGAGGACATAGTACAAATGGTTTCCTTAATACAAAGCTAATAAAAATTGCCACCCAAAGTATTTTTAAATGACCTGTAGAGTTATCAGAAGAATTACTGTTGGACAGTGGGGTATAATTTGGTTTCACTGTCATAAGATATTAAAATGAGAAAGTTTATAGACTGCATGTATTGTTTGGAGAGAGTTTTTTTTTATGATTTAAGTGGCTCATGTTAAAGAATGATGCAGGGTTTAACTAATAAAGTGCATAATCATTGTGCTTTAAGTTCACAGGTGTTCATTACAGTGCTATTTACCACACAAAACCTAGCTGTAAATCTGATAATACAACAACAGAGAATTAAGTAAATTAGAAGAGAGACATCACAATTATTTTAGAATTATAAAAATACTGGAGATTTGGCAAGATCTGTTTTTTTGAAATTATCTGTTACTTTCATTTATAAATATTAGTTGTCTATTGTTTTGAGACTTTGGAAAAAACAAAATAAGAAGAAGTTAACTGATCAAAGTATTCTATAATAGACATACTTCTATTTGACAGTTTGAATGTTACTTTCTTTGCATTATTACTATTATTATTGCTAAATATTTTGTTACCGCAATCATCTGATTTCTTTTCTGAATATATTTATCTTCATTCATTCTTTATGAGGTTCTTGTTCTCAGTCCTTATGTTAAATATTATTATTGTCATTAAATTTAGCCTTTTTGGGGTGGCACCTGTGGCTCAAGTGGTAGGGCGCCGGCCCCATATGCTGGAGGTGGCGGGTTCAAACCCAGCCCCGGCCAAAAACTGCAATAAAAAAAAAAATTAAATTTAGCCTTTTTAATTCTGTAAAGGCAAAAGTGGAAACCTAATATACACATGTATAAGTAAGTAAATAAAAAATAAAAATTAAAAAAAAGTGGAAACCTAATATACACATGTATAAGTAAGTAAATAAAAAATAAAAATTAAAAAAAATACTGAAATATGTTTACCCTATACTATAAAATAAAAGAACTAGGGTTCCAGCAGTATACAATCTGATTTTCTTTTTTAATATAAATAAATATATTTGTAAAAAATATGTTAAAAAAAAAACTAGACATGGTGATATGTGCCTGTAATCCCAGCTACTCAGGAGGCTGAGATAAGAGGAATGCTTGAGGCCAGTAGTTCAAGGCTACAGTGAGCTATGCTTGTAAGGGCCATTGCATTTCATCCTGGGCAGCATAGCAAAACTCTGTTTCTAAATTTTTTTTTAAGAAAAAAATGTAAAAAACATGAAACAAAAGAAAAAAGTACAAAATATAAAAATATAAAATTTTTTTAGTTATGAATGGACATGTTCACTTATATATTTTATATATGCATTTATCTTTATCTTTATATATATATATATATATTTTTTTTTTTTTTTTTTTTGAGACAGAGCCTCAAGCTATCCCCCTAGGTAGAGTGCCATGGCATCACAGCTCACAGTAACCTCCGGACACCTGGGCTCAAGTGAGTCTCCTGCCTCAGCCTCCCAAGTAGCTGGGACCACGGGTGCCCACCACAATGCCTGGCTATTTTTTGGTTGCAGCCATCGTTGTTATTTGGTGGGCCGGGGCTGGATTTGAACGCTCCACCTTAGGTGTATGTGGCTGGCACCTTAGCCACTTGAGCCACAGGTGGCCGAGCCTATATTTATATATATAAACAAACCTGAAGGAAAATACTAAATTCTTTATAAATATTTTCAGTTATTATCCCTAAATTTTGAGTGATTTGTAGAATACTGTATATTATAGTGATTAATCCCATGGATCCTGAGCTAGACCACATGAATACAAATCCTGGCTCCACCGGTTGTTGGCTCTGTGATCCTTTTCAAATTATATTACTTCTATAAGAGCCTCAATTCCTCTTTGTAAAATGAAGAGGATAAAAATTATACCTGCCTTGGCTTGGCGCCTATAGCTCAACCGGCACCAGCCGCGTACACCTAGGGTGGCGGGTTCGAATCCCCAGCCCAGACCCGCCAAACAACAATGACGGCTGCAACCAAAAAATAGCCAGGCGTTGTGGTGGGCGCCTGTGGTCCCAGCTACTTGGGAGGCGGAGGCAGGAGACTCGCTTGAGCCCAGGAGTTGGAGGTTACTGTGAGCTGTAATGCCACGGCACTCTACCCAGGGGGACAGCTTGAGGCTCTGTCTCAAAAAAAAAAAAAAAAAAAAAAAATTATACCTGCCTTATAGAATTGTTTCAAGTAATAACTTAGTTAAAACAAGAAAAGTGCTTAGAATAGCACCTGGCACATAGTAAACACTATATAAGTGTCACTATAATTTTCAGTATTATCCATTTTATTAGCAATGAATATGTAGTCTTCTATCCTTAGAAAACAATTCAGTAAATGTTATTGTTATTTTTAACCAAAAACATATTGCATTATTGATGCGATCTTTTCAGAAATGTATCCTCCTTGTATCATAATTGTTTTTGGTTAGCAGAAAATGACAATAAAAATAATGTACTATAGGTACCTAGAATAAATTATTTAAAAGCTATTAATACATTCACCTTTTCCCCCCTGCCTATTTGCTATCAAATATACACAGAGAATGAAGAGTTCTTTTCCAGGAATGCCATCAAACTTTTGACATTCATCAGAATCACTTGGAGGTCTGATTAAAATCCAGATTGCTGGACCTTAGCCTAGAGATTCTAATTCAGTACATCCAGGGTGGAGACTGGAGAATTTGTATGTCTAAGAAGTTGCCAAGTGCTACTGCTGCTGCAGGTTCAAGACCACATTTTGTGAGCCACTGATTTACAGTACCTAATGCTATGATACAGGCAAGACCTATGACCAGGAAATCAGCACCCCTGGGCTTTCAGTTACACCAGCTGTGTGATATTTCTTCTCTCCCTCCCTTTCTTCCTTTCACAAACATTCATGGGGCACCTCCCATGGGCCAGGCACTGTGGGATCTTGGAATAAAATATTTTTGGAATAACAAATTCTTGCTCTTAAAGAATTTATAGTGTAGGAGGAATCTTAGGCAGATTACTTAATCTGCTCTTCAATAGCTTAAATAGGAAATACAGAGTTTAATCATTAAATTAAATGATGGAAAACTGACCTCTGTATGTTGACCACCTCTGTAAATTGTATCTTGACCACCTGGACTTTGACACAAAATATTAATTTACCCTTCATAAAATTTGGCCAGTTGGGTTCACTTTACACCAAGGGGTAGAAGATGTGGGCTGTGCCTTTAGTTATATATTTTTTTTCTTTAGTATAAGTTCTTTTTATGTGTTTTATTATTATCACATTTTGGGTTAGGCCTAATGTCCTGTTGTTTATCACGTGTTGCAGAAGATTTTTTCTTTTTCTTTTCTTTTCTTTTTTTTTTTTTTTTGAGACAAACCCTCAAGCTGTCCCACTGGGTGGAGTGCTGTGGCATCACAGCAGATAGCAACCTCCAACTCCTGGGCTCAAGTGAGTCTACTGCCTCAGCCTCCCAAGTAGCTGGGACCACAGATGCCCGCCACAACGCCCGGCTATTTTTTTTTTTTTGGTTGCAGCCGTCATTGTTGTTTGGCGGGCCCAGCTGGATTTGAACCCGTCACCTTAGGTGTATGTGGCTGGCGCCCTAGCCACTTGAGCCACAGGTGCCGAGCCAGAAGATTTTATCAACATGAAGGACTGGTCTGAATTGTAGGTACATCCTATACTTACTGAAAAATTTTACAGTTAATTGAGACATAGTGGCCCAAAGGAAAGAACTCAAAGAGCTGACATTGAAGGAAAAGGTTGAGCTTCTACATTTTCTGGAAAGTAGCAACCAGAGAAAAACAGCAGAACATTTTGATGTTAGCAAGAGCGCAGTTAGCAATATCCAAACATGAATTCTTGGAGAGATATGGTAAGGAAAGCAGAGACCTGCAGCAGAAAGAGAAGAAAACATCCCTTGATGAAGTCAGTGAAGGCATGTTAAACTGGTTCAAACAAACGAGGGCAGTTAACACCTAAATATCTGGGTCCATGATCTAAGAAGTTGCTAAAAAAAAATTGCACAGAAATTCAGGGTGGCAGATTTCCAAGCATCAAAGTGGTTGGCTTGAGAAATTAAAATTGTGACATGAGATCTCCCAGAAAGTCTTAGGTGGTGGATTCAATGAAGTTCCAGTAGAAATTGTGGAAGTCTCAAACTCTTTTTCCAGGTGACAGAAGCCTCATCATGAAGGGTGACAAATGTAAGAATGGAGAACTTGCTAAAGAACATTTCACAGTTCTCCTTTGGGCTCAACTGGAAGAAACTAAAGCACTTGGTAAATGGTGAAATGGTAAAGCAACCAGTGTTCAAGAACTTGACGCCCTAAGACCTCCCTGTCACTTGGATATCAAACAAAGGCACATGGATGACTGGTGCCCTATCTGAGAAGTGGGTAAGGAGTACTGATTAAGAAATGAAGAAGAAGAAATGTGTGTTCCACTGACAGTAGACAACTGTCCATCAATTAATCATCTCACAAACATGACACTGCAATTTCTGTCTCCAAACACGACCTCAAAAATCCAACCTCTTGACCAAGTCATCGTCAAAACATTTAACACGCACTACCGAGCCCAGCTCCTGCAGCTGGTCATTACTAAAACATAAACCTGTGGTCCGCCTGTGGAAGCAACTTCATCTGCTGCATCGGTTAACAGTCCAGATGCTGTCTTCTGGATCAGTTCTTCTTGGAATAAAGCTCAGCAAAATTGTACAGAAGTGTTTCAAGAAAGTTGGATTTGTCAGAATCCAAGAGCATGATGTTTTGGCCCCATCAGACAGTCCATCTCCCAAGGCAGAACTTAAAGGAGTAAATTTTGAATATTTTGTTACAATGGATGATGAGGTGGCAACCTATAATGAACCTGACCCAGAAGCAATTTTCTAAGCCATATTGACCAAGTATAGACCAGGGTAATAGTGCATGAAATAGCTGATTAAGTGGAAGAAGCAAATGAGAATGACCCAGAAATTGCAGAAACTCCAAAAGAAGAAGATGTCAGGCATCTAATAATGTAGTTAAAGTCATTTGCTGTAGAGAAATGCCCAAGTATGCCGAATGGTATAGTTAAGAGTTGAGAGTGCTTTCTCAACTGTTTGTAATAAGAATAAGAAACAGACCAAGATAGACTCTTTTTTTATCAGCAAGAATGATTGGGGTTGGGGGCTCATGCCTGTAATCCTAGCACTCTGGGAGGCCGAGGCCTAAGCTCACCAGTTCGAGACCAGCCTGAGCTAGAGTGAGACTCCATCTCTTTTAAAACAGCCAGGTGTTGTGGTGGGTTCCTGTAGTCCCAGCTACTTGGGAGGCTGAGGCAAGAGGATTGCTTGAGACCAAGGGTTTGAGGTTGCTGTGAGCTATGATGTGATGGCATTCTACTAGGAAGTAACAAAGTGAGACTCTGAAGAAAAAAAAAAGTATGGTTAGGGACGTGCCTGTGGCTCAGTGAGGAGGGTGCCAGTCCCATATACCAGAGGTGGCAGGTTCAAAACCAGCCCTGGCCAATAAATAAATAAATAAATAAATAAAGTATGGTTAAACCATGAGAAAAAAGTGAATGTATTGATTTTGTATGATATGGTATGTATAATTTTATTGCTTTGATTATGTATGATTTCATATGATATTCTCTAATAGAAGCTGTACAAGAAAGTAAAGTACATGTATATGCCACTACAGTAGGCCTAGTTCCTTATGTTGACTACCTCAATATGTTGACCAGTTTGTTACAGTCCCTTGGGTAGTCAGCTTACAGAGATTATCCTGCAATTTATTTTCATGACAATTAAATGAACATTTACTATATCCTAGTCTTCATGAAAAGCAAAAAGAAGAAAATCATTTCGTAATGATTTCAGTTTGCAAAGTACAGTGTATCTACAGGTATTACCTTAATTGAGCCTCACACCCACTATTTGTGGTGAATAAGATATGATTAACCCTATTCCACAGATGAACCAACTAAAGCACAAAGAGGTGAAAAGGTTTGCCTGAGCTGGAAAGAAGCTGAGAAGGACTTGAACTCAGTTCCTTGCTTCATATTCTAGACTCTTTCATCTATATACATTGTCAACTTAATGTTCTCTAAGGTTCCTTTCTGTTGTTTGTCATAAATATTGGTTAAGCTGGCTCGGCGCCTGTGGCTCAAGCGGCTAAGGCGCCAGCCACATACACCTAAGGTGGCAGGTTCGAATCCATCCTAGGCCTGCCAAACAACAATGATGGCTGCAACCAAAAAATAGCCAGG
>NW_003852398.1:18593997-18597837 GCF_000181295.1 Otolemur garnettii | reverse complement strand
AGTCTTGCTCCCTTGCTCAGGCTAGAGTGCATGGTATTAACTCAGGTCACAGCAGCCTTAAATTCCTGGGCTCACGCAATCTTTCTACCTCAGTTTCCAAGTGGCTGGGACTACAGATGCCCATCACAACACCTGGATAATTTTTTTATTTTTAGTAAAGATGGGGTCTTGCTCTTGATCAGGTCTCAAACTCTTGATCCTAAGGGATCCTCCTGCCTTGGCCTCACAGAGTGCTAGGATTATAAGGGTGATCCATCGCACCCAGCCCAGATAATGTATCTTTAACCTCAATTTTTTGCATAGCTGGTGATCTTAGGCAATTTAATCTCAATGGAGTTGATTTCTACAACTGGAAATGAAGATAATAATGCCTACTTCCGTGGGTTGTTGAGAATAAACAAGGTAATGCATGTACAACCCTTGACACAATGCTTACCACAAAATAAACTTCTAATAAATGGTAATATATGATAATGATGGTGATGATTAGAAGAGATTATCATAAATAACAGCTTACTTGTACATCACACTGTAATTATATTTAAAAGTAAACATGTGATGATGACTCTCTGGGAATTTACCATCTTCAAGATCACGTTGATTTATACAAAGAAAGCACAAACAAGTTGTGTAAGCAACTTTGCATTTCTATGCCTACCAATAAACAAGAAAATTTACTGTTATTTACCAAAAGTAGATGGGGGGAGAAACAGTCACAGTTCTGCATGTGGCAGGTTGTCATTAATAATTATTTTGTCCATGTTTTGCTTTATTAATTGCAGTAGAATCAGGGCCAAAGAACAAATAGGTAAATATTTTGTGTGTATCTTAGGAAGGGCAGGCTACCTGGAGTTTGAGGTTTCTCTGTTCCATGAGTGTAATGACAACTTTCATTGTTTTCTAGATGCGAAAGGGGGGTTGTTGGCTTGCCACCTGCAGCTCAAGCGACTAAGGTGCCAGCCACATACACCAGAGCTGGCGGGTTTGAATCCAGCCTGGGCCTGCCCAAAAACAATGACAACTACAGCCAAAAAAATAGCTGGACATTGTGGCAGGCGCCTGTAGTCCCAGCTACTTGGGAGGCTGAGGCAGGAGAATCACTTAATCCAGGAGTTGGAGGTTGCTGTGAGCTGTGATGCCACAGCACTCTACTCAGAGCGACAGCTTGAGGCTCTGTCTCAAAAAAAAAAAGAGAGTTGTGTTGAAGTTCCTTCCTGGGGAGGATGTCCAACATCATGTAGGCTGCTTTTGGTATGAAGCATTCTAGCCTTTGGTTAAAGGGTGGTTGTGTGGATGCTGTGGTCTTGGAAAGAGTGTCTCAGCTCCTGAGGCCTCAGGAAGAAGGCAAGGGAGGATGGGGGAGAGAGAACAGAGAGCAGCCACACGAGCACAATGAGGGAGCTGCCCTCAACCATGGCACCTGCATCAGAGGCAGCAGTGGTGATAACAGGGGTGGTAAGGGACTGAGGACTAGAACTCTCATTTCCACTGTTTCCAGACTCTGAGAGCAGAAGCCACAAACATGACAGCCATTAGGTTTCTCTGTGACCTCACTGTGTGGGGCTGGAAGATGGATTTAGAAAAATAAAAATGTGACATTGCTCAAATCAGGAGTACTGAGTCACAACTTTTACTCATTTTTTTTTTTTTTGAGACAGAGTCTCACTCTGTTGCCCAGGCTAGAGTCCTGTGATGTCATCATAGCTCACAGTGGTCCTTCTGCCTGAGCCTTCTGAGTGGCTGGGACTACAGGTGCCCACCACAAAGCCTGACTAGTTTTTCTATTTTTAGTAGAGGTGGGGGTCTCACTGTTTTCTAGCTGATTTCAAACTCCTGAGCTCAAGTGATCCACCTGCCTCAGCCTCCCAGAGGGCAAGGATTACAGGCATGAGCCTACAGTAACTTTTACACAGGCTTCCATTCATGAGTTACAATGAACATAGTGGCAAATTCCAATTCATATGCCAATGAAAACTGGAGTAAGAGTAACCTTCCCACCCTGTCACCCCAGCTAAAACATCTGATTTTCTCACTTCCTCCCTTCTCTATTCTCAGTCCCTGGTACCTAAAATTCCAGAGAATGGAAGGGCATGTCTCTGATGGGCGCTTTGAAAGGCTGCCAACCCCTAGATTATTGATTTCCTGATGGTGGTCAGGATATTTTAGCAGGCCCTATATCATTTTCTATTAATGGCCATCCAGATTTTGGACTGTTATCAGCTCTGCTGTCGCTGCTACCATCACACACAGTCTTGGCAAAAGAATGTCACTGCACCCTTTCTGCTACCCCTCTCACCCTTTTCTCCTTGTAAACCTCAAGGGACTTCCCAGGAAGGAGCAAAGTGCCACCTGCTGCACTATCCTCCGCTAGTTTGACTGGTTTTTCCTGCTGAGGCAACCCAGCCCCCGCTGCTTATGAAGCCCTGGAGACCTGTGTGGTTAGCAGTCACAGGACAAAAACTCAAGTGTGGCAGGCAAACAGTAAAATAGGTCTTTCAAGTGATTCTGAGAACCTGAAAAGTGACTTTGTTGTAAAACCTGTGATTTTCCTTTCTCCTTTCCAATGAGTTGGATTTTTGAACTATACTTAGTATTCAGAACTCAAAGTACTCTCTGTTCTCATTGCTTGCGAATGGATTACAAAGTGAACCCTCTCTCCCGGTAAGGGGCACCGGGGTTTTGAAGAACCCTGCTGCTGTCCTTCAGATGGTAATCATATTTGACACACTTCAACTGGCCATCATCACGCCAGGTTCTAAATACGTTTCTGAACAAGGGAAAGGGAGAAACTATTCTCTTACTCTTGAAAAAAAAATACAAAAGTTATTAATTTAATTTCAGCCTTCCCTAGATAGACACTGATTGTGATAGAAAGTGAGGCAAGAAACTAACATTTACTGAAATACCTACTATGTGCTGGGGTCTCAGTATACACACACTCATTTAATCCTCCAGAAAGCTGGCTTGGACAGGCTGTCACTGTTATCTGGCAGGTTCTCATTAATTAACATAGCAGCAGTTCCAGGAGGACCACTGCAGAAACTGCAAGGACTGGTGAGTTGCCTGATTATCACTTATGCCATATTCTATTGCTTCAACCAAGTGAAGAGGCCAAACCAGATTCAAGAGACAGGGGAGGAGATTATACCTATGTGCATGTGAAGGCTGGGTGGAATTATTGAAGCCATCTTTGCAAACCAACTACCGCACTGAACCTGAATAAAAAGGAATAATGGGATCTGGCTCATACCTAACTCCATAACAGTCATGAAGTGTTTTGAGCCTCTTTGCAGAAAAGGGCAGGGTACAGTGAAAGCAGAGTTGCAAATTTCCACTATAAATAAACAAGTAATTTTGTTCATCACCATGATGTGCACAATCAATTAGGTAGATTTAATGTGACTTAGAAGGTGTGTTTGCAATGGTCAGACACAACACATTTGTTTGGCACACATGTGGTTCACTGTGCAGAGCTCTGGGGAATCATTCAATAGAGCAGCTGAAATTGAACTGAGGCCCACAGACTTCTGGCTGGCAGAATGTGCCAAAGGATTAAGATGCTGCAGAAAGACAGAACAAACTGGTTTCAAATAGGAGCCCAAACTGGAAGTCAGAAGGGTGGATGCTGCTAATAATGGCAGGCGTTGATTTGCAACCGAGCTGCTTCTCACATAAATGACGTTTGAGAAGCATGCTCCTGGTTGAGCCACAGCCATGATTTATTTACCTAACAATAGTTAAAGATTGTCCAAGCCGGCTCGGCTCCTATAGCTCAACCGGCTAAGGCGCCAGCCATGTACACCTAAGGTGGCGGGTTCGAATCCCCAGCCCGGACCCGCC
>NW_003852398.1:18581764-18593832 GCF_000181295.1 Otolemur garnettii | reverse complement strand
AAAAAAAAAAAAAAAAAAATGATTGTCCAAGCCACACCAGGTAAACATGCTAGTCATTAGGTCTTTGGGTATTACCTTTATCTCTAAAGGCTTTAGGTCTCTGACTGTTAGCTATGATAAAGCAGGCCTTATATCTTGATGAGGTTTACTTAGAATGGCCTTGGTATGTCTGTTTCCTGGTATGAATTCAGGAAACACTGCAGCTAACAGGGGAGTGGTGAAAAAATCCCTGAACTTACCATATTATACCCAGAAGAGGAATGGGGATGACATCAGATTGGGATGTAGAAGACTTTGCTTTACTTAAGCTCTGCTGTTCACCAACTGTGTAACCTGAGGTGTTTCCCTTCTTTCTCTCCCACAATAGGTAGTCTGTCAGTGGTGATCTCTAGAGTCTTGCATTCCAACTCTCCTGCCATTTTTGAGGCTTTTATCAACTATCTTTGGGTTAAAGCAAAGCCTTTCTAGAGTTTATATCTGATCATGTCACTCTTCCCCAGCAACTCATCACCTCTCCAGACTCCTGAGTTTGGCAAACAAGACTTTTCATGATTTGGGCCTATCTGTCTCCAGGTTTTCTCCTTGCCTCTGTGGTAGATTGATTTAGGGGGAAAAAAAAAAAAAAGGCCACATTCTCCCTCCCTGAGTTTATATGACTTGCAAAAAGATTGTGGAGGTTCTTTCATCAAGAAGTGGAGTCTCTTTCCCTATGCTGTGACTCTGGCGTTGGCTTATTGAATACATTGGAAGTGGCACTATGTCAGTTCTGAGTTTAAGCCTCAAGAGATCTGGAGGACTTCTGCTTTCCCTTGGAATCCAGCCACTGCCATGTGGATGGGGCCAGGCTAGCCAGCTGGAGAATGGGAGTCTATTTGGAAGACAGCCCAGTTGTCACAGCCAAGGCTTTACTAGACCAGTCAATAGCTAGCTGAAGCCCAGACATGTAAGAGAAAGCTCCCTTTCCAGCACTCAGCTGACTGCCCATACGTGAATGAGCCTTGCTGAAACTTCTCAGCTGACTCATAGACTCATGAGTAGTAATAGTGCAGTTACTATTTTAAGCCACTGAATTTGGGGGTGGTTTGTTACACAGCAGTAGCTAATTGGTACACCCTTGATTCTATCTCTCTATTTAGCTCTGGTTGGCTAAATTTCTTGCTGTTTTTTTTGTATATGCCATTTCATTTTCACCTTTTGGATTTTGCACAGGTTGGTTTTTCTGCCTGAGATGCTCTTATCTTCCAGTTTCACCCTTTGGTTGGCAAAATTCTATTCATTTTTCATGACTCAGCATAGGTATGTCTTTCCCCAGAAGGTTTTGCCTAACCTTTTATTATGACTAGGTTAGCTGTTACCACTGGTACAGACTCTTTCCTTGACCTAACTTTACTCAGGCTGCTCTAGCCCACTAGGCTTGGACCTCTAGTGCTTATCCTTGTTAGGCCTTAATTGTCCAGTTTTAGCAAGAATCTCAAATCAGTGATATGGTTTGAATGTGTCTCCCAAAGTTCATGTTTTGGAAACTTTGTCCCCAATGGAACAGTGTTGGGCAATGGGGCCAGACAAGAGGTGATTAGGTCATAATGGTTTTGCCCTGATGAAAGGATTACTGCCATTATCTTGGCAGTGGATTCACTATAGAAGTGAATTTGGCCTCCTCTTACTCTCTCCTATTCATGCTTTCTTGTCCTTCTGCCTTCCACCATGGAATGATCCAGCAGAACGTTTCTCATCAGATGTGGTCTCCTTCACCTTGAACTTCCCAGCTTCTAGACCTGTAAGAAACTAGGCTGGCTCCCTTTCCTTCTTTCCTTCCTTCCTTCCTTCCTTCCTTCCTTCCTTCCTTCCTTTGTATGGTAGTATCATCACAGCTTACTGCAACCTCAAACTCCTGGGCTGAAGCAATCCTCCTGCCTCAGTCTCCTTGGTAACTGGGACTTCAGGCACCGGTCATCATGCCTGGCTATGTTTCTGTTTTTAGTAGAGATGGGGATCTCACTTTTGCTCAGGCTGATTTTGAACTCCTGACCTCAAGTGATCCTCCTGCCTCAGCCTCCCAAAGTGCTACAATTATAAGCATGAACCACTGCACCTGGCCTCTTTTCTTTATAAATCACCCAGTCAGTGGTATTCTGTCATAGCAACACAAAATGGACTAAGATAGTCACTTTAGAAATAATCTCTGCTCTTGCTGTCTGATCACCCTGGCCTACCTTCAATAAGAATCCTGTTAGGTCAGTGTAGCAAGAATTGTCTTACCCTCTTAGTAATTTCCCATCCATTGACGCCTCCACCCAGCTTCTTAGCTATAAATCTCCACTTTTCCTTGTTGTATTTGGAGTTGTGCCCTGTTTCTCTTCCCTATTGCAAAACCCTTTAAAAATGGTCTATTGAACAATGTCTTCCTTACCAGAATCAGAATAATTTTATTCTCTTATGCTGTTGTGCTTTTCTATAATATTCTGCTCTTATCTCTTCTTAGTCCTTGTTATTCTATATTCTGAGCACTCATTTGACTTCTTACTTACCTTTAAGTTCTTGATGGCAGGCCCGTATCTCATTTGAATCAACATTGTCTGAGCTTAGCATAAGGTCTAGTGTAATAGGAACTCAGTATAATTTTGTCAGTGAATGAATGAAGTCATTCTACTTCCCTGAATGTTTCTGTTTCCTCATCTATAAAATGTAAGGGGTAAAACGAATCTGGGATGCAAAGATGTTTTGTTTTGCAGGCTGACTCTGATCCATTGATCTCGAGTGTTTCTAGTTATGCTGAGAAGGATTGTGTGATGGTGACTAAAATTGTAAGGAAGGAATGTCATGATTAATTAGCTGTGTCTGCCGTGATTAGGAAATAGGAAGTGACAGCAAGCCTGCCAAAGACGTGCCAATCTAGGGAAAGATGATTCTTTGGCTCACAAGAATATCAATCTTGCTCAGCTCAGCCATGTCTGCATTGTACATTGTGCCAACAAAGAGAAAAACCAAATGTGAAACCAGCTAGATGCCAAAGTCAATGCTGCTTGCTGTAGGAGAGGTCAGGTGCTCATCAGTCCATGTTCTCTTCCACAATCCATTTTCAGTACTTGATGGACTAAATGTTTTTCCAGGCGCTGTGCTAAAGTTTGGGCCACAGACTAGGTACCACCAATGAAATGTCAGCTGAAGTGAGATGAGTCACCGGTTGTTAAGTGCAAGAGAGCTTTCTTTGTGTTCCCTTTTTCTCCCTATTGACTGGTTCTATACAGAGAACCCACAGGGAAGATCTGGGCACCTGAACCATTGTGTCCCACATTGGACTTCAATAGAATGAGAAATAAACCTTTATCTCTCAAGCTACTGAGATTTGGGAGGAGCGAGAGTTGTTATCTGAATATATCTGCCTACCTTATTTTCTTCTTTCTTTTTATTTGTAGCGGGGAAGCACTGAGAATGTATATACCAAATGTTAATGGCATTCATGGAAGTCAATAAAAATTGTAGTTGCTACTAGAAGTGCTTCAGCTAACCTAAAACCTTTAATTTAAAACCTTTATAAATTGGCTCGGCGCCTATAGCTCAACCGGCTAAGGCGCCAGCCACGTACACCTAAGGTGGTGGGTTCGAATCCCCAGCCCGGACCCGCCAAACAACAATGACGGCTGCAACCAAAAAATAGCCGGGCGTTGTGGCGGGCGCCTGTGGTCCCAGCTACTTGGGAGGCGGAGGCAGGAGACTCGCTTGAGCCCAGGAGTTGGAGGTTGCTGTGAGCTGTAATGCCACGGCACTCTACCCAGGGGGACAGCTCGAGGCTCTGTCTCAAAAAAAAAAAAAAAAAAAAAAAACCTTTATAAATTGAGACACTTTAGAAGCCTGGGCTGTTCTGGTCTGCATTTATTATTGCTCTTTCTACCCTTGGTTCCTTTCCCATATCAGGTGACCCACTGTGGGGGCATGATAAAGCCCCATACAGGACACTCTCTACCCTTGATATCAGTTGCCCAACAGTCCCTGCAAATGAAAACTTTTATGGCTTTTTAAGCCCAAGAAGGTAATGATTTCTTCCCTGAACTTCCTGCCTTCCACACAGTTTGATTGCAAAAGTTTTCAAGCTTATGACAGAAACAGAAAATGTAGGTTTAAAATAGTCATGCCTCTGTGTCTGCAGCAGCCATGAATATGTATGTTCAGCTGACAGCTGCAGCCTTCTGGTTTAGGAAGGCAGGGCCCAGGTTGCAAGAAGGGGAAGCAGGAGTTGACCTTTCTAATGCTTCTAATACAACCTTGGGCATATCATTCCCTGAGTTCCTGGCAGTGAAGGCTTCATTCTTTCCCCAATAATTATGGCTCCCAGAACTGCCTGATTTTCATGCTATAGTGTTTTCTCCCTGCAGTTCCATGAAAACTTCACCATCGCAAGCCCAGTTCTCTCACCTGGCTGTCTGTTCAGTGCTCTTATCTAATCAATTTGGGGGAACTAATGGTTTATTGGGTCCCTAGTAAGGAAAGTGGTTTTCCTTTGCTGCCCATGTAATAAATGAACATCTCTATAGTAGCCTATGGGGGACATTGTTGCTTAAACTGGCGGTTTCACACTGGGCATTTTAGGCCAGTACGAATCAAAGAAAGGCTCTGCAGCAGACCAGTGGGGGGAATCCTTGGATGTACTTGGCCTTCTTGGCCTCCCTGAATCATCCTTTGAAGGTAGCAGTGTGATCTGCCCGTGCCCAGGGCTGGTCCAGCATGTCTGCTGTGACGGCAGAAGAGACCAATGCAACAGAGACAGTGGGAGTTTCAGTGTAATGAGCGGCAAGACTTTAATGTTATGTGCCAGGGTGCATGTGGGAGGGCTGTCTGAGTCAAGGTCACTGGGGTGGTGCAGATTTTGGTAAAAACAGCAGCAGGAGGGCACTGAAATTGGGTGGAGATAAAGGTTTTATAATGCAACAGAAAGCAAACAAGAGAATGAGGCAACTTGGATTTTGTTTCTTCATATGGGTTCTTTTTTTTTTTTGGTATTTAGTTTGGGCATAACACTGAATAGGCTGAAGGCTTGAATTTGCTCCTGACTTTGACAGGGGAAGACCACACCACACCACCAGCACTAGGCAGGGTCACATTTATTGAGCCCTTACCATGCACTGGTGGTTTATTTATTGCTTCTTACAACTCTACACAGTCTAAGAATCATCATCCTACATTCATAGATGAGGAAACTATGGTTAAAAAATAACTTTGTGGAAGGTTACAAAGCTAGTAAAGTGGAAGATATCCTGGGGCCAGTCTTTGCAGCCAGTGTCGTCTGGCCAATGCGGCAAAGCAGGCTGCCTGCTCAAATAAGAGCAGACGTTTTCAGTGCTAGCCAATAGGAACATTGAGTTTAAGCCCTGGTGTCTGGGGTTGTCATACAACTTGTCAGTCAGGCAGAGCCTCCTGACGGAAGATTTCCCAGCACTGAGGGACCCTGGAGGATCCTGACTTGTGCTGCCCCTCAGAGAGCCTGGGCAATGACAGAGGACATGCACAGCTGTACATTTGCCAAGTGGAAAATCCTTTGTGACAACAGGCTGCATTTGAGTCACTAAATGTACTCTGCCACCTGGCTAGAACTTGACCTCCATGGCATATCTGGAGAAGTCAGCTGTGGCTCCAGCCTGGGCCGCCAGTGGGAGGAAAGCAGGTTAGCAATCAAACCCTTCAAAATCAATTTAGCTCATGCTCCAGAGTCCTGGCTGGAATTGACAGCAACTTTCTCCCTGGTTTCCTTAACCATCAGATAAAAGTGCTGAGCCATTTTAAATGTTGTGAAGACAAGACTTAACTTTCAAGTGGAATTTTAAGAGGTGCCTGCAAAGAGATTTGACTTAATTCCAGATGTTTCCCTCCCACTCACATGAATAATTAGCACAACAAACCCAATATTTGGTACCTGGAGTTTGTGTTTAGTGATCTGTAGTGGGAAATATTCAAGAGGTCCAGGCCTACCTAGTGGTGAAGTGAAAAGATTGCTACTCACCTTCTCTATTTTATGAAATTGGGATAATGATAATAAACTGTGCTGGGTGGGTGCAGGCCAATTAGTCCAAGTTCATAAAGCTCAGAGTCTTGTTACAGCTTTACTGCTTGTGGAGAACATGCAGCACCTTCCTGTGACTTTGCATGTGAAACTAATTGCCCTGGAAATGTCAGGAATTTGATCTTCCATCAAATCCTCCAGCCCTTGGATCCCTTGACAATCTCGGGCTATTTGCATCTCAAGGTTAAAGAAGGCTGTGCTTTCTGGATGCTAATCAGTTGTGAAAACTTTTGATCGCCTCTTGAAAACTACAACCCTTTGCAATTGCCTTATTCCAAGCATGGTGAGAGCTGAGTAGCAGAGGTAGAGATAGGTTGGCTTTATTGAAACGCACAGTGCATCTAGCAGTTGTGAGTTTTAATTGTGTTTTCCTTAGGGCTCTGTGGGATCATGGAAAATCATTTAATATTTCTGAGGGTTTTTTTCCCCCTCCAGATGTGATGTGAATTTTGTCATATTTCTCCAGGGTTGTGGAAATTAGCATCATAAAACTCTGTTCATAATAACTTGTAGTTTTAAAAGAAAGAAATTTTGCAAACACGTTTTTCACAAGTACGTGCTTAAACGTGTATATGTGTACTGTTTTCCTACTGGGATAGTAGGTACCTTGTAGTGATACAATTATCTTTCTAACTCAGCTTCCCGAACAGTAGCCCTATGAGCATTTCAGCCCAGATCATTTTTTGCTGGGGGGAGCCCCTCCTGTGCATCAGCGCATCTTTGGCCTCTACCTATTAGATGCCAGTAGAACCCTCAAGTTGTGACAATCAAAAATGTCTCTAGACATTGCCTCATGTCCCCTGGGGGTAGGGTTGCCAGATTTAGCAAATAAAAATATAAGATGTCTGCTTAAATTTGAATTTTAGCGAAACAATAAATAATTTTTAGTGTGTGAATTTAACTGCATCAACTATACAAAATCTGCCAATATATGGAATGGGTTGGGGGGACACTTTCCCTGCAGTTAAGAACTATGCTTCTAGGGGTGGTGCCTGTGGTTCAAAGGAGTAAGGCGCCAGCCCTGGCCCCATATGCTGGAAGTGGTGGGTTCAAACCCAGCCCTGGCCAAAAAACCCCCCAAAACAAGAACTATGCTTCTAGATACAGATTTGTACTTATTAGTGAACTCGCATTATCAACGACTTCATCTTTCTCTTATTCCTGCCCCACTTTTCTTCTTTCCCACCTCTCTCCCTAATTCCAGCCTTCATAAATTCCATTCCTCTCTTAGGCATGAGAGGAAGTAGAAACACACTGTTACTATACGCATAATACTGTGATAAAATGTCAGTCAGTTACAAAATATAAACAACTAAGGCAATTGTTCTATTTTGTGCTGCTATAACAGAATATCACAGACTGGGTAATTTATAAAGAAAAGAAATTCATTTCTTACAGTTCTAGAGGCTGGAAAGTCCAATATCAACGTGCGGGTACCTGGTGAGGTCCTTCCTGCTGCATCATTCCACGGCATAAGGCTGAAGCACAAGAGAGAGGTGGTGTAGGGCTGTGCAAGAGAGAAAGAGACAGGCCAGGCAAGGTGGTTCACATCTGTAATCCTAGCACTCTGCCAGGCTGAGGCATGTGGATGCTTGAGCTCAGGAGTTAGAGACCAGCCTGAACAAGAGCAAGACCCCATCTCTAAAAATAGCCAAGTGTTGTGGCATGTGCCTGTAGTCCCAGCTACTTGGGAGGCTGAGGCAAGAGAACAGCTCAAGCTCAAGAGTTGGAGGTTGCTGTGAGCTGTGACACAATGGAACTCTACCAAGGGTGACAAAGTGAGACTCTGGCTCAAAAAAAAAACAGAGAGAGAAAGAGACAGAGAAAGATGGGGGTGGGAGAAGGGAGCTGAACTCATCCTTTTATTAGGACATCAATTCACTCACTAGGGCAGAGCCCTCATGACCTAATCGCCTCTTAAAGGTTCTATCTCTAAGCATTTTTGCATTGAGGATTAATTGTTCAACACATGAACTTAGGGGAACACATTCAAACCACAGCAGCAATTCAAAAAGATGCCTCTGTAAGCAGAATCCTTCTATGAATAGCATAGGACCGTATCAGGTAGGTCTTTGAGGAAAAGAAATTCTGTGTGCTTCAAAGGTCTCCCTGGATCCCTTGAAAGTCAAGCCTGGAAGTTACTGTAATTTTTTTCTTTTTGCCATTTAATTAACAATTTTTTTTGAGCAATGCTGTGTCAACCAGGTGCTGCATGGCACACAAGTAAGGAAAAGGCACAGTTTGTGCCTGTGAAGAAGAAGCAGGGTGCACTTCTGTAGAGATATACTTGCTGATAACATCTAGCACATTCCTGGGGCCTAATCAGGGTACAGATGATAAGCAAGAAAAGAAACAGGTAGCTGTGGGCAGGTCAGAGTCAGGGAAGCCTTTCTAGAGTAGGTGAAAGGGAAGGATGAGTATCATTCAAGGTGGAGGTAAACAAGCTGCTTGGAGACATGTGAGAACCTGCTAAGGACCAATAACTTGGTGCTCAGAATATGCCAATATGATGATCCTTTAAATTTATAGTCCTTAGATATTTGCCAGTGTTGGTGTAGAGACAGGGGACAAACAGAGGAAGAGGCTGGCTTTTTTCAGCCTTTAGTTTCTCCTTTATTTTTTCCCCCAATTTATTATTACTCCACTCTGCAAATAAAAGTTCATCACACCACCAGCTTAGAGACTGTGTTGGCACTGGGTCTGCTCCTTGAAGCAGCCCCTCCTCCCCACTCTGCAAGCACTTTATCTGATATTTCATTCAATACCATTCAGACCTATCTCGAGATAATTTCTCCACTTTCTTACATTTGTCTTTGTGCTTCAGTGCCTCTTACAGATTTGTACTCCCATTGATGGTCCAGCAAGAGCCCTTAATCCAGCTCTAAGCCTATCAAGATGTTGTTGACACATGTTGTGATTAAAACATTTATACGTATTATGCACTCTTTGAAAGGGTCTTGTCTACATGTTCTATAGAGGACCACCTCTAATGGTGGTGGCAGAGGCAGGAGACAGTGCTGTCCTGGAAGGAGCCTTAGACTGAGAGGCGAGAGGCTGGTTGGAGCTCTAGTTTTGCAACTACCTTGCTGCATACTTCTGTGTAAATCACGTTCTCAACTGGCCCTCATTTCTTCCTCTAAATATAGGAGGTTGGATCAGAACCACGATGACAAAACAGGTTTTGTCTTGCATGCCGGTGCTGATGGGTTGGTAACAGCTCCCTGGACTGACCCATAGAGAACACTTTTTAGATCACATCGGGGCTGTGGAAGAAAGAATGATCCATTAGCAATGTCTACCATGGGTGAAGAGAAAGGGTAGCAGTGGTGATGATGGTTTGGGTGCTTCATTCTTGCCTCCTTTGCTTGAGTTGGCAAGCTCTAAGAAATTCCAATCAAAATCCTTATGCTAGGGGTGGCACCTGTGGTTCAATGAGTAGGATGCTGGCCCCAGATACCGAGGGTGGTGGGTTCAAACCTGACCCTGGCCAAACTGCAACCAAAAGTAGCCAGGCGTTGTGGCAGGTGCCTGTAGTCCCAGCTACTTGGAAGGCTGAGGCAAGAGAATTGCCTAAGCTCAAGAGCTGGAGGTTGCTGTGAGCTGTAATGCCACAGCATTCTACCGAGGGCGACAAAGTGAGACTTTGTCTCTAAAAAAAAATCCTTATGTTCAGTGAAATGTTCTCAAAATTAGGATTCTGTAGACTTTTCCTGAGCATGAAAATAGCTATAATTCTTTACTTTATATAGGATGGCTTTGCTTCTGACCTGCCTCATTGAGATGTACAATTTGTGGTTTTACTAGAAATGGAGATTCTTTTTTTTTGAGACAGAGTCTTACTTTGTCACTCTTAGTAGAGTGCTATGGCATCATAGCTCACAGCAACCTCAAACACTTGGGCTCAAGCTATTCTCTTGCCTCAACCTCTCAAGTAGCTGGGACTACAGGTGCCCATCACAACGCCCGGCTATTTTTAGAGATGAGATCTTGCTCTGGCTCAGGCTGGTCTCAAACATGTGAGCTCAGGGCAATCTACCTGCCTTGGCCTCTCAGAATGCTAGGATTAGAGGTGTGAGCCACTACACCCAGGCTTAGAAGTGGGAGATTCTTTTTTTTTGAGACAGAGCCTCAAGCTGTGACCCTGGGTAGAGTGCTGTTGCATCACAGCTCACAGCAACCTCCAACTCCTGGGTTCAAGCGATTGTCCTGCCTCTGCCTCCCAAGTAGCTGGGACTACAGGCGCCCACCACAATGCCTGGCTATTTTTTGGTTGTAGCCATCATTGTTGTTTGGCGGGCTGGGCTGGATTTGAACCTGCCACCTCAGGAGTATGTGGCTGGCGCCTTAGCCACTTGAGCCACAGGTGCCAAGCCAGAAGTGGGAGATTCTTATACTAATAGATTCATGCTGTCACTAAGTCCTAGCACAGCACTTACTGAAGATTAAAATAAGGTGATATGACTCCCCCCAAATCACAATAAAACAAAAGCCAAACACAGCCAGGTACTTGCATCTGTAATCCTAGCACTCTGGGAGCCCAAGGTGGGAAATTTGCTTGAGGTCAGGAGTTTGAGACTAGCATGAGCAAGAGCAAGACCCTGTGCCTAATAAAAATAGAAAAAAATTAGCTGAGAGTGTGATGGTGCACACATGTAGTTCCAGCTGCTTGGGAGTCTAAGGCAGGAGGATTGCTTGTGCCCAGGAGTTTGAGGTTGCAGCGAGCTACGATGTTGCCACTGCACCCTATCCCTGAGCAACAGAGTGAAACTCTCAAAAACAAAAACAGAACAGCTAAGTACTATCAACCAAATTAAAAGGAAAACCAAGTTAAAAAGAAAACCGCAGGTTGGGTAAAAATATTTGCAAATATTTACCTGACACACACCCTTAAAAGATAAAGGACTACTAAAATGAACAAGGAAAGGCAAACAAATCTGTAGAAAAAGAGCAAAGAATATAAATAGGCAGCCTAAGGAAGAAGAAATGTAAACCCTATTAGACCTTTCAAAAATATGAAGGATTAAATCTTTTTAATAATCAAGGAAATGGGCGATGCCTGTGGCTCAAAAGAGTAGGGTGCCGGCCCCATATGCTGGAGGTGTGGGTTCAAACCCAGCCCCGGCCAAAAACTGCAAAAAAAAAGAAAGAAAGAAAAAATCAAGGAAATGCAAAAGGAAGCAGGACAGTATTTCTCTCTATCATATTGGCAAGTGATTTTCAGTGTTGACAAAGATGCAAGGCAGATAAAAGGGTGTAAATTTATGCAACTATTTTGGAGGTCAATTTGGAGTCACCTATAAAAACTTCAAATGCCTATATCCTTTGAGCCTGCATTTTAAATCTATGAATTTATCTTAAGAATAATACTGGTGCAAATGTGCCAAGATCTACACACACACACAGTCAAGGATATTTATTCCAATAATTTAAAATAGCAAATGCGTGAAATCAAATTAAATACATATAATCAACAAAAGAATAAAGAACTAAAGCAGGGCATACCTATATAATAGTACACAGCACCTTTGAGATTGTGTTGGGACAACTTGGTTCAGCTGGGAATCGTTTCTCAGCGCCCCCTCCCTGTACGGATTTGTGCTGAAGTTGATCACAAGAGGATATTTGGGGAGACTGGGAGGGTGAAAGAAAAGAAGCGGCGGTTACTCTCAGAGGGCTGTTGTGGTCAGTTTTGATGACAGACAGCTGCAGAGATGTCCAGTGTGTTCCAATTAGTCCGTGGTACTCTCCTCGTGTCTTCCTAAACGTGGGCCCCAGACCTAACACCAACTGCTTGGCTATGGATCCACAGAGATGGTAGTACCACAGAGATGGCAGTAACCCAGAGATGGTAGTAACACAGAGCAATAGGTTTCCATAGACCTTTCCACTAGTGTCTTCTCTTTCTTTTCTTTTCTTCTTTTTTTTTTTTTTGCAGTTTTTGGTGAGGGCTGGGTCTGAACCCACCACCTCTGGTATATGGGGCTGGTGCCCTACTCCTTTGAGCCAAAGGTGC
>NW_003852398.1:18579414-18581547 GCF_000181295.1 Otolemur garnettii | reverse complement strand
GCCCGGGCTGGGGATTCGAACCCACCACCTTAGGTGTATGTGGCTGGCGCCTTAGCTGCTTGAGCCACAGGCACCGAGCCCTAATTTTAATATTTTATTTATTTGTTTATTTATTTAGTGAGACAGAGTCTCACTCTGTCACCCTGGAGTCATAGCTCACAGTAACCTCAAACTCCTGAGTTTGAGTGATCCTGTTGCCTCAGGCTCCCACGTAGCTGGAACTATAGATGCCAGACACAACACTGGGCTAGTTTTTCATTTTTAAGTAGAGAAAATAGAGTCTTGCTCTTGCTGGGGCTGTTTCTGAGCTTCTGAGCTCAGGCAATCCACCAGCCTCAGCCTCCCAGAGTTCTAGGATTACAAGCCTGAGTCCTCGCTCCGGGCCACCCACAAGCACCTTCTTTGTGGTTCTACTTCAGTGGCTAATTGTGCTTGGTTTCTCAGATGGATAGATTAGTGGCTCCTCTGATCTTCTGGATCTCCCTAATTGCCCTTTATTTCCCAGCTCTTTATGTAATCGTGCAAGGTCTAATTTCTAAATTAAATCCTTTATTTCATATATTTATGGTGATTCTTGTTTCGTGACTGAACCCTCTCTGACACAGTTTTGGTACTGGAAATGGTGCCAGGGAATAGAACAAAAAAAAATAGGGCATCTGAAATTGGTTATTTGATGTGATTTAATTTTAAGGCATAAATGACCCCGTTGCTGGTGGTAAATAGTACACTGGTAATATATAGCATGGAGTGGCAAGTCAGTGACTTAAACTACCACCTGTAGTTACCTGGAGCCAGGTATCTATGGTCCACATTGTAACCAAGGAGCTGCTGCCATGGAACAGTGTGGTAGAAATAAAGACTGGAGGGATAATAATAAATAATGACTGTGGAATGGGGGTTATTATGATAAGAAGACCAAGTGGAAGTACATATAATTGCATCTAGCTACCACTGTAATAAACCAAAAGCAGTATCTAATTTCTGGAGGAATTGGAGAGATGAGGACTGTAGAGTTGGCTAGCTACTTCTACATTTTTGAAAATCAAGGTCAACATCTAATCCTATGGGTAGATAAAATACAACACAAATGGAATTCTTAGACTCACTGGGTCTCTTACGTTAAATTTAGGCATTGAGTGGGCAGGAGTGCCATCCTTAAAATTAGAATGGAGATACATGGTCAGATTCCAACGAAAATGAAACTTTGAACCACCAAATTTTGCTGAATCTCTTTGGCCAGAGCAGCAGTGTCCTTTTATGTTTGAGAAGCCCAGCCTAAGGAACTAGCAACGGCCTTCCTTGAGGTGTTAGCATTTTACACTTAGACCTACATTCTTACTGTGGAATGCTGCTGCTCCTCAACACGTACTACCCACCATTCATTCTCTCTGCTTATAGACGTAAGCCAGACTCAGTCCTGGCCTCAGGGGGTCAAGCACAAAGTGCAATGCATGAGGAGGATTACTATACATTCCAAAAATTTCACACTATTTTGCCAATCTATATTGACAGAAACCTAAGGAATATATAAGGGAAGAATCCAAGTGGGTGAGAGTAAAAGAAATATTTCACAAGATTCAGCCAAACATTTGTTTGGGTGCACAAGGCAGAGATTTTTGCATTCCATGTGAGGTAGAACCGGGGAACCACTGGCCCCTGTGAGATGAACATAAGCTCCAAGCCAACCTTCCTAACTGCTAGATCACAGTGATAATTGGTATCTCCAGGAATTAGTGTGCAGTAAGTCTCCAAAACTACCATTTGGTTATCTCTCTTGCCCTTGAAGGCAACTGTAAGAATTCCCACATACTGTGGAATGGGGATTATTATGATAAGAAGACATGGTGGAAGTTCGTATAATTGCATGTAGCTGCCACAGTAGTAAACCAAAAGCAATATTTATTTTCTGGAGGAATTGCAGAGATCCACAACTTTAGTTTCTTTTGGACTAGAGTTCTCAGTAGGAGTGAGGGGCTTCTTTGCTTACTTTCCTTGGCAACAGGGACCTGTTTGCTGTCTGTGATGAATGAGTCCTATTTTGTAAACTTTCTTAACTCGGTAAGCTTCTCTTTCTCTTCCTCAATAAACCTTGTTCCATGCTTGACTTAAAAAAAAAAAAAAAAAAAAAAAAAA
>NW_003852398.1:18547025-18579394 GCF_000181295.1 Otolemur garnettii | reverse complement strand
AAAAAAAAAAAAAAAAAAAAGAGCCAGGAATGCTTCTGGTTAAAGGATCAACAATGTCTTCATTAAATAGGCTCTTTATAAGACCCTCTTCTCTCCTCACTACATTCCCCAGGAGAAAGTGAAAGCTTTCTTTCACTACAGAATATTTTATGTTTTCTAGAATTTTATATAAATGGGATTGGATAGTATGTAGTCTTTTTTTGTCTGATTTCTTTTACTCAATGTAATTATTCTGAAATTTATCCATGTTGTTGTGTGTATAGATTGTTCCTTTTTATTGTTGAGTAGCATTCCATTGTATGAATTTCCAATTTGCTTATCCAGTCACCTATTCTTGTTTTTTTTTTTTTTTGCAGTTTTTGGCCAGGGCTGGGTTTAAAACCGCCCCCTCCAGCATATGGGGCTGGCGCTCTACTCCTTTGAGCCACAGGCGCCGCCCTATCCGTTCACCTATTGATGGACATTTGAGATGTTTCTAGTTTTTGGCTATTATAAATAAAGCTGTCATGAACATTTGCATACAAGTCTTTGTAACATATGCTTTCTTTCTCTCGGTTATATACCTAGGAGAGGAATGCCTAAATTGTATGGTAGGTGTGTATTTGGCTTTTTAGGGAACTGACAAATTGTTTTCCAAATGGTTCTATCATTATATACTTCTACCAACGGTCTGTGCCCACCACTATCCATCTTCATCATCACTTGGTATGGTCAGCCTTTTAAAGTTTAGCCATTCTAAGAATTGTGTAATGATGTCTTATTGTAGTTTAATTTGCGCTTCCATAATTACCAATAATGATGAGTATGTTTTTGTGTGCTTTTTGTGTTTTTGTGTGTATCTTTTTTGATGAAGTGTCTGTTCAAGTAGTTTGCTTATTTTATACTTTGCTTGCTTGTTTTGTTATTATTGAGTTTTAAGTGTCTTTTAGGGAGGGGGCTTGGTAAGCTCTCGCTCAGTAGGTGGAATTTGGGGGTATATGGCGTACCTCCTGGGTGAAGGGCTCAACTGCAACTTGGACTTTACCTAATAAATACAATGTAACCCAATTGTTTGTACCTATATATTAATCTAAAATTTAAAAAAAAATTGTCTTTTACATATTCTAGTTACAATATTTTGTCATATTTCTATTTTTTCCATCACTTTCTCCCAGCCTGGGGCTTATCTTTTCATTTTTGTAATAGTGTTTTATTGTAGAACAAAAGGTTTTAATTTCGATGAGGTCTAATTTATTGAATTCATGGGTTTGATTTAAGAAGTGTTTGCCTCAAAGAGCATTAGTCAAGGTTCTCCAGAGAGACAGAACCAGTAGGATATGTATATATGTACCCATACAGATATGTGAAAGGGAATTTTTTAGGGGAACTGGGTCAATGGAGGCTGAGAAGTCTACAAAAAGCCATGTGCAAGCTGGAGCCCCAGGGAAACTGGTAGTGTGGCTCAGTCCAAGTCTGAAAGCTGAGGATGTAAATTTCAGTTTCAGGTCAAAGGCCTGAGAGTCAGGGGAATCACCAGGTATAAGGGGAATCCCAGGGGAATCACTGGTGTAAGTCTTAGATTTCAAAGCCAGAGAGCCGGGAGTTCTGGTGTTTAAGGGCAGGAAAAGAGAAAGAGAAAGAGAAAGAGATAGAGATAAAGATAGAGAGATAGAGAAAGAATAATTTGTCTTTTCTCTACCTTTTTGTTCTGTGTCCCTAGCCAATTGGATGGTGCTCACCTACATTGAGAGCAGATCTTCCCCACTCCTTCCATAAACTCGTGTGCCAGTATCCCCTGGGAACATCCTCACATATACACACAAATATAACACTTCCCCAGTTCTCTAAGTATTCCATAATCCAGTCAGGCTGACACCTAAAATTAACCATCACACAATGTCCTATGTTTTCTTGTAGAAATTTTATAGTTTTGGTTTTTATGTTTCACTCTATGTTTCATTTTAAGTACTTTTTGGTTTATGGTATAAAGTAAAGGTGAGATTTATTTTGCTGCACCATTTGTTGAAAAGATAATCTTTTCCGCACTGAATTACCTTGATTTACTTATGGTAAGTGAATTGAACATGTAATCACGGATCTGTTTTTGGATTCTCTATTTTGTTCTACTGATCTACAATCACGTTTTTTCACCAGTATCACATTTTCTTGTTTATGATAGCTTTATGACAACTCCTGAAATCAGGCTCTGTGAATTTCCTTAATATGTTCTTTTTTTTCCAAAATTATTTTCTGTATTCTTTGTATTTCTATACAAATAAAATCAGTTTGTCAATTTCTATAAAGAAATCCACTTGGATTTTGATTGGGATTGCATTAAATCTATAGATGAATTTTTGGGAGAATTGACAGCTTAATATTGAGAATGCATTCCATGTTGATTTGGTTTCTACATAACTGAGTAGTGCACATTTATAAGTAAATATATGACTTTGACAAAGGAGGAAATCAAGAATTGCTCAACAGAGCAAAGTTAATTGGCCCAGAGGGATGGAGCTCATAGCTTTGACTTTAGAAATACAGTATTGGAAGCAGTATCTCCTTAGCTTGATTCAAGTAAAATTTGTTTGGCCAGAATTAAATCCATATTTTTGCATAGTACAAAAAGAAAATGCTGATCTTTGTCCGCTATGAGTAGTAGAACACATCTAAAAACTGACTGAACACTTGAGATGGCAAATATACAAGATACTCCCATTATTACCGTGCTTTCGTCTCTCTCCCCACCTTGGCAGAAATCACTAATCAATTTCAGCATTCTTTCTCAAATAAAGAACATAAAGGTACTGTTTTTTTTTTTTTGAGACAGAGCCTCAAGCTGTCCCCCTGGGTAGAGTGCGGTGGCATTACAGCTCACAGCAACCTCCAACTCTGGGCTCAAGCGAGTCTCCTACCTCCACCTCCCCGAGGCCAAGGATTTTCCATTTGTTTTTTCAACTCAAGTGTAATGGACAACTTTTGAATTTGTGTAAGAATAAAGTGTTAAGAGGCTTTTCTGATGGACTCTAGTCCATCTCTAATTGAGGATTAAATTAAAATCGGTATAATAGGGGCTTTAAATAGACTATAATGACCTAGTTGAAAGTAGGGGTTACCCCAAGCCCTTTGCTGCACCTCAGGTAGGTGAGGCTGAGAGTATATTCACTGTACTGACAGCCCTGATGCTAAAGCCACTTCAGCATAACCTACAGTGAACTCACCCTCAGCTCAGAGGGGACCCATTCAGAGGGGGCCAGTAATTACAATTCCAAGAATGGTTACAACCAGATCCATGTTGATAATAATTCCTAACCTTTGCCTGTCATTTTCCATTCCAAATAACTCTGTCATCCATGCCAGTTATTCAATATATTATTACTTATTTGCTATAATAGGTGGGACTGAGATTACCCTTTTCCCCCTTCACGTGTGGTATAACCAAAGTTCAAATAAGTGGCACCTTGTCTAAGGTCACATAGTTAAGTAGAAGAATGAGGAGTTGAGATTAAACTTCCTTATTTCCAATCCACTCTACTACGTCTCCCATCTGCTGGTCACCCTGTGAGTTCAGTTTTCTCACCACTAGGCTGCTATTTCACCTGTTTCAGGCCCAATGGGCTGATCCCATGCACTTATCTCCTTGCTGAACTGTAGAAAACTTATTTTTTAAGGATTGCTATGACATTTAAAGGAAAGGAGGACAGGGATAGTGACCTGGTAGAAAACAGACACTTCATTTGGTTATTACAGGCTTAGTTGAGCTGAAAATTGTGTACCTTTGATTTCTCCTCTAAATTCTTTTGAGAAATAGATGCGCTGAATTCAGACTCATTTGGGAGGGTGGGGTACATGATGGATTTCATTTTAGAACTGTTGAATTGAGATGAAGTGGTAGTGGTATGTTTTGGTGCAAAAGACATACAAGTTTGGCACCTAGGTGCAAAGTTAGCATTAAAGAAATATAGATCAGTCACGGTGTGTGACACACCTCTTGGAGGGAGGACACAATTATAGGAGGGAGTTTACCTAACAAATGCAATCAGTGTAGCCTGGTTCTTTGTACCCTCAATGAATCCTCAACAATAAATAAATATGTAGATTAGCAAGGCATCTGCATATAGGTATTTGCTTAAGAGAAATGATAGTTGAAACCTTCAGGTGGAGATGCCTACACAGGGAGAGGCCTACAGGAGACATTAGGGACACTCGTATTTGGAGAACTGAGGAAAAATGTGAAGGAACCAGTTAAGGGGGTTGAGAAGAAATGGTGGGGAGAAAACCAGAATCAGTGTATTGTGCCCCTTTCCAATTTTTGCGTGGCCAGCAAACCCTTGCACACTCAGACCATAGGACAGTGACTGGCACATGGTTGGTGCTCAACAGACTTTTGTTGGGTGACTGAATGGAATCCCAGTGGAATCCCAGGTGAATTTTCTAAGAGGAACTCAGTGTCAACAATCTCCAATGTTAAAGCAAGGCTGGAAAAAATGAAGATTTCACTGGGAAAAGGGTTTTGGATTTGGGGATTAGGAAATCATTAGTGACTTTACATTATGCAGATTAGAAATTTATCACCCCACACCTAGATCTTGAGAACCTGTAAAATGTAGATGATAAAACTTAATTCGTTGGATTAGTGTGAAGATTCAGTGGTATAATCTGTAACTTGTGTTAAATAATTGGCCTGGCTCCTAACACAGAGAAAAATGCTCACTGATTTTTTCATTCACCTAATATTTATTGTGTATTTACTATGGGCCCTGGAATAGTTGTAATAGCTACAAAGAGATCAGTGAACCAGACAAACAGTTTTGTGCTTTTGTGAAGCTTATATCCAACATGAGGTGGGGACAGGTAAGAACAAACAAAAACATTTGATACTGATATGCTATGCAGAAATGAAAGGATGGTAAGTAATCTAACAGTAATGGGGTGACTACTTAGATTGGCTGAACTGGTAAAAGCGTTATTGACAAGAGCAGCTGGTATTTGTTGTTATTCTATTATTATTATTATCTTCTCCTTCTCTCTATTTTTAAGTCCTCCCTCTTTCCACTTCAGTTGTCCACCTGCCTTACTAACCATCTCATCACATCACATCACATCACATTTCCCACTCAAAACCCTTGCATGTCTTTCTGAGAGACATTGCAAGTTGTTCTTCCCACTCATCCAGCAAAAAAGCGTGACTCCCACTTTAAAAGCTGCTTGCAGCTCCACACGGTGCTGTGGAAAAGGCATCCTTGCCTGAGGCAAAGGCATTTACACCTTCCAGGGAGACACATGATTAGAGGAGGCAGCTGCAGTGGAGGGGGTGGAGAGGAGGCTAACTGGAACTTAATCTATTAGAAAAGGAAAGGCCTTTGAAAAGTGAATTAATGATATTTATAGCTGCATCAGGTAAGTAGCTAGCAAAAGCTTGCTGGTAATGAGGCCAAGGTTGAATTCCCATATGCATCAGAGAGTTTCATGGGGAGAAACTATGCTGTTCACTCACTGGCTATGAAATTTAAGCTAACTCAACCTCAATGAACCTCAGTTCCCCAGTCTAAAATAGAGACATGCATTCCATCTGCCTGCCTCACAGAATTACTTGGAGGTACAAATGAGAATGGATAATGAAGTGCTTTTTAAAGTCATAAATTTTAAATGTGGCCTATTATTATTGCAGATCACATTATTATTTTAGTGGCCATAAGTACCCTCCTCCCACTTGTGTGATGTATCAGCTGGCTATCTCTCATAGTGGAGATTCAACCACACCATGAATGACGCCTTATAAATCAATCAGTAGCCTTTCAATAGGCTCATTATATCGACCTTGAGTTAGGAAGGTTATTTTCATAGAATGAATACAACTTACATTCTTTGCCAATGCTTAGACCTATTCTACCACCATCTCTGTATAAATCTTTTTAAAATTTATTTTAAATATGTCACACTCAATTGGAGTGTTATTAACCACTAACTACTACTGTGGTTTTCCTGTCTCTGCTGCATGTAGAATAAGTCCTAAGCCAAGTTGCCTTTGAACTCTGTTTTTTGTCTGATCTCTAGAGAACTTGAAACTAGGTCATCTGGTATTCACTATCCACTGGTGACAATTGTGTGGCATATATACCTCCATTCCAACTCTCTGCTCATCATGGACATTGCCAATGGATGATTGCACTGTCCTATTGATGCGGCCTAACAGTGCTGTCTAATATGTTAACCATTGCTCACACGTGCTATTAAACATTTGAAATGTGGCTAATCCAAATTCAGGTGTGCTGTGTAGGCGAAATCTACACCAGCTTATGAAGACTCCGCACACAAGAAAAGAATGTAAAATATCTTATTAATAGGTTTTTTTTTGTATCAATTACAACTTGAAATGATAATATTTTGCATTTGGTGGTTTAAATAAAATATATTATTAAAATTAATTTTACCCATTTCCTTAAGTTTTTTTAAATGGCTACTAGAAAATGTTAAAATTCTATACCTGGCTTGCACTAGTGTCTTTTAAATCCTGCATAAGATACTTCTGTAGACAGCGGACACTAGTAAAACAGAAACAAAAGCACTAGTATTTCATGGGAGCGGGAGAGGCATCAACACATTGAGTTTTTAATCTTAGAATAAAAAAAGAAATTTCATTTTATCTAGTTCAGTGTTTCCTAAACATAGAGTTCATTAGAAACTCCTGGGATCTCAAAATATAAAATTATAGCTTTCCAGGTTCTACCCTTGGGATTCAAGTTTAATGCCCATTGGTCTGGGTTCCCTCCCCACTGTGTATTATTAATAAGCAGCCCTTGGATTTCCTATGTGCTACCAGCTTTGACAGCCTCTAAGCTAAAAATTTTCACATTTCAATGAAGGAACTTTCCTGTGGTGACGAGTTGTTATCGGCAGAAGCTAGAACCTGACCCATGTTCCTCCTGGTTTATATTTTATGCTACAGAATCCTAGAAAACTTTGTACTATTGTGCAGAACTGAGGATTTAAAAGTAATGCAAGCCACGCATAGAATTTTACATTTTCTAGTAGCCATTTAAAAAAAATTAAAGGCATGGGTAAAATTAATTTTAATACTGTATTTTATTTAAACCACCATATCCAAAATATTACCATTTCATCTGAAGCCGGATCGCTGCAGGCAGGCAACAGCGCGCTCTTCCTTATTTGGAGAAACCTCCGTTTGGCTCAGCAGCCCCCTCTGCCGTCAAAAATGTGTAGCTCAGCCTAGTGGAACTAGGGGAAGAGAGCAGGGCCAAGAATGAACACAGGAAAGAAGAATGAAGGATGCTGTGCAACCCCAAAGTGTGGGAAGGAAACGTAGTAGACCAAGACCCTTAGAGCTGGAAGAACTGTGAAGGGAGTCTGCTGGACGGCTTCTTGGTCTGGAGGAAGGAATTTAGACATCGTTTCACTTCTTTGGGCCTCAGTTTCCTCATCTGAACAGGGAGATAATGACGTGCTATGTCCCTTTCCAAAGACACACAGCTAGTTAGAAATAGAACCAGACTTTGAACCCTGGTCTCCCAGTTGAGGTGTATCATACAATTCCTGCTAATCAGCTGCTTCCAGAGGGATAGGGGCAGGACAAGCTTACAAGAGAGGTTGTGGCTGGCCTTATGTATAGACGAACTAAAGCCAGGTAGTTACTCTGTCATTTATATATTCACTGATTTTTTTCTGCTCACATTTATTTATTTATTATTTACTTATTTTTTAAGGCAGATTCTCATCACTCTGCACAGAGTGTGGCGGTGTCATTCTATCTTACAGCAACCTAAAACCCCTGAGTTCAAGCAATCATCCTATCTTGGCCTCCTGAGTAGCTGGGACTACAGGTGCCTGCCACCATTCCTACTAATCTTTCTATTTTTGGTAGAGATGAGAGTCTCACTCTTGCTCGGGCTGGCCTTAGATTCCTGACCTCAAGTGATCCTCCTGCCTCAGCCTCTCAGAGTGCTAAAATTACAGGCATGAGCCACCATGCTCATGGTCTATCCAGCTCACTTTTATTGAGTACATCTTACATGATTAAAGTGTGCAACAAGTGGTGATTGTAAGTCAAATTAGGCATACTTCTCGTTATGTCTGTGGACTTGCCATGTGTCTTTGAGTATTCCCTTTGGCAGAGATACCCTGGACTAGCTGTCACAGTGTGAAGGTACCTTGATTGTGTGACATAGGTTAGCTGCCACATCTTGGGAGTTTGCTATGTGCCAGACACAGGTGGGCACCTCCAAGGTGCTATCTTGTTAAATCCTCAGAGTCTTTAAACCATGATGCTGTACTGCCTTGAAAAGTACTTCCTCTTGGTAAAGGAATTAAGTGGCTGTAAGCCTGAAGGTGAAAATGCATATTTGTGAATATCTGTCAAGGCATTATTTACAGCAGAGAAAAAGAACCTGAAAGAGCTGAAACATGCTTAAACAAATTATAACACAATATTTTTAAAGAGTATTTAACAAGCTGGGAAAATGATAAAATGCTGCTTCATAATAGGAAGATATAAATCCCTAAAATGTTAAGTTTTTGTTGTTGGGCAGTTTTTATTGTGCTTTGAGTTTTATTTTTTTCAAATTTCTGAGATTTCTATATTTTCTACTTCTTTTTCACTTTTCCTTTAGACATTTTATTATGACAATTTTCAAACATATAGAAAATTTGAAAGACTTTTGTTTTTGTTTTTTTTTTGAGACAGAGCCTCAAACTGTCCCCCTGGGTAGAGTGCTGTGGCATTACAGCTCACAGCAACCTCCAACTCCTGGGCTCAAGCGAGTCTCCTGCCTCCGCCTCCCAAGTAGCTGGGACCACAGGCGCCCGCCACAACGCCTGGCTATTTTTTGGTTGTAGCCGTCATTGTTGTTTGGCGGGTCTGGGCTGGGGATTCGAACCCGCCACCTTAGGTGTACGTGACTGGCGCCTTAGCCGGTTGAGCTATAGGCGCTGAGCCAGATTTGAAAGACTTTTACAGTAAATACCCAAATAACCATTACCTTGCTTCTTCAATTAACATTTCACAATACTTCCTTTATCATGCCTCCATCCATTCCTCTCTTTATCCATCTTATGTATATATGTATATATTTATGTTTTAGACAGAGTCTTGCTCTGTTGCCCAGGGTAGAGGTAATGGCATCATCATAGCTCACAGTGACCTGAAACTCCTGGGCTCAAGTGATCCTCCCACCTTGGCCTCCAAAATGCTGGCTAGGATTACAGGTGTGAGCCACTGTACCTGGCCTATTCATCTCATTTTTTGATGCATTGCAAAGTAACTTGTAGATATCAGTACACTTTTCCCCAAATACCTCATCATGTACATTGTTAAAATGCAGTATTTGTATGCTATTTTTCTTTTGAGGTAAGATTTACTTACAATGAAATGCACAAATCCTAGCTTCTGTTTAGGGGGTTTTGATAAATGTATCCACTTGTGCAACCTAAACCCCTCTCAAAGTATGTGGACAGAACATTGTAATCGCCCAGTAAATTCCCTCAGACCAGTTAATTCCTGTTCCTGAGGCATCTTATGTTCTCGTTTTTTTTCCAGCATAGATTAGTTTTGCCTGTTAAACAGCTACATGTAAATGCAATTATATAGTGTGTAGTTTCTTGTGTAAGCCTTCTTTTACTCACCATAATGTTTTTGAGATTTGTCCAGGCTGTTGCACGTACCAGTAATGTGCTGAGGGTGGTTTAAATGTCCACCACAGTTTGTATTTTTGTTCTCCTAAGGATGGATATCTGAACTATTTTTAGGTTTTGGCTATTTTACTAAAGCTGTTATAAACATTCTTTTTTTTTTTGAGACAGAGTCTCACTATGTTGCCCTCAGTACAGTGCTATGATGTCACAGCTCACAGCAACCTCAAACTCATGGGCTCAAGTGATTCTCTTGCCTCAGCCTCCCAAGTAGCTGGGACTACAGGCACCTGCCACAACACCCAGCTATATTTTTTGTTGCAGTTGTCATTGTTGTTTAGTTGTCCTGGGCCAGGTTCAAACCTGCCAGCCTCAGTGTATGTGGCTAGCGCCCTACCCACTGAGTTACGGGCACCGCCTGTTATAAACATTCTTACACAAGACTTTTTTGGACATATGTTCTTATTCCTCTAGGGTAAATACCTACAAATAGAATTTCTGGGTCATAGGGGAGGGGTATATTTAGTTTTATAAGAAACTGCCAAACCTTTTCCCAAAGTGGTTGTACCCTTTAATACTATAACGAACAGTGTAAGCAAGCTCTGATTGCTCCACATCTGTACCAATTCTTGATAATGTAAGTCTTTAGAAAAAATTTTAGCCATTCAGATGGGCATGGAGTTTCATCTCATTGCGAACCACATATTATTTTTATACTAAAAAATAAGTTTTATAAAAAATAAAACTGAAATGATGTGAAGGAAAAGAAAGAGAAAGTACTGGAAGTAAATAAGATTAGTTGTTCCTTTTTCTTGGTGAGTTATGAATAATTCTTTTGATCTCACTTTGCTTTTGTTTCTAAATTGTATCAAAAGAAACTTGTGTTTCTTTTATTGTGGAAGAAAACATGTTTGTGTCTTTAGAGAAGTTCCCATTAGAGTTAATGTTGTTCTCAGATAGTTCAGTGGTGTTTTAGTGGTTGGTGACTTTATTTGACAATTTAAAAAGTGGTGGGTTTTGGCCAGGCATGGTGGCTCAAACCTATAGTCCTCGGCACTCTGGGAGGTTGCAGTGGGAAGATCACTCGAGGATAGGAGTTTAAGACCAGTCTGGGCAACACAACAAGACTTTGTCTCTGCAAAATAAATAAATAAATAAAATAAATTAGCATGGTGTCATACACCTATAGTTCTAGCTACTTGAGAGGCTGAGGTGGGAAGATTGTTTTGAGGCTGCAGTGAGTTATGATAATGCCACTGCACTTTACCATGGGCAACAGGGTAAGACCCCGTGTCTAGAAAAACCGAAAAAACAAAACCCCCAAACCAAAGTAGTAGATTTGGAGTATAGTACCAGCTACATTGGGCCTTACCCTATAAATATTCTGTGAGACTGAGTAAGCTACTTTCTTTGTCTGGGCTTTAGTTTCTTCCTGTTTTTATACAAGTAGATTGAACAAAAGATACAAGTATCTTGACAGAAGATCCAAGTCTTCTGTCAGTTATTTAATATAAAGAAAATATAGGCTCGGTGCCTGTGGCTCAAGCGGCTAAGGCGCCAGCCACATACACCTAAGGTGGCGGGTTCGAATCCCCAGCCCGGGCCTGCCAAACAACAATGATGGCTGCAACCAAAAAATGGCCGGGCGTTGTGGCGGGCGCCTGTAGTCCCAGCTACTTGGGAGGCTGAGGCAGGAGACTCGCTTGAGCCCAGGAGTTGGAGGTTGCTGTGAGCGTGATGCCATGGCACTCTACCCAGGGGGACAGCTTGAGGCTCCGTCTCAAAAAAAAAAAAAAAAAAAAAAGAAAATATATGCACAACTGAGTAGGCACTTGTGAAAATGAGAATTAGGAAAAATAAGCTTTGATGGGGAACAGAGGGCCACTGCCAGCTTCAAGCTGAGTAAAAGCCATTTGCCATGGGGCCCAAGAAGAGGTCCATGGCCACAGGAGACCATGGTGTGTAGTGAGGGGAACATGAAGTTCAGAGTCAATGGTCTTGGATTCAAATCCACTCGAGACCCTGAGTCTGAGTTTCTGCATCTGCTAACTGAAGACAACACTTTTATGCTCTTGACTTTGTGTGTGTGTTTAATCAGAGAATGTTTATCACTTGCAGATGTGCTTGTGACAGTCTTTTGGTATAGAATGTAACAGGTCAGTGATGAGGTGGGGCAGGGGGACTTAAAACAGTGGGAAAAAGGGAGATCAGAGGTAAATTTAGAAACCTAGATTACAAAAGTTTAAAGGAACCCTAAAGATTATCTAATCACTTTGCAGATGGGAAAATAAGGCCTAGGATTGATTACCCATGAGTGGGTGGCAGGGCCAGTTTGGGAATGTAGGTTTTTAATTTTCCAGTCATACCACAAGGCTTTCGTTAACTTTATGTTTTGATCCTGGCCTGGTCTCAGTAAGAGAAAGTGGAAATTTCCTTGTGTATCCCATTAGAACAATTCTGCTTAGGGGTTTTCAGATGTTGTAATCAGCAGGTGAATAGACAAAACTCTCTAGGAGACTTATTGGTGGAAGATTCAACTCTTCTCTCCCAATTATTTTATGAGCTAAAGCAGTGGGAGTAAACACTATGTAGTTGATTAGTTGAGTTCCCTGCTGGAGCTGCTCGTTGAATTTGAGTCTGGCTCATCCCAAGTTCAAGCACAACTTCCCTGGATTGTACTGGCTGCCCATTGAGGGATTTTCTGCGTATTAATTCATCTATAAGAAGTGTCCCCATTGTTCTGGGTTACTATCTGAGAGAACTGTGGGATTTTCAGTCACCTTTGAAAGAGAACAAGTATCCCTACCACACTAATTTGCCCTAATCCACTTCTTTCAAGGTGCTTTACCCCTAGCTGGGCGGCATTCTCTTGCTTCTCTACTTAATTTCAGCTGCCTGGGGCCGGGTTCAAACCCACCACTCTCGGTATATGGGGCTGGCACCCTACCCACTGAGCCACAGGCACCTCCCTCTCTACTTAATTGCAAAGAAAAAGTTTTCTTTTTTCACGAACCTAAAAATTAAGAGTTTAGGTTCTCTCAAGCCCTCAGTTTTTTTGGCTATAGAAGGATTCCAGCAATCTCCTAAGTAATTTTACTGGGTGAGAGGGGAAAAAGGGCAATGAAAAGAAAAATCATGAATTAGCACCCTCTGCTTTGGAAAGCAAGAAACAGGACATAAGAATATTAAACTATTCAGGGGGGCTCAGCGCCTGTGGCTCAAGTGGCTAAGGCGGCAGCCACATACACCTAAGGTGGCAGGTTCGAATCCTGCCTGGGCCTGCCAAAACAACAATGATGGCTGCAACCAAAAAATAGCTGGGGCGTTGTGGCAGGCACCCGTGGTCCTAGCTACTTAGGAGGCTGAGGCAGGAGACTCCCTTAAGCTCAGGAGTTGGAGGTTGCTGTGAGCTGTGATGCCATGGCATTCTACCCAGGGGGACAGCTTGAGGCTCTGTCTCAAAAAAACAAAAACAAAAACAAAAACAAAAAACTAAAACTATTCAGGGGAAGGCTGGCTTCACAGGAGGATTTTACTCCAGACTCATTCAAACAGTAATGAATCTCAAGTGACCAAATCTCTTAGGGAACTTCTAAGTTTTCTAAGATGTTTGATGAGAGTAAAAGGACTAGGATGCTACAAAGAAAGACTGTAGATCCACCTTTCCTTATTCATTTCTTAGGACCAGGATCAGGTTCACACTGGAACGATTTCTTCCAAGCTCCTTAAACCCAAGGCATGGAGAACACAGCCTAAACATTAATGCTTTCCAACACAAAATTTCTTTCATAGAGTCTTTGCTGTTATAAAAAAATTCCTTGAAAGCAAAATGTAAGAGAGCTTTGTTTATAGAAAAGTCCATTCTTCTCTAGGCTAAGGGCTCCTTGTTCTTTTGCTATCTCCCTCCCCTCCCCAGACTGCTTTGTTTATGTGACAAAGTCAATATTGTACTTTACTGACTGACAGTCACTGTGGTAGGGAAGATGGAGTTGTAAGCTGTGGCCCCAAAGGCAATATAAGGGAATAGAAAGGCATAAAACTCAGTCCCATGTCATGAATTCAGGCTCGGGTTTTCCTAATGACTTCTCAGACCTTTAAGTAACATTACTTAAATCTAAGAATAAGATTTTACATATTGTGAAGTATATGAAGCATTTAACACTGGGCCAGGCACACAGTAAGCACTTAGTAAAGTCTACTTGCAGCAACCATGAAAGTTTGTTTTACCAATTTTTTTTTCCCTGATAGGTGTGGGTGGCAGGGGAACTAAACTTCCCGAACAACACTAGAGAGATGATTGCTGAAAGACAGGGAGAATAGAGGAAGAACAGCACAATATTGAAGAGAAATACTGGCTAGTTCTTTTCATGAGGGCCAACTCTTCAGCCGTGGGTCAACGTGCGATGCAGTAGAAATGCAGTGGACCTTGAGAAAGACAGATTTGGGCTCCAGGTTCTATTCCATTGATTTTAGTGGTGCAGCATGGTGTAAGTTACTTAATAATATGTCTCTAACAAGGTTGCTGTGAGGACCAAATGAGTTAATGCTGAAACAGATTTTCAGGTTTTCTGTGCTCATCTCTTGTCCTCCACACCTGCTGCTCCAAGATCTAGGCTGCAGCCCTGGAAACAAGTGCATTCTGCTAATGAAAGAAGCAATAAAGCCTGCTTGAAGGTGTTGGCAGAAGCCTACAAAGCCTTACAAGTGTGTTAGGGTCGGTGACCTTCACAATTATACTCTTCTATTAATAGTTTAGCACCAATAATGAGCCCAGTTGATAAGAATGGCTGTAATGGGTTCCTTGTTTTAGTTTTGGGATTAAAGGTGACCTGTCTATTCAGGACTATGTCTACAAATTGCCCACATGAATTGATGACTAAGTGGAAATGTCGCTCCACATCCTGGTTGCTGGGTCTGTGGAAAGCCCACCCAAGCAATCTAGCTAGTTTTCAACTAAGAACCTTCAGGGCATTTTGGTTCTATGTGAATACTGGATTTCAAATTCAGGTAAACACATGAAAGAGTGTGTGTGTATATGTGTTGGAGGGACAGAGTATGGGTGAGTGTAAATTTAACACCATGATGGGGACAAATGAAGATAAACAGAGAAAAATAAACCAACCAAAGGCCCAGGTAGAAACCTGCTCAAGTCATCTCACTTGCATTCATCTAACTTAAATAGCATAATGAAGACATTTTGGCTTAATAAACAAAGACTGCTGCAAATGCTGCAAATTCTAATTATTTAGCATGAAAAAAATGGTGATTTGACTCTACCCCAAGACTGAGACTATTGCACATTTTCTCCTTATGGATTATTTACAGTAAAAGTATCTTTCAAGTCAGATATTATTGTTTTGGTCAAGGGCCATTGTATAATGTTTACCTTAACTTATGGAATGTTTCAACCAGTCCTTATGCTTTTTTTTTTTTTATTGTGATAAAATCCACATAACATTTACCGTGTTGACCCTTTATGAGTGCATAAGTCAGTGGCATTAAGGTACATTGACATTGGTGTGCAACTATCACTGCTGTCTGTCTTCAGAGCGTTTTCCTCTTCTCAAACTGAAATCCGGTATCCAGTCAATCATTCATATATTTAAGAGACAGCAAGTTCCATGTTTTGGAACCATTTGTGATTTATTCATATGAGGAATTATCACAGGAAGTAGTATACCCTTTATATTTTCTTATTCATTTGCTCAGTTACTCAGTGGGTGTTTGCTGAGTACAGACGATGAGTCAGTTAGTGCACTGAGTATGATGCTGAAGGTATCAGACAAGACCCTTGCCCTCTTGAATCTCAGAGATTTTTCTGTTTTGGGTATGCCAGGCAGAATAATGCCCATCCTTCATAGATGTACATGTCCTAATTCCTGGACAAAAGGAGATTTTAAGATATGAATAAATCAAAAGTCTTGAAATGGAGAGAGCATTCAGGATTTTCCAGGTGAGCACAGTATAATCATAAGGGTTCTTATAAGGGAAAGAGGGGAGCAGGAGAGCCAAAAAAGACAGGAAGGGCCATACTCCAGGGATTGTGGACAGCCCCTAGAAGCTGGAAAAGACAAGGAATAGATTTTCCTGGAGAGCCACTTACTTTTTGTCCTGTAGGATTCATTTTGGAATTCTGATCTCCAGAACTATAAGAGAATAAACTTAAGATATGAAGTTTCTTGATAACTTGTGACAGCAGCAACAGGAAACTGATACACTTGCATTTTTGCTTAGTCAATTTTAAATTAAGGGCGTTATTATGAGTTTTGCTTGGTTGATTTAGGAAACAGGAAATTGGGTTTTTTTCCAAATGACAGAACTGTGTTTGCTTCAGAGTCTCTATCCACCTCATGCCATCAGGCCTGTGCCATCAGGACTTTTAATGGGCTTGAATCTTAGAGATTTTTCTGTTTTTATTATGGTACCTTATTATAGGACGTGTTTCATTAATCTCTATTATTTCACCCACTGTGGCTTGCTAGATGTCTAACCCTCAATCTAGGAGACGTTCTACTCTTGGCTCAGGCCCTTTCTACAAACAAGGCAACTCCCACGAGGAGCAGTCATTCTATTAGTAAATGTATATATGCTTAACCACTTTGCCTACAGTGAAAACTGTTGCCACAGAGTGCTTGTTCTCTATTCATATGTGCTATGTACTAAACGGTGAGATTCTTAATTTTTCTGAGATGCAAATAAAAGGTACAAATATTCTATGCACGAGTCTTTCTTAGAAAATCAGATAATTTTAAACTCTCCTTATTTACCTACTTATATACTTGTCTGAAATAGTAATTTTTATTCTTTTGGCTGGAAAATTTCCTCTTGAGAATGGAGAATGGTATTTCCAAAGCTTTCTTTGGCCTCCCTCTCCAATCTGCTGGGCAGAGAGAGGTCAGGACTGATAAAGGGGGAAATAGCTACTAGTCTTCAGAAGAAAAAACTTGAGTGAGACATGAAAGGGAGCTCCACGTTCTCTGCCTTCTTGACCTAAGACCAGAGAAAAACTGATTTTTCTATTTATCTGATGTTTAGAGATCTTCATAAAAGTGACTCTCTTTTTTAAAAAAAAAAAAATTGAAATGTCAGCTGAACATGTCTATTTCATGCTAGAAATGAAATCTAAGGAATAGAAAGTTGAAGCTCTTTGAAATGGCTTACAAGGCCTGTCAGGACCTGGCTGGCCCTTTCCCCTCTTGTCCAGCCTTATCTTTTATCATTCTGCCTCTTAATCTTCCAGGCATACTGATTTTTTTCAGTTCCTCTAAAATTCTGAGTCTCTCTAGCATCTTAGCCCATGACTAACTCAGCCCAAACCCTGCTTTCTTCTCCTGCTTGCTGACTCCTACACGACCTTCGGCTTAGAGGTCACATCCTTGGGTTAACTTTCCCGATACACCGCTCTGAACTGTTCCCCTGTGACACAGCTCTTCCACGCCTCTGTTGCTAATGTCCATTTGCTGTCTCTGTCCCCTCCTAGATTGTAAGTTCCAGGAGAGTATCACATGGGGGCCTGTGTCTTTTTTGTACGTTGGTTCCCCATCATGCCAGGTGCTTCCTTCTAACAGACTGGCACTCTGCCTGTGGTCCAAATTTACCTCAGTCAGCTTTTTATACGCCACCATTTGTTTTAATTGCACCGTCGTACATGACCGGGCAAACGGTGGATGGGTACCTGTAATCAAACAGTCCGGAGATTTTAAGCACTTTCGTTCATTCCTGGAGCAGTCACTGAGCCTTGGCAAAAGGTAATTTAAATTCTGGACAACGAGTTTTCAAGCTGCTTCAATGGCTACATTTTGAGAACAGCGGAAAAAACCTGACCCTTTGATAATTAGACTGAATCAGTTTTAATAATTCTACTTTGTGTGCTAGAATGGTTAGCAGACTTCATTATCAGCAGCCTGATGAGAGAGCATTTAGCTTCTAATATAGATCTTGTAATTTCAATTTGCAACCAAACTTAGGCCACTCGGAACAGAAGTGTTTCTTAGATGAGATGATGTTATAGTTTCATCAGTATAAATAATTTCAAAGTAGGCCCAGGTAAAAGCGTACAGGTAGTATTTTATCTGTGTACATTTGATCCAGGGAAAAGACAGCTGACTGTTGCAGTTGAAAGTCACCATCAACCCCTGTAACCTAGCAATCCTGCATTTGCTGAAATTGTAAACTGGTATCTTTTCTTTGGCTCTGTGTATCTGGAATCATTGCTAGACTCCAGATAATGCTTAGCAATTAAGGGGAGCTATTTAAAAGAAATTTCCAGAAAATACACGTGACTTATTATCTGACCAGGGCTCAAAGCATTCTGGACTTCCCCTTTTGTTAACATTCATAAATTACTTCTTCAATATCTCTCACCCACGGTAGCCTGTAGCTTCCATCAAGGCAAGATTATTTCTCCTTTTGCCACTGAATCCCTAGCACACAAAGGAGACACTTTTTTTTTTTCCAGTGACCTCTGAACTCTTTATTGGTATAAGTACATGCTGCTCTACTGCCTCAGTGTCTCAGAACTTTGGTGCTGTTGGTCTCAGACACCACTTTGCCATCCACTATCCTGTGGGTGGTGGTCTTCTGGATGGTTTGCATAGAGTTGCTGCTGTCCAGGGCATCACCAAGGTTGAAGTCCTCCCCATCTTCCAGCAGATGGCGGTAGGTGGCGATCTCAGCCTCTAGCTTGACCTTGATGTTGAGTAGCGCCTCATACTCCTGGGCCTGGCGCTGCCCCTCTGCCCGGGTCTGTGGCAGCTCTGACTCCAAATGCAGCAGGACCCCATTGAGTTGCTCCATCTGCATGGCGTAGCGGGCCTCCACCTCCCTCAGGCTGTCCTCCAACCTGGACTTCCGATTTCTCGTGGAGTCCAGTTCAATCTCCAAGGACTACACTGTACACATCAGCTCTGTGAGCATTGTCTTAGCAGCTCCGACATCAGCAAACTGTGAGGTGACCACAGAGGTGCTCTCCTCAATCTGCTGGGACCAGGTCTTGGCCAGCTCTTCTTGGTTCCTCAGTACCAGCTCGTCATACTGGGCCCTCATGTCTGCCATAATCTTGCTCAGGTGCTGGGATTTGGGAGCATCTACCTCCACAGTCAACCCAGAGCTGGCAATTTGAGCTCGTAGGACTTTTACTTCCTCCTCGTGGTTCTTCTTCATGAAGAGCAGCTCCTCCTTGAGAGCCTCGATCTCAGACTCCAGCTGCAGTCCAGTGATATTGGTGTCATCAATGACCTTGCAGAGCCCATGGATGTCGCTCTCCACAGATTGGCCAGTTCTGTCTCATACTTGACTCTAAAGTCATCAGCAGCAAGACGGACATTGTCAATCTGCAGAACGATGTGGGCATTGTCCACAGAATTGGCAAAGATCTGAGCCCTCAGGTCCTCGATGGTCTTGAAGTTATGCGCCCAGTCTCTGACCTGGGGCCCCTTCATCTCCAGGTGTTCACGGATTTTGCTCTCCAGCCTCTGATTATCGGTCTCCAGGTTCCTCACTCTGTCCAGGTAGGAGGCCAGGCTGTTGTTCAGTTCTTACATGGTCTCCTTCTTGGTCTGGATGCCCCCTATTCCTGTCAGACCCCTGGCCATCCCCATGGCCAGGCCCCCGGACCCCCAGCCGCCCCGGAAGCTGGTGGAGAGGGACATGGAGATCCGGGAGCTGGAGCCCCTGGTGCCTGCATAGATGCTGGCTGCGTGGCTGGCGGGCCCAACACTGTAGCTGGGTGCCTGGACTGATCCCAGGGACCAGTAATTGCTGGAGAAGGTGGTGGAACGAGTAGTAAAGGACATGATGTCAGAAGAGGAGAGGACAAGACTTGGGCGAGCTGGGCGAGACACTTCTTAAATACTGGTTGGATGGATAGATGAATGACATTGATGGATGAAATTCCATAATGATGTATTGGTATATATGCATTTTTATCTTTGGCCACTGAATTTAACCTGGTTCTGAGTTAGAACTCTATAGTTTATTTGGAAAATTTCTTTGCATCTTGCTTCAGTTACTATGGTTACATAATAAGCCATCTCCAAACTCATGGCTTAAGACTCAATAACATTTATTTTGTTCACAAACAATCTGAAGTCTGAACTGTGCTCAGTGGAGAAAGCTCATTTCAGCACTCCTTGTTGTTGGCTGGGTGGTTTGGAGGCTGGAGAGAGAAACCATCCAAGAGCTGCCCTTTGCCTGCATTTGGAACCTTGAACAGCCAGGCTGGATCAATCAGGGCTCCTCAGACATCTCTGTCTCACTCTCTGTGGTCTCCCTGTAATCTCTCTAGCATGGTGGCTTCAGAGTAATGGGTTTTCTCACACGATAGGTCAAGAACCCAGATGTGTGTGTTCTAAGGAAAGAGAAAAAGCCACATAGGAGTCATGTTACTTTTTATGACCCTGCCTGCTAAGTCTCACAGCATCACTTGTGCTGCATTCTGTCTCTTTGAAGAATTCACCATAGCCAGCCCATAATCAAGGGAAGGTTGAACTGGATTCCACATTTTGTGGGAGAAATGTCAATGAAATTACAAATGTATTTAGAACTGTCACTTACCCAATCACTGTCCTGGAAGTTTTGAAGGAAACTTTGGTCAAAATAAAGTTGAGACTTGAACTCTTACTTTTTTTTTTGTAGAGACAGAGTTTCGCTTTATTGCCCTTGGTAGAGTGCCGTGGTATCACACAGGTCACAGCAACCTCCAATTCCTGGATTTACGTGATTCTTTTGCCTCAGCCTCCTGAGTAGCTGGGACTACAGGCACCCTCCGCAACACCTGGCTATTTTTTTTGTTGTTGCAGTTTGGCCAGGGCCTGGTTTGAACCTACCACCCTTGGTATATGGGGCCAGGGCCTGGTATGAGTCTTCCATCCTCGGTATATGGGGCCAGGGCCTTACTCACTGAGCCAGAGGCACCGCCCTTTGAACACTTATTCTGAATGAGATAAGAACTCCTGCAGAGACATAAACCTAGAATATCGTTGTCACCTTTTCTTATTAACAGAGATGAATATGAAGGTTTGCTTGAATGAGGACCCTTTTTATGCTAGTAAAATGCATGATAACTCTTCTAAAGGGCAGAACTCCGAGGTATATTTCCATCCTTTAAATGTGTTCAAGTGGGGATCTTACAAAGGGGAGGAAGAGTAACAGACAACATCAAGTAGACATTAGTAGACACACACTTCTGAGCATCCTTCTTGCTTTCCCCCTCCGTTCCAGCTTGTTCCCCTAGGCCAGGCTTCAAGAAGCTGGCTGGAGACTTTTCTCTGATTCTCTAGTTGCCCTTTTCAGATCTTACTTCCCCAGTGCCTCCCAGAGTTATGTAAAGTGTCATTTCTGTAATCAATAAACTTCTTTTATTTTTATTTTTTTTTTATTTTTATGTTTTATTTATTTATTTTTTTTGAGACAGAGCCTCAAGCTGTCCCCCTGGGTAGAGTGCGATGGCATCAAAGCTCACTGTAACCTCCAATTCCTGGGCTCAAGCGAGTCTCCTGCCTCAGCCTCTCAAGTAGCTGGGACAACAGGTGCTTGCCACAATGCCCGGCTGTTGTTTTGGTTGCAGCTGTCATTGTTGTTTGGTGGGTCAAGGCTGGATTCGAACCTGCCACCTTGGGTGTATGTGGCTGGTGCCTTAGCTACTTGAGCCACAGGCGCCGAGCCTAATCAATAAACTTCTTATTCGGTAATGCTGATAGTGGTTCTGTTACATGATTGAATTCTGACCAATGGAGAACAAAACAGTATCGTATTATTTTATAAAAAATCCTTGGGTGTGGTGTTCGTGCCTGAAAATCTCAGTGACTCAGGTGGTTGAGGCAGAAGGATAATTGGAGTTCAGGAGTTTGAGACCAGCTTGGGCAAAATAGTAAGGCCTCATCTCTAGGAAAGTGAAAAAAATTAGCACTGTGGTAACATAGTGCCTATAGTTCCAGCTACTTGGGAGGCTGAAGTGGGAAGGTCCCTTGAATCTATGAGTTTGAGGTTACAGTGAGCTGTGATTGTACTACTGCATTCTAGTCTGGGTGACAGAGTGAGGCTTTGTCTCTTTAAAAAACAATTACTTTGGGGCTTGGTACCCGTAGCTCAGTGGTTAGGGTGCCAGCTACATACACCGGGGTTGGCGGGTTCGAACCTGGCCTGGGCCTGCTAAACAACAATGATAATTACAACAACAACAACGATGACAACAAAGAAATAGTTAGGCATTGTGGTGGGGGCCTGTAGTCCCAGCTATTTGGGAGGCTGAGGCAAGAGAATTGCTTAAGTCTAAGAGTTTGCGGTTGCTGTGAGCTATGATGCCATGGCATTCTACCAAGTTGACATAGTGAGACTCTGTCTCAAAAAAAAAAAAAAAGTTGGGCGACGCCTGTGGCTCAGTGAGTAGGGCACTGGCCCCATATACCAAGGGTGGCAAATTCAAACCTGGCCCAAGCCAAACTGCAACAACAACGACCACAAAATAGCTGGGCGTTGTGGTGGGTGCCTGTAGTCCCAGCTACCTGGGAGGCTGAGGCAAGAGAATCACCTAAACCCAAGAGCTGGAGGTTGCTGTGAGCTGTGACACCATGGTACTCTACTGAGGGCAACAAAGTGAGACTTTCTCTCTAAAAAAAAAAAAAAAATTATTTTCAGCATAATATAGCTTGAATAGTTGTTTGTTATCTTCAATACGTACATATAAAGCCTCAACTAAGATGGCTGCTATAAACCATGTATGTGGGTGGCACTTCTAAAAATCTAATGGTCAGAACACTTTGCACTGACCTCTCTTAAGATATCATCCAAATATGAGCAAAGGTGCAAGTTAATAATATGCGGTACAACATATGTTTTTCTCCTGCTAGATGAGGACCTGGCAACTTTTTAAAAAAGTGGCCAGATAGTAAACATTTTAGGCTTTGGGAGTTTCTGTTGCAAAGCTAAAACTAGTCATAGCCGATACATGATTGAATGGATGAGGTTGCATTCCAATGAAACTATTTACAAACACCGGCTGTAGGCAGGATTGGGCCCGTGAGGTCTTAGTTGGCTGATCAGTGCCCAGAAGCTAGTAGACATTCTGTGAACATGCACCTGAAGGAGGAAAAATGCCCTGTCATGGAAATAATGACTTTCTGGAAGAGCAGAGAGGGCAAAACAAGCAAGTGTACAAAAGAAACAAGAGATGATGTCCCTAAGTACATTGCATGCAATAGGAAAGGGATCAGAGAAGCGAGGAAAGGGAGGAGGATAAAAGGTTAATATTAGTTCAACAGAGTAAATTAGTAGTACAATTGTATTATAATTTTACAATTAGTGTTCTAATTTTTTTCTTTTTTTTGAAGACAGAGTCTCAGTTGTGCTAGGGTTGAGTGACATGGTGTCATAGCTCATAGCAATCTCAAACTCTTGGGCTCAAGTGATTCTTTTGCCTTGGCCTTCCGAATAGCTGGGACTACAGCCCCCTGCCACAACACCTGGCTATTTTTTAGAGACCAGCTATTTTTTTTTTTTTCGCTTAGGCTGGTCTCGAACTCCTGAGCCCAAGCAATCCGCACACCTTGGCCTCCCAGATGTGAGCCACCATGCCTGGCCAGTATTCTAAATTTTTCTTTTTCTGAAGTTTCCCCCCTCTAATTTCTAACCTTTTCTTAGCTAATACCTGGGAAACTGAGATTTAAGTAAAAAAATTTTTTTCTGTGCAGTGGTAGAAAATATGTGTGGCAAAAGGTATGATTTGTTTTATGGGGTGGGGCATAAGAAGCCATGCCATGTTTTCATATTATTCTAAAAATGCTAAATCTAGTTCAGGCTTCACTTTCCAAGGTTTACAAGGCAGACAATACCAGTATTTGTATGTATATGTGGGCCAAGGTGGGAGGGCAGGTGAGGCCTCCCTTTCCTTCCCTGGTTTGGTTTTTTTTGTAGAGACAGAGTCTCACTTTGTTGCCCTTGGTAGAGTGCTGTGGTGTCAGAACTCACAGCAACCTCCAGCTCTTGGGCTTAGGCGATTCTCTTGCCTCAGCCTCCCAGGTAGCTGGGACTACAGGTGCCTGCCACAATGCCCAGCTATTTTTTTGTTGCAGTTTGGCCAGGGCCAGGTTTGAACCTGCCACCCTCTGTATATGGGGCCAGCGCCGTACTCACTGAGCACAGGCGCCCGCCCCATCCCTGGTTTGGTTTGAGATCTCATGGTTATAGAGTCCAGGAAAATGGTGAAGGTTTCCAGCACTCAGGGTAAGATGGTCATCACAGATGGTGTGAAGCCCTACGGTGAGACTGTTGCCCAGGCTTCTGAGGCCACAGTACTTGGGATCAGGGCTCTGCCACACTTGGGTTATGAGGAGGCACCAGCTCTTCCCTGACCTCAACTACTAGCCTAAAGACTCTTACCTCAGATTATCTTCAAAGCACAAACTTTCTGGGTATGGTGGTTTATGCCTGTAATCCTAGCACTCTGGGAGGCTGAGGCAGGAAGATCATTTGATCTTAGGAATTCAAGTCCAGCCTGAACAAGAGTGAGACCTCATCTCTACTAAAAATAGAAATACTAGCCAGGTGTCATGGTGTTTGCCTATAATCCCAGCTACTTGGGAGGCTGAGGCAGGAGGATCACTAGAGACTAGGAGTTTGAAGTTGCAGCGAACTAGGATGATGCCACTGTACTCTAGCCTGGGCAATAGAGTGAGACTCTGTCTCAAAAAACAAACATACACAAAGCACCAATTGGTCTGTCCTCTGCACCCTTGAACAACCCACCAATTGCAAAGTAATTGCCCAAATCGTCTCTGGGCAGCCAGCTATAGATGGCCCTATTTAGAAAAAACCTGTCTCCCTACACGCATAACCCCTGGGTGAGCCCTTCATTATGCCCAGTCAGAGCTGGAGATGTGATCAAGGTGCTCTCTTCCAGCCCTGTCTGGAAGCTTTCTTTTTTGGCTTTGAGACAAAGGCCCTCCTGGAAGAGGTAAAAAACACTTATTCCTTCCTGATAGATAAGAAGTGGATGCAAAAATGTATCAGTCGATTACACAACTACAGAAAATTCTCAATAAATCATCATGCTCCATATATACAATACTTTCTGCTGTTAGAAAAAGCTCATGAAAATCAAATGAAATAGTGGATAAGAAAGGGGTTTTTCTTTTACTTTCTCACTTACTGTCTGTAGGGCATGATGTGAAAAGGATGTTCTCAGTTAAAATGAGAAGAGAGCAAATCGTTAATTGGTTTCAGGATGGAAGGAGTTAGAGAGGAAATACTTCTCTCTTGCAGATCTATGAGTTTGCTGACTCCATATTTTCCCCTTTGGGCTTCTAAATAGGGTTAGTTTCTTCTGAGTTCCTGAAAACGGGCCAGTTGTTTGAAAAGTAGTCAAGAGAATGTTTCTAAGTTCTGATGGTCTCCCCACAAAGGAAGCGAAGAGCATTAAGGAGCTGCTGAGTTGACACCACAAGGATGTGATTCTTTGACCCCTTTTTCTCCTTAAAAAACTGTTCCTAAAGCATAGCCTAGAATAGCCTAGGAAGTATTTGGACCAGACCCTTCTATATCTGCATGTTCTCCAAGTGTAAGAACTTAAAATAGGGCTGTATTTAAGAACATGAGTATGAAAGGAAGTTTTCCCTCCAGGTCTTCCCTTTATTGACCATGTGAACTTTATGCCAGGGACTGACTGTCCATAAGCATCAGATCCCTTGCCCCTGAAATGGAGGTAATGACAGCATCTACCTCTGAGGATTGGGGGTAGTGTGCATCAGTGGCTAAGAGCATGGACGTGGAGTTGGACTAACCAGCTCCCACTCACTGCTGGCCCCACTGCCTGTGAGCTCTGTGTGAGCCTGGTCAAGTTCTTTACCTCCGTGGGTCCCAGTTTCCTTTATATAGAGAATGGAGCTAGCCACAGGACCTATCTCTTTGGGTTGCTATAACAATTTAATAAATTGACAGAGGTGAAACGCTTTAGGACAGTGCCTGATGGCTAGTAGAGCTCCCTAAATGTTATTTCTTTGTGTTGTTATGAAAAGCAGAAATGAAATTGGGAAAGGCAATGTCAAAAATCCTATGTGGGTTTCTAGTGATACCCAGGATCATGGCGGATTCACAGGAAGTGCCAGGCATAATGCTGTCTAACTTGGCATGACCTCTTTGCCTGAAAAGGTCCCTTGCTCAGATATCTGTACCTGACTTATATACTGACATTCAGAATCCAATTATTAGAGAATAGATGTGCTGACCCAAAAGAAGAAAATGAGGCAAAAATCTCAATGAATGGAAGTTTATTAATTCAAAATTGAGGACAGACCTGGGGAAAAACACAAACAACAAACTTAGGCTGCTTTTCTGAAGAGGAATTTGGAATTTTAAGTATTAAAGGGAAGTAGGGCCTACAGAAAGGAAAGAAAAAAAAATAAAGTTGTGGGGGTAGTGAGACAAAATGGTTACATTATGGTGAAACCCAGGAAACTCTATATTTTACATAAGAAGAGACAAGTATTAGGAAAGAAAAAGGGAGTGGAGGAAGTATTAGTTATTTAGATGTGTGTGCCTGTGTGCCTGGAATGATTCCTGACTTTACTTTGTCTCTGTTCTGTACCTGTGAAGATGGACTTGGAATTCATAATTACAAGAATTAGGGAATTGAATAGACTTTTGTTTTAGGGACTAGATGTAGCTTGCAGACCTAAAGTTATAATTTGCTCATCTTTGCTAATGGGAGACCAGCAAGAAGATTTCCTTGAAAAATGATCCATGCTGGGTCCAGTGGCTCATGCCCTCCCAGCACTCTGGGAGGCTGAGGTAGGCAGAGCAGGAGTTCCAGCCTGAGCAAAAGCAAGACCCCGTCTCTAAATAAACAGCCGGGCATTGTGGAGGGCGCCTGTAGTCCCAGCTACTTGGGAGGCTGAGGCAAGAGAACCACTTAAGTCCAAGAGTTTGAGATTGCTGTGAGCTGTGATGCCACAGCACTCTACTGAGGATGACCTAGTGAGACTCTGTTTCCCCCTCAAAAAAAATCCATGGGGTCAGTTCTTTACAGGTGCCTGAAACCTTTATTTTCTCCTTTAAAAAAATTTCTTTTACAAATTCATTTGATTAAGGCAGTATGATTTGGTTATATGCATACATTGCTACCTAAAAACTACTCCAAAATTTGGTGATTTAAAATAACAACCATCATTTATTTTCCCCAGTTCTTTGGATTGACTAGGCAGTTCCGTCACACATGGTATTGGTGGGGAGCTTTTGTATCTGGGGGTCACTCACATGGAAGACCCAACACCTCTCTCCACCTGTCCTCTCCTGGTGGCTTTCGTTACTCACAGCATTGTCTGGATTCCAAGAGATAGGTTCTCTTAAAATCTGCACTCAGAAGTTTCGGAACACCACTTCTGCTTCATGCTAATGCTCCAACCAGCCGCAGGGCCAGCTCAGATGTGGAGGAGAACAAATAAACTCTAGCTCCTGATGTGAGCAACAGCATGCAAGGACAGGAAGAGGCTGTCTCTGGAGGCTAGCTACCTGTATTAGTCATCTATTGCTGTGTAATAAATTACCCTAAAAGTTGCATTATTTTATGTGGTTTCTGAGGATCAAGAATCTGGGAACGGTTAGTTGAGTGGTTCTGATTTCCGAGTCTCTTAGGATGTTGCAGTCAAGCTGTCAGCCAGTATTTCTGAAGGAACTGGAGTACCCCCTTCTAATCTTACCCACGTGACTATTGGCAGGAGACTTCAGTTGCTTGCCACATCTCTCTGTGGGGCAGTTCACAGTTTCCTGCAGTGGGAGCCATGATCAAACAGCAGAGGGTGGGAAGGTGAGGAGGAGAAGAGGGGAGAAGGGGAAAGGGGAACCAGAAGGGGAGGTGGAGGGGCCCAGGGGCCTGCCAAATGGGAGCTGAAGTATTTTTCTAACCTAATCTTGGAAGTGGGTTTCTGGTGTATTTGATGCTTTGGGAAACTTTGACCATACCAACCAAGTGATGCCCAAAGGGCTGCTGGTTGTCTGTTGTGGGCACACATTTACACTTGAGTGTGAGTAGGTCCGGGTTTGTCTTCTACCTACCAGGAGGTTTTGATGCGTACTAAGCATGAAGGCTGCAGCCCCCTGGGCTGTTTGGAGCAGATGTCACTGAGAGCATAATATTTTAGTTTGGGCTCTTCAGAGAAGTCTTTCTTTATTTTTTATTTTTCCTGCGTTGCAAGTCTCTCCTATTGATTAGCATACGTGGTCTCAAACATAATTGATTAGCATACATGGTCTCAAACATAAGAGTTCGTATCAGTGGCTACCTACACGCAGATACACATGTACATCCGATGATGTCACTACACGGGATTTCTTGAGCATGCTCAGTGGATACTGAGTTCTTAACCTTCCAGTTTGACTCATCACCATAGGATTTGGATTCATTCCTCTATAGGTATTTGGATTCATTCCTCTTTTCTTACCCTCTCTCCCTCTTTCTTTCTCTCCCTCCCTTTTATCCAACAAAGTACCTATGTGGGACTCACCTTTTGGGCTATTTTTTGAGCTCATAATGATTCTCCCTTCCTTTTTGCCCCCTTCCCAGTTTTCCCACTAATTATGTTTGAACCACATATCTTGACCCTCTGAACATAGCAAATTGGATCACTGTGGACAGTTGACTCAAGCTGGACAATCTGATTCCTCCCCTGGAATTTAGAATTGAGACGAAAGACCAAAGGGGAGACAATAAAGAATTCTTTTTTTTTTTTGAGATAGTCTTACTGTGTCGCCCTTGGTAGAGTGCGGTGGCGTCACAGCTCTTGGGCTTAAGAGATTCTCTTGCCCCAGCTTCCCAAGTAACTAGGACTATAGGCACCTACCACAATACCCGGCTATTTTTTTGTTGAAGTTGTCATTGTTGTTTAGCAGGCTCGGGCCAGGTTCAAACCCACCAGCCCTGGCGTATGTGGTTGGTGCCCTAACCACTTAGCTACAGGCGCTGAGCCTAAAGAATTCTTTTCGCATGGCTGAACTTCTGCCCTGTAAGGTACAAAACTGTGCTGGAACTGAGGACTGAGTCCTTCTCGGCTACTACTCTGTTTTTTTTTATTCCAAGGAATATTGAAATATGAAATCTTGTCCTTTTGTTGTGTAAGTTGATTTTAAAAAGTCCATCTGCAGTGATTAAAGAGTAAAGCAGATGATAGGAAGAATTGATGATGGAATATGAGAGAGTGTGACCTTTGAATTCCAGATGGCTTTCCATTTCTTTTGTCAGTCTTTCTCTGAGGCTTGGCTTGGATTCTATAAGATTCCCAATGTAGGCTTGTAATAATATGCACCCCCTCCCTTTGAATTTGTTAGCTCCTATAGGTTTCTGTCCCTTGACTACTAATACAATCCATATACAGGCACTTTGGCTGTTATACCCTTAACCTGGCGAGTTCAAACATCAGAAGAGGAGATAGTTGCTGAAGCCGCATTAGGAAAATAGATGCCTAGACTCAAGGTGGTGAGAACACTGGGAAGAGATTTCTACTCCACCTGGGAGTGCTGGCAAAGGTATCACAGAGCATGTGATATTTAAGCTAGGGGTGAAGGATGCTAGGGGCTTACAAAGAACAATAAGTTCCATGTGGCAAGGCTGGTGTGTAAAAGCAGGAGGGAGAACAACCATAAAAACTGGAGATGAAATTTGATGCCGGAAATGTCAAGAGTTTCTTACGCTATGCTAAAAATAACAAGACATACATTGTCAAAAGAGAAATTAAAATAATCTAAAAGCATAATTTGGAAGCAATTGGTCTGGAATATCTCCTCATTATAGATTCATTTGCTATGTACTGTAATTGACCCGGTCCTTGTAAATGCACTTGGAATTCAAATAACTCTTATATACACCTTCCATAAGATTTGGCCCATACTTCAGAGAAAGCTATTGAAAACCATCAGTAATCTTTCATTCTGGTTGTAATATGTCTGTGGCATGTGAAAGGCATTAAAAAAAGACGTTCACCGTCACATTTGGCTCTGGCATATGTTAATTAGAAACAAAAGCAATTTGAGTTTAATTTAATGGTAGTGGGAGAGTCATTATGCTCTGCTCTTTGGTTACACACTCTGCAGTGAAGGTAGGTTCCTATATTACTTTTTTTTTTCACTTCATATTCTTTTTGTCTCTCACCATCATGATTAACCTGGGGATTCTGACTTTCTCCCCTTTTCATTTTCTCTCTCATTTGCTGCTTCCCCCCTATATAGTTAATGACCATATTTGGAATTCAATTCTTTTCTCCTTGTAAGCTGATGTTTCTTTGTTTCTGCACCCTGTAAGCACGTATCTCTCATTTTTCTTCAGGTGGACAGAGTCAATTATGGATTATTCTGGGCCTGGGAACCAGCTACTGGCTCACATGCATTAGTTTTCCCCCTCTTCTTCCTATTGCTGATCTTATAGCTTTTCCCTACTCATTAACATATCCATTGACCATTATTCAGGGATGAAGGAGGAAAAGTAGCTTAAAAGTTAGTTTTTTTGAGCAAATTTGATGAAAGTTTAGTATGGAAAGGATTTGAACTTCCTAGCTCTAAGAAGAACTTTTGATTCTCCGTAGAGCTGATTTCTTTGGGAATATTGACTTTCCTAGGTTAGACCACTAGGCTGTGGAGGGAAAGGCTAATAATATCCTAAAGATAAGCACAATTTGGGGAAAAAAGTCTGTTTTTTGAGTTTAGGGCCCTGGGGTTCTTTTCAAAAGTTTTACCAAGCTGTACAAAAAAAGCTTTCTTGGAAGAAAATGGGTCTATGGAGAATTCCAGCCTTCAGGAGATAGCTTGCTTATCATATGGGAGAGCAGAATAGCCAGAACTCTCACTCTTTATTGAAAGTTGGAAGTAGTACTGCTTTCAGGTTCAGGGATGTGTGTCCTCACTTTGCCATTGACTAGCTATGTGGATCAGGTATGGTGGCTCACTTCTGCAATCCTAGTACTCTGGGAGGCCGAGGTGGGCGGACTCCTTGAGCTCAGGAGTTTAAGAACAGCCTGAGCAAGAGCAAGAAAAAATTAGCCATGCATGGTGGTGGATGCCCATAGTCCCAGCTTTTTAGGAGACTGAGGCAGGAGGATTAATTGAGCCCAGGAGTTTGAGGTTGCAGTGAGCTATGATGACACCACTGCATTCTACTCTGGGACAGATTGAGACTCTGTCTAAAAACAAAACAAAACGATGGGCGGTGCCTGTGCCTCAAAAGACTAGGGTGCTGGCCCCATATCCCAAAGGTGGCGGGTTCAAACTTGGCCCCGGCCAAAAACTGCAAACAAAACAAAACAAAACAAAATATGCCCCCCAAACTAGCTATGTGATAATGACAAAAGCAATACATATATTAGAAATAATACTGATGATTTCTTTGTTATGCTATTGTTATGTGTAAGATGTTTTGCTAATTATTTATTTATTTGTTTATTTATTTTTTGAGACAGAGCCTCAAGCTATCCCCCTGGGTAGAGTGCCATGGCATCACGCTCACAGCAACCTCCAACTCCTGGGCTCAAGCGAGTCTCCTGCCTCAGCCTCCCAAGTAGCTGGGACTACAGGCGCCCGCCACAATGCCTGGCCATTTTTTGGTTGCAGCCATCATTGTTGTTTGGCAGGCCCGGGCTGGGGATTCGAACCCGCCACCTTAGGTGTATGTGGCTGGCGCCTTTGCCACTTGAGCCACAGGTGCCGAGCCTGTTTTGCTAATTATACTTTGTTCTTGCAAAAACCTTTTGAATAGGAAATTATCTTTATTTTATATATAGGAAAACTTGATCAGAGAGAAATTTTATAGTATGCCGAATGTAGCCTGGTTGATAACAGGCAGTAGGCTAACTCTGGAGCCTTTATTATTAACCACTATATTATTATACTTTTGTTGGGGCTCAGAAAATGATACCCCAAAGTATGGTGCCTTGGCATGCTGAGTACTTTGAATTCAAGGGCATAGGAAGGCCTCAGAAGCACTCTTAGAACCAAGGTCTAACCTGACCTCCTCTTGTCTTCCTGTCTCTGCCCTCTCACTGTCTTCTGAAGCAAATCATAGAGACCAGAGTTCTTCTTCCCTAAGGTGGGTCATAGAAACTAGAACTCTTCTCCAAAGTCAGCAACAGCAACTAGATTCATTACTCTAAACTTCCTTCACCTTTCTGTCTATAAAGAAATTCTCTGACCAATTCTTGTCTGATCGTAGGTCATAAGACTCTAATTCCAGAGAGGTCTTGCCCCATACCCAGGAGGAAGAAATCGGATAGCAGAGAGGCCAAGAAGAATTTGAACAAATAGGTCTTGTTGAGTTCCCCACTCAATCTATTATTATTAGGTCATATGTGTTTGTACAGTTACATTTCTGCATGGTGGTCCATTCTTCAACAAATACTAGCATAAAAATGGATAGTTTTTCATGTATTTTTGGATCTTCATTCTGAAGGCTCCAGTGTCATGTAAAACTTGAATTAAATAAATTTGCCATGCTTTTCTCTCTCTCTCTCTTTTTTTTGGATATTGTCTCACTATTATGCCCTCGGTAGAGTGTTGCGGTGTCACAGCTCATAGCAACCTCTGACTCTTGGGCTTAAGCGATTCTCTTGCCTCAGCCTCCCATATAGCTTGGCCTACAGGTGCTCGCCACAATGCCCGGCTATTTTTTGGTTGTAGTTGTCAGGCCCCATATCCCAAAGGTGGCGGGTTCAAACTTGGCCCCGGCCAAAAACTGCAAACAAAACAAAACAAAACAAAATATGCCCCCCAAACTAGCT
>NW_003852398.1:18543411-18547005 GCF_000181295.1 Otolemur garnettii | reverse complement strand
CTCACTATTATGCCCTCGGTAGAGTGTTGCGGTGTCACAGCTCATAGCAACCTCTGACTCTTGGGCTTAAGCGATTCTCTTGCCTCAGCCTCCCAAGCAACTGGGACTACAGGCACCCACCACAACGCCTGGCAGTTTTTTTGTTGCAGTTGTCATTGTTTAGCTGGCCCGGCCTGCGATTTAGCTGGCTGCCCTCCGTATATGTGGCCGGTGCTGTAACCACTGTGCTACGGGCGCTGAGCCTACTTTTCTCTTGTTAACTTGTCTTTTGTTATAGTAGTGTTGGCTGTGACCCTTATGATAGGGAAGAAAGGGATCGTATCTTTCTGTCCCTGTGTTTTTTTCCCAACACTCAATTGCCTGGTCTCCTTGGGTCTGTTTCTTCTTACAGAAGGGAAGCTTGTGGTTGTTTTGATACTGCCTTCTGTTTGAGAGGATCAAATGAAACCATGAAAGGGAAAAATGTTTCAAAGACTATAAAATAGCAGAAAAATACAAGCAATTATTAAGATGGATATGTTGAAAGAAAAGCAATAGGGAAGGCTCCCTAGAGTGAGAATTGGAGTTTGACCTTCAGCAAAAAGGCCATCATGCCTATGCTGACAGCCGAAGCTGGGAATCTGGGTACTTCTCCCACAGCTGTCAGAATGGCAGAAGCAGGGGACAGGCGCCAGGCTGGGGCATCCAGGCGTGAGTGGCAAGGCCCTGTTCAGTAGAGTTTCTGGGCAGATTCTCTCAGTACTTGACCTTTTGAATGTAAAACACTTGTCAGGTCGCCAAGTGTCAGCAAGCTAGGGAGCGGATTCAGCCAGGAGAAGAATATTCCTGCAGCTGTCCCAAGGATATACTGGCTGTCTGTGGTCACAGGGGTTTCTTTGGAAAGAAATGGTTTCTTCTGGGGTCAGGATATACTTTGAAACAGGAAACTCTTCACTATCTGGTTGGTGTTTTTCAATTTTTAAAAAACATGCCTCCATTTGATAAATGTGATACTTTCAACAATCTGTATTATAAAGGGAATTTACATATATTTTCTATTATTTGTGAAATTATGTGATTTTGATTAAACATTTTCAAATTATATTTCTCCCCCACCTCTCACTCAAATTCTGGAAAAAACTCTCTGGGTAGGGTTAGGGGTAAGGGAATTCTTGGGTTTTGGGGAGTCATTGATAACATGCTTTTAGAAATGTCTCAGGTGATGCATTTGGACAAGAGATTTGGACAAGAGAGCTCTGTGAATAATAAAGTAGTGGACTCTTCTATAAACTTGATATCGATGGAAAGTTTTCTGTTAGAAGCCAAACCACAGGGGCTAACAGGAGAGGTTAGTGATTTTAAATTATATATTAACAGCTGTTGAGTTATTATTTAGAAGACAATTTATACCATTGTTGTTTAAATGCTGATAATTCGAATGTGAAATGGCTATGAGCCCCTCTCATCATGGATTATAGTCTTCTTTGCCTTGTGACTTTGCTCTTCCTTTTCTCAAGTGATGGAGTCTGTTTATCTACTTCTTGAATCTGGGTTTGGCCATGTGAGCTGCTTTGGTCAAAGGAACATTTAAAAATGTAATGAAAACAGATTTGGAAACTGGTCATACATTGGGTGTGCCCTCTCTTGCTGCAAGGACCCCTTTTGCCACCATATGAAGAAACCCAGACCAGCCTATTAGCAGTTGAGAAGCCATGTGAAACAAAAATAAGTTGGCCCAGATGAGGCCCTGGACAAACCCTTCTGCTAATCACCAGGAAGTGTGAGTGAAGCTACTCTACTTTCTCATCCTGGCTGAGCTGCAGCAGATAGCATGGATTTGCCAAGCTGGCCCTGATCAGGAGAACTGCCCTCTGGAAGGTGGTGGAGGCTGAGGAAACAGATTGGATTCCAAAGGGTGACTAGACGTGAAGGATGGGGGGTTCTGGCTAAACCTACTTAGCAGGATTCTTGCTAAAGTTGGACAATGTAGAAAGACACTGGAGTCGAAAAGTCAGCCTAGTTGATAAAGAATTCAGGGGAGTTTGAGTTGAGTTTGGTTAAGGAGAAGACCTTTGTCATTTTGGTGGCCATGAGGTGCCAGGTATACACAGGTATATACTGACCCCCCGAGGGACTGTTGGGGGAGTTTGCCCGCCTCCACCTTCCATTGTTTCAGCCATCTTGGCCCAGTATGCATGCACCACACAGATGCGGTAGCCCTACTTCTCTGATCCCACATTACCCCATTGGGCTCCATGGATCTTGAGACTGTCAAACTTCACATTAAGTGTAGCAAGTGTGTCTTGGCCTCTTCAGGTCTGAGCATTTTCACTCAACCTTAGCTTTCAAGATTCTTCTGGCAAACCTGAAACAAAGATGCCTCTGTATAAACTGGAAGGAGAACTTGGTGTTTGTGGAGGGGGAAGGAGTGATTTTCTTTCCCTCCAGGCTGCACCGGGGCTGGCAAGCATGTTGGCTGTGCTGTTGGCCTTCTGCCTGATCTCTTAATCCTTCTCAAGATCTGCCTTGAGCCTTTGAATATTGTTAGAGTAGCAATTGTTATGGACTGAATTGTTGCCACCATTCATACAGTGAAGCCCTAATCCTCAATGTGACTGTACTTGGTGATAGGGCCCTTAAAGAGGTCAGTAAAGTTATATGTAGTGCTAAGGGTGGGGTCCTAATCCAGTAGGATTGATGTCGTTATAAGAAAAGGAACAGACATCAAGGATAGGCAGACACAGGGAAAAGACCATGTGAGGACACCGTGAGAAGATGGCTGTCCGCAAGGCAAGGACTAAGGTCTTGGAGGAACCTAACCCTGTTGGCACTTTGGTCTTGGATCTCAAGCCTCCAGGACTGTGAGCAAATAAATTTCTGTTTTTTAAGCCACTAGTCTGTAGTATTTTGTTACAACAGCCCTAGCAAATAAATGTAGCAATTAAAAACAGGAAAGCAGGCTCACTGAAACTCATGGTTGGGGTTGGCAGAGACCCCATACTGTTCCTTGTGGGACAGGAAAATTGTGCTGCTATTGATAAATCAGACAAAGGCTGGGGTTTCAGGGTGATGGTGTAGACCCGAAGCTTGTATCTTTTGGAGCAGATAGTTATCACCTTATACCTCTGCCCTGGATCTCTTAACATGTGTGATCTATGAACACCATCAACTCACTCTGTTACCAGATGGGGGAGAGGTCCACATAGTCAGGGAGTGGCTCCACATCAGGGTTCAGTTCCTCATCTTCAGAAGAAGTATGAAGTGTATTTATCCATGGATACTTTATGATTTGTACCAAAGAGTGTTTCTTACTGGGACTGAGTATGAGAAATTTCTTAAGCAGATTTTTACATTCCATGAACAAAAGAACATGATACATTCCATTCTATACTTTGTCCCACAGCTTTGTGAAGTTCTGACCCTCAAAGACAGGGATCCAGTGTATAGGGGTGACTCCCAGGCTCCTTCATCCATGATGAGTCCATCTTCTTTTGGCTGTGGGATTTCCAGCCCAGCAAAAAGAGAACTTCTCCAGAAGGTATATAGCTTGTTGTCAAAGGTGAATTCACTGTTGACACCAAAGTTTGCAATCTTTTTTCTTTCTTTTTTTTTTTT
>NW_003852398.1:18541207-18542861 GCF_000181295.1 Otolemur garnettii | reverse complement strand
GAGCCTTCTTTTTTTTTTTTTTGAGACAGAGTCTCACTATGTTGCCCTTGGTAGATAGAGTACTGTGGCGTCATAGCTAACAGCAACCTCAAACTCTTGGGCTCAAGCAATTCTCTTGCCTCAGCCTTCCAGACTGTGGCAGACTAGAGGTGCCTGCCACAATGCCTGACTATTTTTGTTGTTGTTGTTGCAGTTGTCATCATTGTTTAGACAGCCCAGGCTGGGTTCGAACCCACTAGCCTTGGTGTATGTGGTTGGCGCCATAACCACTGCTCTATGGGTGCCAAGGCAAAGTCTGCAATGCTGATGTTCATGTTGGCGTCCAAGAGCAGGTTTTCTGCCCTTGTGTCTTTATAGACAAACTTTTGGTGGCAGTAGCATATAGCAGATACTGTCTGGCAGCATTTGACTTGGTTCCCTTTTTCTTGCATGCTTCCATGAGTCACTAGGTACCCTCCTCCTCTGGTATATTCCACGGCAAGGAATCTCACACTCAGTCTCAATCACTTCAAACAATTTTAATATGTCGAGATGATTCAAAGACTTCACACTTTTTACTTTATGGGATAACTTCTGGAAGCTGGAGGAATTCTGTTGAGTTTTATCATGATTTTCCTGGCTACATTTTTCCCAGTGAGGATATGCCAGGCCACCTTCATCATGGTGAAGGCATCCTTGATGGTGCAGAGGAGTTGTCTGCCAATATGGGTGTCCTCTGCTGAGGTAGTCAAGGGGCCCTGCAGTGTTTGGACTTAGTGCTGGGCTTGAAGGCAAGACCAAGGTCAGCTTGAAACTGGGAAAAGTTGGTGAGAAGCTTGGTCTAGATCACTCTAAAGAAGATCACTTCCAAAAACCACCCTCCAAACTGATTTTTGTAATGGTATTAAAACACAATGCTAGTCTAGACTAAACCAAAAAAAAAAAAAAATCACAAAATCAAAAAAGGAAATGAGAAAAAGGAATAATTAAGAAAAAAAAGAGGGAAAAATAAAACAAGAGAAACATAAGAAAAAGAATAAAGAATAAAAGGGAAGGATAGGAAAGGGAAAAATGAGAAAAAACAAAAACAATTAAAATGAAGGCAGGCGCAGTAGCTCATGTCTGTAATCTTAATGCTTTGGGAGGGTAAGTTGGGAGTATTACTTGAACTCAGGAGTTGAGACTAGCCTGAGCAAGACAGAGATTCTGTCTGTACTAAAAATAGAAAAATTAGCTAGGTATGGTGGCACATGCCTATAGCTCCAGCCAGTCTGGAGGCTGAGGTAGGAGGATTACTTGAGCCCAGGAGTTTGAGATTGCTGTGAGCTATGATGACACCACTGTATTCTAGCCCCAGCAATAGAATGAGACCCTGTTCAAAATAAAATAAAATAAAATAAAATAAAAAGAGAAAGAGAAAAAGTTAATTATAAATAAAATAGAAAGCCCACAAGGCCCAGGAGAAAACAAACTAACTGTGGTCATTAAAAACCAGCTTCCTAACCTAAAAGGACTGAAAACCTAAGCTCAACCAGAGTTATACATGTGCTTGAGATTCCTTAACAGTGGCCCCTTATGAGGTTATAGTAAGAAAGGGACCTGTCACAGCAGTGATAATCCACAGTGGTTTCCTCAGTTTTTGTCCTCAAGAACTCTTTATTCTTTTTTTTTTTTT
>NW_003852398.1:18539338-18540885 GCF_000181295.1 Otolemur garnettii | reverse complement strand
ATGTGGCTGGCGCCTTAGCCGCTTGAGCCACAGGTGCGGAGCTGACATTAACATCTTTTTAGTGTTAAAATTTCTCATCATTTCATACATTTTGAAATCTTTTCCTTTTCAGATAGTATGCTTAAATCAGGAACCAAGTAAGGTCCACATATTTTGATTGGAATGTGTCTTTTAAGTCTCTTTTAATCCATCAGTTTGCAATGTAACTCCTTTATAATTTCTTTTTGAGAAATTCAGATTATTAGTGTCCAACCATTTGGATATTGTTGATTTTATACCTGTGGTTTAGATCAACAAGTTCCTCTATATTTTCTGTAAACTGATAGTTAGAGCTCAGGTTTGATCACATTTGATGTGATCTTTTTGTTAAGACTCCTCCATAGGTGGTGGTATACTCTTTCTCAGGATCTACATGGTGTCTGATGGTCCCTCTTACTGTGATAGCTGCAGATTTTCATGTTCATTTCCTAGATCTACTAAACGATCAGCAATAACATGTTGATTAATTTTGGGTGTCAACTAGATTGGGCTAAGAGATGCTGAGATAGTTGATAACACATTATTTCTGTGTGTGTCTGGGGGTGTTTGTGGAAGACATAAGCATCTGAATTAGTAGAGGGAGTCTCTTAGTCTATGCTGCTACAGCAAAATACCTGAGACTAAGTAGTTTATAAAGAACAAATATTTATTTGTCATAGTTCTGGAGGCTGGGAAGTCCAAGATCAAGGCACTGGCAAGTGAGGTTGTCTGGTGAGGCAGCATCCTCCTGAGGGACGGAAGGCTGTGTCCTCATGTGGCAGAAGTGCTAAAGAATAAGCTAAATAGGGAGGCACATGCTGCCTCTTGTATAAGGGCCTTAATCCCTTTCATAAGGGAGCAGCCCTCATGGCCTAATCACCTTTTAAAGGCCCCATCGGCTAACACTATTACATTGGCAACACCTGAATTTTAGAGGAGTGAGTAAAGAAGATCACCCTCCTTAAGGTGAGTGGGCATCATCCAATTCATTAAAGGCCTGATGAGAACAAACAGGCACGGTAAAGGCAAATTTGATCCCTCTGCTCGAGTTGAAACATCCAGCTTCCCTTTCAGTGGGACATCAAGAGCTCCTTGTTCTCAAGTTTTTGGACCTAGATGGGATTTTCATAGTCAGCATCCTTATCCCCCATTTTTGGATCTTGAGACAGAAATTAGGATTTACATCATTGGGTTTCTGACTCTCAGGCCATTGGGCTTGGCCTGGAACTATATCACTTGCTTTCCTGGGCCTCCAGCTTGCAGATGGCAAGTGGGGGAACTTCTCAGAGCCCATGGTCATGTGCACCAATTCTTCATAATAAATCTTTCTGTGTACATAGATCCTAATGGCTCTGTTTCTCTGGAGAACCCTAACTAATACAAACAGCAAAATACTAAATCTATCATCACTTTTTCAACTATCAGCTTAAATACTTCTATAAAAAGAAGTGTCTCTTCATTGATTCTTACAAATTTTTAACTTTATTACTTTGAGGTGAGAGATGATGGTCTTTTTTTTTTTTTTTTTT
>NW_003852398.1:18520668-18539137 GCF_000181295.1 Otolemur garnettii | reverse complement strand
GGCCCGGGCTGGATTCTAACCTGCCGCCTTAGGTGTATGTGGCTGGCGCCCTAGCCACTTGAGCCACAGGTGCAGAGCCAAGATGATGGTCCTTATGAATCCTTTTTCAAAAAATTTATTGGTGGCTTTTTAAATGACCTAATCCATGATAATTTTTTTTCAATTATATTTCATACAAGGCTTCAGTATAAAATTTCACTTGAGCAAATGTTTCTGTAATAAAAAGACTCTAAATTAAACCAAAGAAATAAATTGCTGAAAGAGGAATTTTGGCATCAGAAACATCACTTTGGATATTTGAAATCCTGAGAGTATTGGAAACTTTGTTAAGGGCCGACAAACTGTAAAGTAAGCCATTTACAGTGCTGCTCACAGCCCTTAAAAATGCACCCAACAGACACTACACAATCAATATATATCTGTCATTAATATGTAACCTAACTATCTCATTTTATATGGGGAAAGTAGGACCCATTTATTCGTTCATTCAACACATGTTTACTGAACCCTTATTAAATATTAAATGCACTGAGGAGGCATGGTTATGGGTGCTGGGAAAACTGAAAAACAAAGTCCCTGAGTTTGTTGTGGTTTGATGTGGGGTGGCAGAAACTTGGTAATAAGTCAACAAATCAGCAGATAAATTGAGAGGGTGGTAAATAATATGAAAGAAAGAACAGGGTGATGTTAGTCCTACTGGGTGGGACATTACTTTAGATGGGTGCTAACATTTAAGCTGAGACTTCCTTCACAGGAAGGAACTCAGTATGCAGAGGTCTAGGAAAGAGACTGACTGGCCAGGCAAGGGGCACTGCAAATTTACAATTGCTCTGTCTGAGGAGGGAATAAGGCTCGCAGATTCTACGGGTAGAAAGGCAATCAGAGTGGCTGACTCTTACTAAGCAGGCAGAAGCGGGTGGACGGTCAGCTTTTTTGGTGGGTTCCACTCTGGCACATTTTGTTTGTCACTTTGCAGGAACCTGGGGCTCTGGTAGCTAGCTATCTGTGCTCGCTCAGCAGAACATGTGCAGCTACCAAACACAACGTTTTAAAAATCACTTTCCTCATCGCTCCTGGCTAGACTTGTCCCTTTAGAAAGCCAATTCTGAAGGAAACATCGTTCTCTGCTCCTGCCCGGTTTTGTTTCTGGTTGCTGCGTCCGGGTTTTCAGGGTCTGCTGGTGAGAGCTGCGGGTTTGAAGCTTTGCAGAGCCAGGGTCGTTCCGGCTTTGCGCTCTGCCCTGACCCCTGGTGGAATTCGCCTGTCAAGACGTGGACCGAGCGGCCAGCTGGGAACCTTTGCCTCCTTCCCCTGTTTCGCTGATAGAGTGTGTTGAACTATGAAGGCATTTCCACTTCTTCAGGTCCTCCTGAGGTTTTAAGGACCTGTGCGGGGACAGGATTTCAGATATTGCCATGGAGCAGCCAAATGGCTTTTGACCATCCAGCCTCTCTTACACGGGCAGAAGAACCATAGCTCAGAGTTTGGAGGGAAGCAGCCCCGCCCCATCCCAGCCACAAGGGGCGGGCATAGCATTCACCTGGCCAATGGGCATCGTCCGGCCTCTGGAATTGGTTGGGAAAGGCCACATGACCCAGCCTGGCAGATGAAAGGTTTAGAAGTGGTACGTGGACCTTGGAAGGCAAGCTTCTTTCTTTGGATTCTAGCATAACTTGGACTGCCAGTTTCCATCTCTGTTCATATGGAGAGAGGCTGCTGAGAATTTAAAACAACAAAGAGGAGGATGGTAGGATCTGGACATGCGATGGGAGCCCACATTTAAGCTCTTGCAAGAGCCAATACATCTCCTTTTCTTTAAAAGCTATTTTAAGTTGGTTTTTTGCTGTTTGCAACTGGAAATCTTTGAATTACTATAAAAGTCAGCCTTCCCCATTGCTATTATTATTAGTAGTAATCAGAAGTGACTTTGAAGTGGACATACGAGGTCAGACAATTAAGTTCACAAACTCATCCTAGAAAAAGCGCTACATACCTCATTGCTGAATATCACTACGGTCACCAGATGGCCAAGGGGAGTGCTTTGAAAGTGACTGGAGCGATATTCAGCAATGAGGTATGTAGTGCTTTTTCTAGGATGAGTTTGTGAACTTAATTGTCTGACCCCATATGTCCACTTTAAATTCATACTACTACTAGGATGAGTTCACAAACTTAATTGTCTGACCTCATCTTGTGGCACAGTATGATGCAAATCACATTTGTACTTCCACGGTGATCTTGCTGACTGTATTTAAGTGTGGGGCTCTCCCCGTCCAGGAGGATAGAAACCATATTTGTTTTACTCATTGCTCTAGCTCACTGTCTGGTTGATAGTAAGTCCTTAGTAAATATTTGTGGAATGAATAAATAATTGCAAGGCAATATTTACTGATGTGGGAGTGTTATTTCTATGATCTAATACTATCATAGTTGTTTAGGAAAATGTGCTTATTTTTTAGCGAGTCATGCCGAAGGGTTTAGGGGCAAAGTGGAATGATGCTTGCTGCAACTTAGTTGGTTCAGGAAAAAATTATGATATGTGTGTGTGTTTATGTGTGCATGTGTGTATGCAGGCTGAGAGAGAGTGAGAAAGAAAGCAAATATAGCAAAATCCTAAGCATTCTTGAAATTAAGTGGCAGCTCTAGAGGAGTATCTTGTTCAACTTTTGTATATTTAAAAATTATCAAAATAAAAAATTCAGAAAAAAACAGATTACTATTATCTGGAGGGACACTCATGGTTACCCTTCCTTTAAGAAACTTCCAATCCCTACATTATAGGACAAATACATCAGAGAAAAACTATTTGCATACCAGAAGAAATGTTCATTTTCTGGGGTAAAAAACTAACTCCTCAAATTTTCTTCAAATAATAGCACTTACAATGATTCAGTAAAGGCATTAAATTCTGCTGTAGGGGAAATGAAAATAGCTCAAGAGAACAAATCTGTTTTTCTTCTTTCCTTCTTCTTTCTCTATTTTGGTAAGTTTTTGAAAAGGTTCCCCCCCCCCTTTTTTTTCAGATTATAAAGTCACTGTAAGAAACAAAAAGTTCAGATAATAAGGAAAGAGGTAAAGGAGACATTGAAATTATCCGTGATGTTAGTATCCAAAAAATAAAAATGAAAATAGGACAAAGCACTCTTTTATGCATTTTAAATATATTAACATATTTCTACTTCACTAATAACCTAGGAAGTAGTGTCTACTGTCTCTCACATTTACATATGGGGAAGTTGAGGCACAAAGGGATTAAGAATGTTTCCTAAGATCCAAGCCCAGCAAGGGGTCAGAGTTGGAAGAGCTTGAACTTGAACTCAGGTAGTCTGACGGGAAGTCTGACTATAAAACCCATGGTCTTCACCACTACTCTATCTGCCCTGGCCTTGCTTGAGAAAGAGGCACTCCAAACCATTTGGTAAATACTCTTTTGTACAGATATGTGCACACTTGCTCTCACACACAAGTAAACACATACATGCACACACACCATACTCACACACATCAAATACATACCCATACAAATTTGGATAACTAAGTCAGCGAATTCATCCTAGAAAAAGTGCTGCATACCTCATTGCTGGATATCACTATGGTCACTTTTAAAGTACTTCCGCTGTGAAGCTATGCAGCAACGCCAGGCCTAGTCCACCCTTCAGAGCAATCTTGAACCTCTTTTCTGAAATGGCGTTTAGAGCTATTGTTATATGTGGTCTGACAATTAAGTTCATGAACTCATCCTAGAGTACTCTAAAGGTGATCCTAGTAATATTCAGCAGTGAGGTATGTAGCACTTTTCCTAGGACAAGCTCTCCAACTTAATTGTCAGACCCTGTATAAAACCATGCTGGCTGACAATTGGAAGAGGTCATTTGGGTTGATCGTTCTTTTCTGGGCAAGAAACTTCTCTGGGGCTCGGCGCCTGTGGCTCAAGCGGCTAAGGCGCCAGCCACATACACCTAAAGTGGTGGGTTCGAATCCAGCCCGGGCCCGCCAAACAACAATAATGGCTGCAACCAAAAAATAGCTGGGCATTGTGGCGGGTGCCTGTGGTCCCAGCTACTTGGGAGGCTGAGGCAGGAGACTCGCTTGAGCCCCGGAGTTGGAGGTTGCTGTGAGCAGTGAAGCCATGGCACTCTACCCAGGGGGACAGCTTGAGGCTCTGTCTCAAAAAAAAAAAAAAAAAGAAACTTCTCTGATGACAACTTAATTTAAAAAAGGGATTATGATAACAATAACACACTTGAACCCCTCCCTGTATGTGAAGCACCTGGCCACACCTTTTTCTTTCATGATTTTTATTTTTTTTTTGAGACAGTCTTACTCTGTTGCTCTGGGGTGAATGCTGTGGAGCATCCTCATAGCTCATAGCAACCTCAAACTTTTGGGCTCAAGAGATCCTCTTGACTCAGCCTCCCGAGTAGCTGGGACTTCAGGTACTGGTCACAATACCCAGCTAGTTTTTCTATTTATAGTAGAGATGGGGTCTTGCTCTTGCTTAGGCTGGTCTCAAACTCCTGAGCTCAAGCAATCCACCTGACTTGGCCTCCCAGAGCACTGGGATTATAGGCTTGAGCTACTACATCTGGTCTCCTTTGTGATTTTTTAAATCTTTACAATATAGCTGGCTCACATCTGTAATGCTAGCACTCTGGGAGGCTGAGACTGGTGGATTGCCTGAATTCACAGGTTCAAGAGCAGCCTGAGCAAGTGCCAGACCCTGTCTCTAAAAAATAGCCAAGCGTTGTGGTGGGCGCCTGTAGTCCTAGATACTTGGGAGCTGAGACAAGAGAATCACTTGAGCCCAAGAGTTTGAGGTCGCTGTGAGCTATGACGCTACACACTCTACTGAGGTGACAAAGTGAGACTCTGTCTCAACAGCAACAACAACAAAAATCTTTACAATATAATCTTGTGAAGTAGGTGTTATCACCCTACATTTAATGAGAGCTAACACCTTGTAGCATAGCATTTCTGACAGATGGATGTAGCCTCTGCTTACATGCATCCGTGAATGGGAAACTCTGCTTTGCAAAGTAGATGGGACCAATTATGCAGCACCCTAACTGCTTATGTGTAAGTAAGAATTCACTTAAAATCACTATAAAATTCACCATGAAATTTACCAAATCCCCTTGTACATGAGAGAGCTTTCAATGTTCATTCTTTCAATTTTAACTTTTAGAGTTTTTGTAGAGATGGGGGTCTCATTTTGTTGCCCAGGCTGGCCTTGACAACTTGGCCTCAAAGGATCTTCCTGCCTCAGCCACCCAAAGTGCTAGGGTTATATGTGTACATCACTGTTCATGCCTGGCTGCCATTTGCTCAACATTTTTAAGAGGCCAGCATTTGTTTTGGGTGTGGTTTTTGTTAGTGTTAGTTCATTTGTGAGGTTGGGGTGCTATTATTCTCTCCATTTTATATATGAGGAGACTGAAGCCCCTTGCTATTAAGTAGTGAGGACAAGATAGTCCCATGACATCTGCATATACTTACCAGGTGGCGTTAGAACTTGACCTCCCTAGAACGGTGCCTGCGGGCAGAAGAGTGAAGCTGGTCAGTGGGGTCACTATGGAAAATGGTCAACTTAGAAAGACAAAAAGCAGCTGGTCAAGTTCTTTCCCAAATGATTTCAAAGTTTTAAGTTTCATACAGTGTATGTGGGAGTTAGAACAAGGAAAATATAGATTGAAATCTGGCAAACATTAATGATCCTATCAACAAACCTATCAGCATATATATGTGTGTGTGTGTGTATTTTTTTTTTTTTAGGGACAGAGTCTTATTTTATCACCCTTGGTAGAGTGCAGTGGCATCACAGCTCACAGCAATCTCTAACTCTTGGGCTTAGATGATTCTCCTGCCTCAGCCTCCCAAGTAGTTGGGACTACAGGCGTCCGCCACAATGCCTGGCTATTTTTTGTTGCAGTTTGGCTGCAGCTGGGTTTGAACCCGCCACCCTCAGTATATGGGGCCAATACCCTACTCACTGAGCCATAGGAGCCACCCCTATCAGCATATATTGATGTTGTAGAGACTTACTATTATAACTAATGGTGAAAACCTTGCTGTGTGTTTGGAATCTAGTCTACATACACCTCTGTCATGGGTTGAATTGTGTACTCCCAAAGGATGTGTGTATGTCCTAGTTTTTAGTACCTGTGAAAGTGACTTGATTTGGAAATAGAATCTTTGTAGATATAATCAAGTTAAAATGAGGTTATTAATTAGAGTGGACCCTAATCTAATATGACTGGTGTCCTTTTTTTGGAGACAGAGTCTCACTCTGATGCATGAGCTAGAGCACCGTGGTGGCAGCTCACAGCAACCTCAAACTCCTGGGTTCAAGAGATCCTTCTTCCTCAGCCTCCCAAGTAGTGGGGACTACAGGATGACTGGTATTGTTTTAAGAAAAGCAGAATGTCATGTGAGGACAGAGGCACAGAAGGAGACCCCCATGTGACAGTAGAGACAGAATACCAAAGATTGACAGCTACCACCAGAAGCAAGGAACAGGCAAGGCACAATTCTACCTAAAGAGAGAACATAGCCCTGTTGACATCTTGATTTTAGACTCTGAGTGTCTGCAAATGTGGGAGAATAAATCTGAGTTGTTTTAAGTCACCCAGTTTATGATACTTCATGACAGCCACTGTAGGACACTAATACAACCTCTCTCTCACTTTTAGGGTTTGGTAATTTTCAAGATTGGCAGCCCATTCAGTTGCATAGACACTTTGCTTTTGTTCCTTCCTTCTAGGTTTTCTATTTTTTTTTATTTTTATTATTTATTATTTTTTATTTATTTATTTTTTTTGGCGGGGGGAAGCATTTTCTTTTAGATAAGATAGGCAGATTTTTTTTTTTTTTTGGCAGGGACTGAGTTTGAACTTGCCACCTCTGGCATGTGGGGCTGGCACCCTACTCCTTTGAGCCACAGGTGCCGCCCTCCTTCTAGGTTTTCAAACTTCAGTGTGCATTAGGATTTTTATACAAAACCGTGTATATTTATTCTACAGGTGGTTTAGAGTATCTTTATAGGTTATTTTGACCATATGCAATTTTCTTCGTATTTGGGTATTTAAAACATAATCCCTAATCTTCTTTGTATCATGTTTTTTTTTTTTTCTCTTCCCTGGGAAGTTTTTCTTGGAATGTTTTGCCTAGACCCTGGCCAACCTATGTATTCTTTTACCATGTTACAATGGATCTGTGTATCTCTTAAGATGTGGCACAATTACAACTTTTATCTCCCTTTTCCTGGTTATGAACTCCCCTTCTGTCAATGAAATCTACTGTTCCTTTTTGTTGTTGTTGTTAAAGAAGCCACACAGCAGTTATTTAAGAGAGACCTCGCATCCTTTAGAGTAGAAATATATATTTCCTAAGCCAGATTTACTTCATTCAATACTTTAAAAAAACCTAAACATAAGATGTCACATTGCTCCTGTTAAATTTTGTTTTGTTTTCTTTTAATCTCTGTCTCCCCTTTTTTCCTTCAACTATACCTGGTTCCATGAACCTATAAGTTTTTTATGATGCTGTCCCTTAACTACTTGGCCCTTGAGTTCTCAGAAATGATGGACTGGAACTCTTCACTTTAAGGGATCCTCTCAGCTCAGCCTCGTGTAGTACTGGGATTATAGGCAAAGAGCCACCACAAAGGGCCTGAAATGATAGATTTTCCATGAGACAAAGCAGTTGAGATTTTGAAGGCTCCAGGACAGACTTCCCAAACCAAGATTTACATCCCTCACAACCTGCCCCCAGTGCATATAGCCCCTTGTGAGATGAACCACAGACCTGCCCCGAGGCAAGTGGCCCCTCCTTTAAAAGCCCATGATATCCCTTATTCCAGGGAGACACATTAGGGCAGCTTCTCCTGTTCTCCTGACAAGATCTCTGCCATGTTAAAAATTTCTTTATTCCTTGGCAACCCTCATTGTCTCAATAATTGGAGTTTTGTGTGACAAGCAACTGGACCTTGACCGAAACCCCCTTGTGGTTTCAACAATACAACTTGTTGAAATAGTCTTGCTCCTGTGACAGCAATTTTCTTGTTATAGGTATCATCTCAAGATATAATGAGTAAAAATATGAAGAAACAGTTTAAAAACTACCTGTCTGGTGCAATGGACACTGTTAGGTGATGAGTACATTGAAAACCCCGACATCACCACGATATAATTCTTCTACGTAACCAAAGACCATGTATACCTCTAAATCTACTGAAATGATAGAAATAAATGAGACAGTTTAGTCTTCTTGACTTTATTGCTTTAGGTTTGTACTCTGTGTTTGATTTCAGGCCTGATGTGGTGTTCTGTCTCCTATTTGTAAGGCCCTTGCTGGAGATTTCTGTGTTGTCAAATACACTGATTTCTTTAGATCATGCCTTCTCTTTCTCTCTCTCTCCTTCCTTCCTTCCTTCCTTCCTTCCTTCCTTCCTTCCTTCCTTCCTCCCTCCCTCCCTCCCTCCCTCCCTCCTTTCTTTCTTTCTTTTTGCAGTTTTTGGCTGGGGCCGGGTTTGAACCCACCACCTCTGGCCCAGTGCCCTACTCCTTCAGCCACAGGTGCCACCCTCTTTCTGTTTCTTGAAGAGCATCTGATTCTTTGGCTAGAATGTCATTGACAGACTTCAGTGTCTTTGGACTGTACCAATCTTTTAAGAATAACAGCATAATGATGACTGTTTCTCCCTGTGAAAACTCCAAACTCCTTACCCTCAAGGCATATGAGCCTACTTCTTTTTTCTTTCTTTTTTTTACAGTTTTTGACTGGGGTGGGTTTAAACCTGCCACCTCCGGCATATGGGGCCAGCGCCCTACTCCTTTGAGCCACAGCCACTGCCCAAGCCTACTTCTTTTCACATACCACACACTTCTATCTCTGTCTCTCTGTCAAAATGAAATAAAATTATTACTTCTTCCCTAATACTCCCCTCAAATCCAGGCAACCACCAATCTGCATTCTGTCTCTAGCTATGACACCAGGGCACTCTGTCTCAAAAAAAAAAAAAAAATATATATATATATATATATGTGTGTGTGTGTATATATATATGGAGAGAGAGAGAGAGATTTCTCTCTTCTAGAGAGTTCATATATATGGATATATATGGAGTCATACATATGACCTTTGTGTCCGGATGCTTTTGCTTCTGAGCATAGTGAGTTGAAGGTTAGCCCATGTGTGACAAGTATCTGTATTCACTTCCTTTTATGGCTGACTACTATCCCATTGTATCAATATTTGTTTATCTAGTCATCTGCTGTGAATAGTGCTGCTATGAAGTGCTATTTGTTTTAGCATTATCTAATGAAATTGTACCTTTTGGGATTTGGAAAATACAACCATTATTTTTCTAGGAAACTTAATTTGGATGACTATGCAATTCATAAATGGAATGTGGCCTACACAGAAGGTTCTTGCCCTTTGAAGGCCTGTTCTTCACAGGGTCATGGTTTTATTTCTGGGGTACTTTTTTTTTTTGAGACAGAGTCTCACTATGTGGCCCTTGGTAGAGTGCCGTGGTGTCACAGCACACAGCAACCTCAAACTCTTGGGTTTAAGCAATTCTTTTGTCTCAGCCTCCCAAGTAGCTGGGACTATAGGAACCCGCAGAAACGCCCAGCTATATATATATTTTTTTGTAGTTGTTATTTTTGTTTAGCAGGCCCTGGCCAAGTTTGAACCCATCAGCCCCAGTGCATGTGGCCGGTGCCCTAACCTATTGAGCTATGGGCACCAAGCCTTCTGGGGTATTTTTAAGACGAGTGAGGATATCATCATTGTCATTATCTTCTTGGTATTGGTGATGGTGGTTATTATTTGAGGGTCTATTATATGATAGATACCATTATTATCCCCCTTGTACAGATGGAGAAACTAGGGCTCCTAAAACTTAAGTACCTTCCCCAGTTTATATACTAGTAAGTGATAGACTTGGGACTAAAGCCCTGCTCTTTATGACTCTACAGCTTGAGTTATATGACAGGTATGTGCCCAGGTTTCCTTTTTTTTTTTTTTTTGAGAGCACATTTAATAAGCATTTTATTAGGTGATAGGGCACATCTTATTTTGTCACCCCTCAGTAGAGTGGCATAGCATCGTAGCTCACAGTAACCTCACACTCTTGAGTTCAAGTTATCCTTCTGCCTCAGCTTCCCACGGAGCTGGGACTACGGGCACCTGCCACAATGCCCAGCTATTTTTAGAGACCAGGTCTCTCTTGATCTTACTCAGGCTGGTCTGGAGCTCCTGAGCTTAGGCAATCCACTTGTCTCATCCTCCCAGAGTGCTGGCCAGGGTTTCCCTTTATTCATGAAGTTGTTTTGCTAAGTTCAGTGGATAGCTACTATCAACAAAACATCAATCAGTGAATTCTGAAATCAGTTTAGTGAGTCACAAACCTCATTAAAACATTGAAATTAAATGGATAGAAAATATCATGTAATAAGGATATTATTTTAAGAAACTTTCATTTCTGCTGTCTCTCTGTGTGTGCGTGTATGAATGTATATGTATCTGCATTGGGTCATGACTTAAAATGTATTTCTTCTTGGGAGTTGTAGCCACTATAAGCTACACATACTCCTTATGTATTCATTTTTCCCCCAAGTTTGAACTTCTATGCTAGTTTCTGCTTTCTTAAATATGCAGAAGTTTCTCTTGTCCTCCAAGTTCACAAATCACAAATTCCCCCAAGTACATATTTGATCTTGTCTTTTCACAGCCATCAGTGACTGACCCTGTAGGCTTTTGACAAAAATTGGGTTGGTGAATGCTGAATGCTTTTGAAGTTCTATTCATATTCTGTAAGTACATAGTTCTCCTTAATTATTAAAATGACAAAGAGAGCACATTTAATAAGCATTTTATTAGGTGATAGGGCACATTGCCCCATCCCAGTCAACATAAACAAGCCAATTGAGCCCATTTGTCGTTTACAGGCATCCACATCAGACAGGGGTGGGCCTGGGGGTGCAGCGGAGGCATCTTCCCTGCAGTTACCTACACAGCCGGAGCAGAAATCCCCCAGCAGCCTTCAGGAAGAGCCCCTGTGGATATGCAGATGATGATTTTAATGGTAAATGTTGGGTTTTCTTCACGTCAGTAGCTATCCACAGCAGTTCCTTGGGGACCCTTTCAAACACCAGTTTAAACATTTGTCCCTTAAAGCACAGATTTTTATTAATAATGAGCACATATTAAAATTGCCAAATTGTTGGTAAGAAAGCTCACAAGTGGCCTTTTGGTAAACTAGAGTAAATTATCACCTAAATCTACAAAATAGAACTTTTAATTTTTATTTATTGATTTAAGATGTAAGAATTCAGTGCATTGAAATGTAAAAGTAAGTTTTGCAGAACGTTCAAGGGATTTTTCTTAAAAACATTTAACATCTTAAATGTTGTTTTTTTTTTCTTTTTAGAGACAGAGTCTCACTTTGTTGCCCTTGGTAGAGTGTGGTGACATCACAGCTCACAGCAACCTCCAACTCTTGGGCTTAGGTGATTCTCTTGCCTCAGCCTCCCAAGTAGCTGGGACTATAGACATCTGCCACAACCCCTGGCTATTTTTTTGTTGCAGTTTGGCCGGGGCCAGGTTTGAACCTGCCACCATTAGTATATGGGGCCAGTGCCCTACCTGCTGAGCCACAGGCGCCGTCCTTAAATGTTTTTTTAAAATATTTTAACTAAAACATATACATCTTTATTTTTTAATTTTAAATGATTTAATTAACAAATAAGGATTTTTAGGGCGGTGCCTGTGGCTCAAAGGAGTAGGCCACCAGCCCCATATGCTGGAGGTGGTGAATTCAAACCCAGCCCCGGCCAAAAACTGCAAAAATAATAAAAAAAAATTAAAAAAAATTAAAACAAACAAACAAACAAAGATTTTTACATATTCAGGGTATATAATATGATGATTTACTATACACATACATTGTGTAAAGAGTACCACCATCAAATTAATGAACACATCCCTTACCACTCATGCTGTACCTTAGACCCCCAGAATTTGCTCATTTTACAACTAAATCCTTTGACCAACATCTCCCCATTTCTCCCACCTCTCAGCTGCGGTCACCACTGCTGAACTCTCTGCATCTGTTAAGTTCAGTTTTCTAGATTTTATGAGTAGAATAATACAGCGTTTGTCTTTTTGTGTTCAATTTATTTTTCTTAGCATAACATGTCTTTCAGTTTCATTCATATTGTCACAAATGGCAGGATTTCCTTTTTTTATAGTGGAATAATATTCCATTGTAAGTGCATATATGTGTGTGTGTGCAAGTACATACACACTCCATTTTCTTTAGGCATTCATCTAATGATGGACAGTTAGGTTGTTTCCATTATCTTGGCTATTGTGAATAATGCTTCAATGTATATGGAGGTGCAAATATCTCTTCAAGATACTGAGTTCAGCTCGTCTGGCGCCTGTGGCTCAAGTGGCTAAGGCACCAGTCACATACACCTAAGGTGGCAGGTTTGAATCCAGCCCGGGCCCACCAAATAACAATGATGGCTGCAACCAAAAAATAGCCAGGCATTGTTGCAGGTGCCTGTGGTCCCAGCTACTTGGGAGGCAGAGGCAGAAGACTCACTTGAGCCCAGGACTTGGAGGTTGCTGTGAGCTGAGATGCCACGGCACTCTACCCAGGGGGATAGCTTGAGGCTCTGTCTCAAAAAAAAAAAAAAAAAAAAAGATACTGAGTCATTTCTTTTGACTCTATGCCAAGAAGTGGGATTGCTAGATCACGTGGTATGTCTGTTTTTAATTTTTTTAGGAACTTTTATACTTTTTAAAATGGCTGTACCAATTTACATCTCCACCAACACTATACAAAAGTTTCCTTTTTTCCATACCCTTGCCAACACTTGTTATCTCTTATTATCTCAGCCATTCTAACAGGTATGAGGTGATATCTCATTGTGGTTTTGATTTGTATTTCCCTGATGATTAGTGATATGGAGAACCTTTCATCTATTTGCTGGCCTAATTATATGTTTTCTTTGCAAAATATCTATTCCTATCTTTGCCCCTTTTAAATCAAGTTATATTTCTTTCTTTCTTTCTTTATTTTTTGCTATTAAATTGTGTGAGTTCCTTCTGTACTTTGGATATTAACCCCCTATCAGGACAGATGATTTGCAAATATTTTCTCCCATGCCAAACGTAGCCCTTTTATTTTGTTGATCGTTGCCTTTGCTATGCAGAAGCTTTTTAGTTTGATATAGTTCCACTTGTTTATTTTTACTTGATGACCTGTGCTTTTGGCGTCTTAGCCAAAAAAAGCATTGTCAAGACCGATGTTAAGAAGATTTTCCCCTGTTCTTCTAGGTGTTCTATGGTTTTGGATTTTACATGTAAATATTTATTGTAATTTTAATTAAATTTTGTGTGTGATATACAATGAGGGTCCAATCTTATTCTTTTGCTTGTGGATATCCAGTTTTCCTGATATCATTTATTGAAAAGACTTTCCTTTCAGCACTGTGCATTCTTGGCATCCTTGTCAAAGTTTGGTTGACCATATATGGAGATTGAACTGGGCTCTCAACTCTGCTTTGTTGTTCTATGTGCATGTTTTCATGTTAGTATCATACTGTTTTGACCATTATAGTTTTGTAATACATATAGTTTGAAATCAGTAAAGGTGGTGTTTACAGCTTTACTCCTTTTCAGGATTGCTTTGGCTATTTAGGGTCTTTTGTGGTTCCATACGAATTTTAGAATTGTTTATTCTATTTCTATGAAAAATGCCGTTGGAATTTTGATAACAATTGCATTGAATCTGTAGATTGCTTTGGGTAAGAATGAACATTTTAACAATATGAATTCTTCTAATTTATGAAGATGAATATTTTCTATTTATTTGTGTCTTCTATAATTTCTTTTATCAATGTCTTGTAGTTTTCACTGTATACCTCGTACACCACCTTGATCAAACTTATTCTGAGTATTTAATTTTTTGAAGCTATTAAAAATGAAATCATTTTCTTAATTTCTTTTTTGAATAGTTCATTGTTAGTGTGTAGAAATGGCAACTGATTTTTATAATATTGATTTTGTATCCTTCCAATTTTCTGAATTCATTTATTTTATTTTATTTTAATTAAATCATCACTGTGTACATTAATGCAGTCATGGGGTACAATGTGCTGGTTTTATATACAATTTGAAATATTTTCATCAAACTAGTTAACATAGCCTTCATGGCATTTTCTTGTGTTTGTTATTGTGTTAAGACATTTACATTCTACATTTAGGTAAGTTTCACATGTACCCTTGTAAGGTACACCATAGGTGTGCTCCCACCAGTTACCTTCCCTCCACCCATCCTCCCTCCTCCCCTCCCCTCCCTTTCCCCATATTCTTGGGATAATGAGTTCATTTATTAGTTCTAATTTTTTTGGTGGAGTCTTCGGGGTTTTGTATATATAAAATAATGTCACCTACAAAAAGAAAGAAACAATGTAACTCTTTCCTTTCCAGATTGGATGCCTTTTATTTCTTTTTCTTGCCTAATTGCTCTGCCTAGGACTTCTAGTACTATGTTGAATAAAGGTGGCAAAGGTGGGCACTTATTCAAGGAAATCTTGATGCTTCTGATTTGTCATCTCCTCTGTGATGGCTCCTCCTAGAATGGTCCAGGAAAGTAGTAATTGAGTAAATTTTGTCAAAACACACCTTGTGTAGAAAACACTGTGCTAAGAGTTGAAGGGACAAAGGAAAAAGTCTGATATAGAAAGATATTTCAAGAAGCTATACAAAATCAAAACTTCTGTGTATGTGTAGGAAATACTTAAAAGAGATTCATGAAGATTTTGTACGTAATGGTTAGAAAAATAGAAGCTTAATACCAATTTAAAGGGAAATCACTAAATATACTTGGTAGATTGATACAATGGGATAGTACAAAGCCATTAAAAAGAAAGAGATAGACCTTCAAGAAGATCATGAGAAAGAGAGCATGCTTTAATGTGAATAAGTCAGACTTCTGAGCAATCTCCCTTTCACTGTTGCATCTCTAGCTTCTGCTGAGTAATTCATCTACTGCTTTGTCACTCCCTGTGTGATGGCTTCTTCTGAGCTGTTTGAATTACACATGGTCCCTAGCAGATGGTTTGTAGTAGTTAATAGTTCTGTTTGCTGAATCTGTCCAGTTATCACCTCTTCTGGGCACAAGGTAGGATTTGGCTCTCTGCACAGCAAGTGGCAATGTTTATGATGATAGCTACTCTATCAGCTTGGGTTCCTACAAAGGGCAGAGTTCTACCACACCCACTTGTAATGTATGTGTCACATGGGTATTGTTGTTTTAAGGCACTGAGATTTTGAGAGTGTCATTGCAGCATGGTTTAGTTTAATGGGACACAGTGTCTATATAGCATTCCATTAAGATGCTCTCTCATTCTTGTTGTAAGGCCTCTTCAAATTTGCTGGCTGTCTTGTTTCTCTCTTAATTTTTACGTCCTTTTTGAAGGCATCATAACATTTGTCTGTCTACCCACACTGTTGTCATGCCTTGATAGTATGTAGTATCCTAGGATTCTAAGTAAAAAGTGTTCTCCATTTCCAAGTTCTCAGACTTATCTGGTGTGTGTGTGTGTGTGTTTCTATCTTATCCTCACTTTGGGACTGTACTGGGAAGGGCTGAATGCAGGCTTCTTCTAAGAGATGGGGAAACTGAGGAGGCATATAAAGCTTCCCTGAAGTTACTCACCTATAAATTATAGAACTAAGACTACAAACTCTTCAGAAGCTTCCATATTTCTTGCGTTCTTTTTAACTTTTCTCCCCACCCCCTTACCTCCTCTTTTTGTGTCAATAAAAAAAGTAGCTAAGCAATTTTTATCCCTAAAACTCTTGTTTATGTCAGGCCCTTAGCTTATAAAAGCTTAAAGGGTGACCTTTATTTCTCTTTGTGTTTCTTCTGTCACCATCCTTCCCTGACGGAGTGGAGACTAAGGTTTAATTTGAACAGAGGAAGAACAATAAAGAGTGAAATATTACCCAGAAATTTACCCAATAAAGAGTGAAATATTACCCAGTCTGTGAAATATGATACAGAAACAAAATTAAAACCAAAGATTCCACTGATTTAATTCTTCAAAGTTTCATCTTGCCATAGATGAATAAATAAAAGGATGTGTCCTGCTGGGTTAGAGCTGGGCTTTCTTCCTATCTGACTGGTTCTCCCTCAGCTTCTCACTGGAGTGCCTCAGGCTCAGTCTTTGGCTATCTTATCAATCTGCACCTCTCCTTCAGGGACTGTTGTCATCTCCTGCTCAGTACCTTACCTTTGAATGCTTCTATTTGACATCCTTACCTGGCTGTCTAGTAGATCTCTCAAATCAACCTGTCCAAAACGAACATGATCTTCCTCCCATAAATTTGCTCCATCACAAGTTGCTTAGGTTATAAACATTGGTATCATGCTTGAGTTTTTATTTATCTCCTACCCTACATTCAGAACATTAGCATGTCTTTATTTATTTGCAGTTTTTTGGCCAGAGCCAGGTTTGAACCCGCCACCTCTGGTATATGTGGCCGGTGCCCTACTCCTCTGAGCCACAGGTGCCGCCCTACATTAGCATGTCTTGATGGCATTACCTTCAAAACATATCCAGACTGACCACTTCCCACCATTTCCACCGGAATCACGCTGATCTAAACTTTAGTCTTTTCTCAGGTACGTTATTGCAAAAACCTACCAACGGGTCTCTCTGCTTCTGTTCTTGCTTATCCCAAAAGTCTATTTATTCTCAAATACCAGCTAGACTCATTCTTTTGTTGAGACATATAAGTTAGATCATATCACTCTTTGGCTCAAAAATCTCCCTTGATTCTAATCTGACTCAGTGTAAAGTCAAGTTTTTATTATTTATTTATTTATTTATTTTTGAGACCGAGTCCTACCCTATACCCTGAGCAGAGTGCAGTGGTATCATAGCTCACTGAAACCTCAGACTCAGGCTGTAGGCATCCTTCTGTCTCAGCCTCCTGAAGCTGCTGGGATTACGGGCGCTTGTCACCTGGTGCCTGGCTGAGTTTTTCATTTTTTTAATGAGTCAGGGTCTCACTCTTACTCAAACAAGTCTCCAACTCTTGAGCTCAAGCAATTCTCCTGCCTCAGCCTCCCACACTGCTGGTATTACAGATCAGCTTCCTTTCTTTTCCTAAAAGTGCCGGTCATACCTGAATGCTCTTCTCTAGAAATCTGCAAGGCTCATTCCTTCTTTTCCTTCAAGTTTTTCTTTCTTTCTTTCTTTTTTTTTTTAAGACAGAGTCTCACTTTGTTGCCCTGGATAGAGTACTGTGATGTCTTAGCTCACAGCAACCTCAAACTCTTGGGCTCAAGTGATCCTCTTGGCTCAGCCTCCTGAGTAGCTGGGACTATAGGCACCCACCACAACACCCAGCTAGGTTTAGAGACAGGGCCTCGCTCTTGCTCAGGCTGGTCTGCAACTTGTGAGCTCAGGCAATCCACTCTCCTCAGAGTGCTAGGATTATAGATGTGAGCCAACGTGCCTGGACTTCCTTCAAGTTTTTGCTCCGTGAGACCTACTTTGACCTTCCTACTTAAACTTGCTAACCCTTCCCAATTACTCCCACCACACCTATAGGTGATAACACTTATCACCATCTAACATACCATATAATTCATTATCATATTTATTGTTTGTTATCTGATCCCACTGAGTAGAATGTTAATTCCATAACAACAGGTAATTTTGTCTGTTTATTTACTGTTGTTTGCATAGCACCTAAAACCCTGCCTACAGATAGAAGATGGTCAGTAATGATTGTAGAGTAAACAAATCACAATGATGTAGGTTTCTCACTGTTTTTTTCTAATTCTTTTATTATTATTATTATATATTTCAGGCTTTTTTGTTTGGTGGGGGCTGAGGTATATTCAAAATAGGGATTTCCTTGGGGACTGTAATCAAATAGTGGGTAAAGGGAAACACATCTGGATTCTTCCAGGTGACCTCAAATCAGACCAGGTGCACAGATACGTGGGGCTACTTTCTGCATCTGGTGAAGGGAAGGCAGTTCTGCTTGTGCAGAACAGAGAGAAAGGGAACTCTCTTCCCCATGCTTCTGCGTGACTGTAGTTCTCCACTCTCCCTGACATTCTGGGGTCTGTGGAACTGGCTAAAATATACAATGGGGTGCTACTGAAAAATTTAAACCATGGACACTGACTGCTCAGATTGGCCACCAAGTATAAATACCTAATGTGCTTCTGTTGTAAATCCCTGAGCATCAGTCCTGAACACCCATATTGAATAGTACAAGGTATGACAATTAAGTTCATTAATGCATCCCGCAGAAAGTGATGCATACCTCATTGCTGAATATCACTAAAGTCACCTTCGAAGTGCTCTCCTTGGGAAGGGTGCTGACTTCAGTGCCTTATCCATCCTTTAAAGCAATTTTGGAACTCTTT
>NW_003852398.1:18519221-18520626 GCF_000181295.1 Otolemur garnettii | reverse complement strand
CCACTCAGCAAGACACCGCCACATATCGACATGAATACAGTGTGAGATACTGTCTACCAAGGTTGTGAAAACTTACTGGGCTGTTCATATAGTGTTTAGACAGTGCTGCCAACTTGCACAATGGCAAGTTTGGAACTTAATTATCAGACCTCATACGATGACAGCTCCAATGGTCATCCCAGAAAAAGAATTCCAAATTTGCGGTGAAGGGCAGGCTAGGTGCTGGCATCGGTGCACAGCTTCCCAAGGGGAGCATTTCAAAGGTGACTGCGGTGATACTCAGCAATGAGGTATCTAACACTTCGTTTAGGATGAGTTTGTGCACTTAGTTGTCAGACCTTGTAACTGTTTTGCTTACCGTCTTGAAAAAATTTTTGAAAGTGGGGAGGGTCTGCTGAGAGAGGCAGCATCTCTGGGCATCGTACAGTGCTCCTTAAAGGAATAAGAAGATTCGCCAATTCTGCGTGAGCTCTGAGGTATTTCCTCAGAGAAACCCTGTATTTTTATGAATTCAACTTTGAAAAATAGGTTTTAACTTTCAACCATAATATCTAATTTTCCAAATTATAAGAGATACAAATACAATAGACCATATTTAAATGCAATAGAATGTACTGGTTGTGGTAGCTCATGCCTGTAATCCCAGCAACTCAGAAGGTCGAGGCCAGAAGATGGTTCGATGCCAGGAGTTTGAGACTAGCCTGTACAACATATCTCTCTAAAAAAACCCCACCAAAAACCAACAAATAAATAGCAATAGAATGTGAAATGTCACATAAAAGGAGAAAGCTGCTTCTAGCTAATAAAACATGAATCTTTATGTCACATTGCAACTTTCACTGTAAGACACAGCATGCTCAGAGTACCTTTACAAAGTGATGTTAAAGATAACTTGTTACACTCCATGGGTTGGCCAGTTGATTGTCTCAAAAATACATGGGCAAGAAGCCCTGTAATACATTTTAAAAAGTTAAAAGGGCTTCCTCTCTTTTTTTTTTTTTTTTGCCCTCGGTAGAGTGCTGTGATATTCTCACTTTGTTGCCCTCGGTTGAGTGCTGTGATATCATAGCTCATGGCAACCTCAAACTCTTGTGCTTAAGTGATCTTGCCTCAGCTTCTCAAGTAGCTGGGATGACAGGTGCCTGCCACGATGCCTGGCTATTTTTTAGAGACAGGGTTTCACTCTTGCTCAGGTTGGTCTTGAACTCCTGAGCTCAGGCAATCTACCTATCTCAGCCTCCCAGAGTCCTAGGACCCTCCCAGAGACCTACAGGCCTGAGCCACAATGTCCAGCCAATAACTACTTTCATAAGGAGACTCCAACTGAAAAATGACTGAGTCCCACAGAAAAGTTCCCAGCCTGTTCACTGCCATGCTCAGTAGCTTTAAAAAAAAAAAAAAAAAA
>NW_003852398.1:18499026-18519201 GCF_000181295.1 Otolemur garnettii | reverse complement strand
CTTAAAGAAAATTTAATCATTCAAAAATACAAATATGCTAATAAGTAACTAAGAATACCACTCACTTCCATCCTCTCTTTTTTTTTTTTTTTTGCCCTCGGTAGAGTGCTGTGGCATCACAGCTCACAACAACCTCCAATTCTTGGGCTTGAGCAATTCTCTTGCCTCAGCCTCCCAGGGGCCCTGGGACTACAGGCGCCCATCACAACACCCGGCTATTTTTTGTTGCAGTTGCCACTGCCGCTTTAGCTGACCAGGGCTGGGTTCTGAACCCACCACCCTCAGTATATGGGGCCAGCGCCCTACCCACTGAGCCACAGGCGCTGCCCTTTTGTTTCTTTCTTACTATTCTCTGTTGAGTTCATTCTAGCCAAATTCTGTTAGAGCTGGCCCTTCCTTAGAAGGAGGCTTCAGTTTGCTGAACTCCTCATACAGATCACCTGCCTGTTTGTTAAAATGTAGGCTGTGATTCAGTAGGTTTGATGAGGCCCAAATTCTGCATTTCTACCAAGCGAGTAGAAGGGAGAGAACTCTGTTTAAAATCTCTGTCTTGGGACTTTCTTCTGCTAAGCTTTCTGGAAGCCTGGGCTGAATATTGAGGGTTCTCATCACTAGCCATATATGTTGCATTAGACTTAGATGTAATTCTCTATTGTTTTATCCCTCCAATTGTATATGAGACTTACGTGTTTGGCTCGTCGTTCTCCCCCATTGTTCCTCTGGCTGTCATGAGCTGGGATTGTGCCACTGAAGAAAGACAGCACATGTAATTCATTGTGACAATGGAATCTTTCATGGGCATGCAATGAAGAGTGGGCATGTCTGGTTTTACTCTGGGACAGCAGCACGGAGCAAACTATTTAAACCAGTAAACAAATATCAACAGGGAAAATAGAATTAATACAGAGTTGCTATTGAACAACATCCACTGTGTGTGGTGCATGTGTGCCTGTGTGTGTTATGCCAGACTATGACAACCACAGCAATTGCTCCCAGTGTTCACTTGCTGGCTCTCACCAGTGCTGATTTCTGTCTGCTAGTGAGGTGGGTGGGGGAGGAGGCGTAATGAGAACCATTATGCTCTTCAAAGACCCCTTTGTCTATAATGCTGAAAAAGGTCTTGGAGGTCTGGCAGGGATAGTAGCTAAACATAGTAGCTAGGGACCTTGAGTTGATCACTGAAGCTCCCATTAGTGCAAGAGGTGGAAATTTCCTTAATAGGAATTACTGTAAATGGATATAGGAGTCATGGGGGTAATTGACTAACCAAGGCATAAGCATGTTTGCAGAAAGGAAAAGCCACAAAACAGTATGCCTTTGCCCATTAGCCCCTAACCAGAAGTAAGTGCCAATTGCTGGCAATCCATCTTGGACCAAGAGTAGAGCTCTTTAGGATGTCAAGTTGCATGGAAATTGTTAACGAGGATGCTAATGCTCACTGAGTCTGGTTGACTGTCTTTTAAATGAGTTGGGTGATTTTCCAAGAAGTAATCTCTTATTTATATTGAACTTTCTGTAGTTGAAGCAGCTTGGTGATACACGCTGGGGGAAGCTAGCTTCTAGGGCTCCTTGGATAACCCTCTGCTATGCTTTTTAAGTGCTGGATTTGAAATTGGACTCAGTTTGATGGCCTGGAATTTTAAAATGTAAGCAATAGTGCCACCCAATGGTGCCTCAACAGTCTTGTGATGGAGAAGACGGAATGCCTTTAGGAAATCAGCTTCATAAAGCTCTATACTCAAATGTGATTTCCAGGGCCCGAGAGTCGGGTTCATCTCTCAGTGGAGAGCCAGGCTCTCTGACTCTTGTCGTCATTGGTGGGGGTGACTGATGGTGTTCTCTAGCCTTTCTGAGCCAAAGTCATGTGTTTTCTGAAAATGAAGAAATGATACCTGCTATGTCCCAGCAGCTCTGAGGATTAGGCATCTTCGTTTTTGGAAAGTAGGGAGCCATGATTCAAATGTAAGAATTGAATTGCTGTATGAAAGCACCATATTCTGAACATCTAGATCTTTTGGCCACTATTAAAAAATCCCATCTCCAAACCAATGACTCTACATTAAGTAGCAGGATCCATGGGCCTGACCCTGTTCAACTCGAGCTCTTTAAATATTTATTTATTTATTTATTTTGAGACAGAGCCTCAAGCTGTCACCCTGGGTACAGTGCTATGGCATCACAGCTCAAAGCAACCTCCAACTCCTGGGCTCAAGTGAGTCTCCTGCCTCTGCCTCCCAAGTAGCTGAGACTATAGGTGCCCGCCACAACACCTGACTATTTTTTGGTTGCAGCCGTCATTGTTGTTTGGCGGCCCCAGGCTGGATTTGAACTCGCCAGCTCAGGTGTATGTGGCTGGCGCCTTAGCCGCTTGAGCCACAGATACCAAGCCTCTTTAAATATTTATAATTGGAACCCAGGTATGGCAGACCTCCTATGGATAGCTGGTGATCATACCATTCCCTAAGGTATTTGGGGAACCCTCCAAGGCATGTAAACCAGAATGGACTTTTTACTAAAGATTTTATGGAAAAAATGGGGAAGATAACTGGCATCATAGACCACACAGGGGAAACCTAATAGAGCTCTCATCTCTGTTCTGTCCTCTGTCAGCCACCTCTCTCCACTCTAAACAGCCTCTGCAGACTCTTTTATGGTCTGGACTGTTCAGTGTGTGTCTGTAACTTATCCACCCTGTTCAGCTAACCTAAACCCTAGGTTAGCCCTAGAGGGATCACAAAGCACCTCTTGGAGGTCTCTTACCCATCAAAGCTTCCAATTTAGTTAGTTACCCCATTAAAACCTTATTGAGGGTGTGTGGGATCTCCTACAAAGTAATGGTTTTCTGTATGTTGTTACACACCTTGCCTGCTTTTTTGTTTTCTTTTGACACAGAGTCTTACTCTGTCTTTTGGGCAAAGTGCTGTGGTGTCCTAGCTCACAGCAACCTCAAACTCTTGAGCTCAAGAGACCCTCTTGCCTCAGCCTCCCAAGTAGCGGAGACTACAGGTGCCTGCCACAACACCCGGCTAGTTTATAGAGACAAGATTTTTTTTTTTTTTTTGAGACAGAGTCTCAGTCTGTTGTGCTTGGTAGAGTGCTGTGGCATCACAGCTCACAGCAACCTCCAACTCTTGGGCTTAAGCGATTCTCTTGTCTCAACTTCCCAAGTAGCTGGGACTACAGGCGCCTGCCACGATGTCCAGCTATTTTTTTTGTTGCAGTTGTCATTGTTGTTTGTCAGGCCCTGTTTGGGCTTGAACCCGCCAGCCTTGGTGTATGTGTCCGGTGCCCTAACCGCTGAGCTGTGGGTGTCAAGCCCTAGAGAAAGATCTTGCTCTTGCTCAGGCTGGTCTCAAACTCCCGTGCTCAGTTAATCCACCCACCTCAGCCTTCCAGAATGCTGGGATTACAGGCTCAAGCCCTGTGCCCAGCCCACACTGACTACTACAAAGGACCATGAATTTTATTAAGGGCTCCAGGTATATATGAAAACAAACAGGAGTAGTTATTTGCAGAGTCTAATGCCAGATATCCTTCAGTTTGCTACTCATCATCCTGTTGGCTTCTGGTTTCTCCCTCAGGAAAATCTCCCTCAGTCAATCACCTGGGGGTAAAGGAAAGACGGTTTCTTCAGCTGCGCACACCTGTTGAGCCCCATCGGCTAGCCCTTTCTTCCTGGAAACAGTCTCTCAGATTCTCCCTCTCTCCAGGATTTCTTCACTCTTCACATAGCTGTTACACTAGAAAGGTGTTAATGAGTGACAATGATGTAGTGGGTCACAGCTGCAGAGCTATTTGCATTTAAATAAGGACTATAGATTAGTGAGGTCTGAACTCAAAGGAATGATTCCTTTTGAGGGAGAGTGTCAGGTCTTCGGGGCAGGCCAGCCGAGGCCAGCTTTTGGCAGTCTAGAGCCAACATTGTGATTGGATGCTCCAGGCCGGGACGAGGGCTGGATGCGCTGTGAGAGAGGGGTGGGTGAGTGTGAAGTGAAAAACCCATTTGATGTTACAGAATGATTCTGTATTAGGTGGCTTGTATGAGCTACTTCACAACCACAGGGTACACACAGAGTTATATGTCTGTGATGACCTTGACAATGTTGTATCCCTAATGTTTTCAACAGTGCCTGGCACAGAGCAAAAGCTCAATAATCACTTGTGAAGTGAAGTGAATGGATGGATAGTTGATTTGTTTTTCCTAATAGATTGCTTAACCTTTTCCTCATGAACAGGGACTCCAAATATCTTTTTCTGAGACTTCTGTAACCCGACAATGGCTATGAATTCCAGGATATTTTATTTATTTATTTATTTGAGACAGAGCCTCAAGCTGTCCCCCTGGGTAGAGTGCCATGGCTTCACAGCTCACAGCAACCTCCAACTCCTGGGCTCAAGCCAGTTTCCTGCCTCCGCTTCTCAAGTAGCTGGGACCATAGGCGCCCGCCACAACGCCCGGCTATTTTTTGGTTGCAGCCATCATTGTTGTTTGGCGGGTCCCGGCTGGATTCGAACCCGCCACCTTAGGTGTATGTGGCTGGCACCTTAGCCACTTGAGTCACAGGCGCCGCAAGCCTATTTTATTAATCTTAAAGAACTGGGTGGGGCAGCCAGTCTTCTACTGATATCCTGGGGATACATCCCTATGCTGTCTCAGTTGCTTCTTTATTGCTGCCAGAGGTTGTTGCTGGTGAAGCTGAATTCTGCACAAGTCCATAGGCTCCTTCACCTGGGAGGAGTCTTTCCCTGAGAGGGGCTCTTTCTAGCCATAGTGCTTCTCCAGGGAGGACACCTACCCCTTCAGGACTAGGCTGGTCTGCAGGGGCTCAAGACTGCAGGTTTGAGCCCCTCCTCATGTTCACGTGCAGAATCACAGCCAGGGCACAAGCCTTAGGAGGCTGGTGCAAGCCCAGTCCTAGCTTCCTGCCCTCCTACACCCAGAATGCTTGACCCTCTCTTTCTGGACAGCACTCTCTCAAGATGGAGAAATCATGTTAGCATCATGAAGGTGAACTTGGTGGGGGTTCCAAGGGTCATCGTCAAGCCCTACTGACAGTGTGATGTGGCTGGAAATGAAATTGCTCTTTATAAGATTAATGAAGGGCCACAAGGTAGCACCTGTGGTAGGGGCCTGAATTCTGCAAAGGTATAGGCATAATTAAAATACATTAAATATCTGTAACCAGCCATTGTCCCCTAGTTTGCTTCCTTTTAATTGCTTACTAGTCAGGAGTCACATAGTTGATGGTCATGAAGATTCTTTGCTTTCTTCATTGTTCCCATAGACAACTGCACCCTTGTGAAACCTAAGGCTAGTTTCTGAGCTATCTTCCAGACCCTGCATCTGATGGACCTGCGTACCCACTCTGACCAGTGGCCCACACCAAGGAACTGACTCAACTGGTCTTACCATCCCCACCCAAGACTCAGCAAACAAGGCAATTTCTTCACCCCTAAAATTCTACCCCAAACCCAGGCAGGCAGCAGACCTAATTGCCTAGCCCTTTGCCCACCAAACAATCTTTAAAAACTTTTCTCTCGAATTCTTAGAGAGACAGATTTGAGAAATTCCTCTTGTCTTCTGGCGTGATGCCTGTGATATGAAACTTTTTTCTGCTATAAACCCTGCTGTCTCAGTGTATTGGCTGCTTCTTGGGCATTGAGCCTGGCGGGGCCCTAACAGAAACTTCTCTTGCTGGATAGAACTAATAGTGGTAGTGAGAATGGTAGTAATGCCGATTATATCATGTTAGGCACCATATAAAAATGTAATCCTTACAATAAGTTCAGGATATGGACATTCTCACTGTCCCCTCTGTAGAGATGGAGAAATGTAAGCACAAAGAAGTTACGATATTTGCTCAAGGCTTACACTTTAGTGAAGGGGTGGGGGGCGGGTGCGTAAAGATGAAGACTTAGGCTGCATGGCCTCAGAGCAACACTCCATCACCACTGCCATAAAAAACTCCTGCACTGGCAACTAATATTGGTCAATTTAACACATGAGAAAACTGAGGCTTTGACACCCTCAGGTGATTTTGAAGCACTCTACAAAACAGGGCTCTGCTCTTGGACACAATAGTTGAGTAACATGGTTGATTCATCCCTCTGGTAGCAAACAACCCTGGGCCCCCCACCCCTAGCCATGTCCCACATTCATTCATTTGTCTTACAGTAATGCACTGATGCAGAACACACTACTGGAGACTATTCCTCTGTACTTTGCCTCAGAAGTACCATTAGGTAGAAATGATCCCACAAAATCCCTATGTAAGACAAAAGCAAAACAAAACCAAAATATGCATTCAACTCTATTGAAGTCAGACATGAATATATCAGACTTTACAATTCCCTGAAAGAAAAGGTTGTAAAAATATTCCAGGTTCAGCCTGTTTCTTAAAATCGAATTCTCCCTCCCATACCTGTAATTTGAGATTAGTTTAAAACTGAACCAGGGTGGCACCTGTGGTTCAAAGGAGTAGGGCCCCAGCCCCATATGCCGGAGGTGGCAGGATCAAACCCAGCCCCGGCCAAAAACTGCAAAAAAAACTAAAAAAGACCAAACCTGAACCATGTCTTTGGGGGTGAAGTGAGACAATTTCTTTTTCATAAAGAGAAGAAGCATGCCAGAGAAAAATGTCGAAGAGCACTTTCAAAGCTTTGCTTTTGAAGGAGCAACGAGATAGCTCTAAGCATCAAAAGTGTGTGGTACTCACAACCTTTAAAAATAATATCCCTTTTTAGAAAACGTTAAAAAACTTACCACCAGTTTTGAGCCAGTGCTGCTGACACCCCGGGGAATCATGTCCCTCTTCAGAGCAACTTCATTTTCCCTACATCTTTTCCAACTAAGAAGATTGGGTTGAGCTTTATGGTCAAAAATTTATCTTAGAAAGCAGATTTCCTTTCCTTTTGTAGATGAAATATATTAACCTATCAGAGAGATCAATTTCATGCTAGCGATTACCTTGGAATTGGGAGGTTTTTTTTTTTTTTGGTTAGGAAGCATCTCCCATAAAGTTGTAAAGAATAACAAATAGAGTTTTGCTCAGGGCTTGGAAGGTTGCAGCTATTCAGTAAGTATTAGCTAGTATTCTTGTTATCACTGCTGCCACTATCACTATCAGTAGTGGTGGTTCCTGGCCAGGCATCCCCTCCTAGCTGCAGATCTTTACCAGGGGGAAGAAATGGAATTTGGCGACAGACAACGCATGTAAAATGCTTAGTATTGCTTCTGGCACGTAGTAAGCATTTAGGAAGTTTAAGTAAATGTCTGAGGTGTAAAACTATTAGGGTAGGTTAGGTTGTTGCAATAGGGACCCAAATTTAATGACCCGAAGAAAAATAAATTCACCTCTCCCTTACGGTGAAGGTTCCAAGTGTTAGAGAAAGCCTTTCAGACAATTTAGCTATGAACATGTACCAAAGTTTTATTATGATCATGTGTATAAGGGAAACGGACCTAAGAAGGCCACTGCCCAAATTTGCTTTTGGCAGGGACATTTTATAGGAAAAGCATATGGTTAGATAATCATTGCTAGACCAGAGGCAGAAAGAAAAGAGAGTCTGGGTAAAGGTCACTAGGCCCTTGACTGACAGTTGGCAACTGAGTGTGTGGTTAATTGGGCATGTGGATAATTGGTTTCCCAGAGCAAACCTTAATCCCATTAAAGTTCACAGAAAATTGCTTAAACATTTTATCAGGAATACTAACTTCTTCTCAGAAGGAGGTAGTGAAGTGAAAACATTTTCTCCCCCAGGTCAGGTTGGAAACAATTTTTATTATGTGCAGGACAGGGCCACTGTGTTCCACTTAGTCATTCAGGGGTCCTGGCTGATGGAGCTCTGCCCTTTTAAGGATGGTACATGGCTTTAATGCCTTTCTGGTCATTGTCAGCAGTCAGTAAGAAGGGGAACAGAACAGAAGACCAGTGACAAGAGATTTCTGAAGCAATCTTCATGCTTAGTTACATAGCCGACAGGGTACCGAGAGGGCTGAGAAATAATGTAATCCCTGACTGGGCACTTGAGTCCCAGCTATAGGTCTTTTACTAAATTGGAGAAATGGAACTTGAGGGCAGCCAGTAGTTTCCAACACAGCAAGGGCACACCCAGTCTTATTGCTTTGGCTGCCTCCTGGAGTAGGAATCCACAAACTGTCCTACAGGCCAAATCCCAGCCACAGGCTGTTTTGTAAATAGTTTAACTGCAATTTTCCAAGCTGATTTATATACAGCGTGGCCATAACATTTGTGTGAAATCTTAAATGGCACACTATTGTGAATTGCACACAACCTTTACGGCTACCCTGTATTATCTGTGACTGATTTCCCCCTCCTGTGATAGAATAGTTGAAATAGAGGCCACATGACTTGCAAAGCCTGAAATACAGTAGAACCTCCATAGTTGACCACCTCCCTATATTGACTGTCTCCTTAAGCTGACCTAATTTTCATAGACTGGGCATGCATCGCATGTATGTCTTAGCAGAGCAGGCCCAGTTCCTTTGTTGGCCACCTGACCAGTTTGTTACAGTTCCTTGGGTGCTCAACTTACTATTTGGCTCTTCATAGAAAATGTTCAGGGCAGTGCCTGTGGTTCAAAGGAGTAGGGTGCTGGCCCTATATACTGGAGGTGGCGGGTTCAAACCTGGCCCCGGCCAAAAAAGAAAAAGAAAAAAACTGCAAAAAAAAAGCATTCACAAGCCTCTGTTCCAGACAGGGTTCTAAACTGCCCATAGAAATGGAAGTGCTGGATCAAAGGATTTATGCTTTTATAATTTCAGTAGACCTTGCCCTTCATATTTGTACTAGCAGTGTGAGGATGGCTGTTTCCCAGCAGCCTCAAACACAGAATGATATTAAACTTTTTTTGTGTGGCCAGTTTGATAGATGAAAAGTGATACTTCACTATAGTTTTTGTTTGTTTGGGTTTTTTTTTTGAGACAAAGCCTCAAGCTGTCCCCCTGAGTAGAGTGCTGTGGCATCACAGCTCACAGCAACCTCTAACTCCTGGGCTCAAGGGAGTCTCCTACCTCAGCCTCCCAAGTAGCTGGGACCACAGGCGCCCGCCACAACGCCTGGCTATATATATACATATATATTGTTTTGGTTGTAGCCGTCATTGTTGTTTTGGCGGCCCGGGCTGAATTTGAACCTGCCACTTTAGGTGTATGTGGCTGGTGCCTTAGCCACTTGAGCCAGAGACGCCGAGCCTTCACTATAGTTTTGATTGCACTTATTATTAGTAAGATTAAGCATTTCTTGTCATGACTGAAACTAATCACACTTCAGGAGCATTTGTACTTTCTTGTCTATGTACTATCTGCTTATATCCTTCGCACATTTGTTAGCAACTGTTGTTGATTTTGCATAAGAGTAACTAGCATTCCTTTATATGCTGGGAAACTGAGCCATTTGTGATATGTGTTTTACAAATCTACCTTTTATTTTTTTTTGGCCATGTATTTTTTTTTGACTTTGTTTATGGAAGTTTTTGGTGTGCAAAATGTTTTATTTTTGTGTAGTCAAATTTAAGTCTTTTCTTCCAGGACTTCTGATTTATATGTCATGCTTGAAAGGCCTTCCTCATTCCAAGATTGTACAAATATTTCTTCCAATTTTTTCTTAATAATTTTGTGGTTTTCATTTTTTACATTGAAATATTTGTTCCATCTGTAATTTATTTTATTTTAAGGATAGAGGAATGGATTCAATTTTTTTCCTCCATATGGCTACCCATTGTGTGAATGCATTTCTTTAATAATACGCCTTTATCATATATTAAATTTCTGTATGTTTGGGGGTCCATTGCAGGAATATTCCATTGATAAGTCTATTTATGGGCCAGTGTTACATTGCTATAATTAATGTAGCTTTTTATCAGATTTTAATATTTGGCAAGGCTAATTTGCCTTTATTACTTTTTTTTTAAAATAAGGTTTTCTGGCTAGTTTTACTTCTTTATTTTTCCTTATGAAAATAGTTAGAAAGTACTGCTGATATTTTTTATTTGGATTGCATTAAATTTATACATTAACTTGGCAGAATTGACATGTCTATGATGTTGATGTTGAGTTCTTAACCATGGATGTAGTCTACATTTTCATTTGAAAATCTTGTTCTTAAAATTACCTTTTTGATTGTTGACTGCATTTTTCCAACTGTAACAGATTTGTGAGACCGGATCACTGGTTCATTTCTTTTTTCTCCCCCCTTCCCCCCCGCAGTTTTTGCCTGAGGCTGGTTTTGAACCCACCGCCTCTGGTATATGGGGCCGGTGCCCTACTCCTTTGAGCCACAGGCACCACCCACTTGGTTCATTTCTAAAGCTGGTTTAAGTTATTATTTTTCATGTGGAGATACAACTTATTCCACAAATTCAGAAGATCTAGGCATTAACCACTTGCTTGCCCAATGATCTCAATAGAGTGAACATACCTTACGGTAGGAAAAACCAACTTCGTGGATTTTGTTATCTGTGCATCTTGATTTGATGGCTTCATAGAGCAGGAACAAGGGAATCATGATATAGTAGGAGAAGAACAAGACTTGGAGCATAGATCTGGAGCAAGTATTGGTTTAAACTCTTAAACTTGAAAATTTCTTTTTGTAGGTTGAGTTTCCAGGAATCACACCTTGAACTAAGACTTGGAGATCTCAGAGGCACAGGCAGTAGAGTGAGACAAGGAAGGGAAGGGGCAAATACGGTATTTGTAGTTGAGCCCCACACTCAGTTGTGCTCTGGACCTCTGGGACAAAGTGTAGAATGTGCTGCCAGAGTTGCCCCACCTAAGGGCCAAAGCCTCTGGGGGTATTTATCGGCTCCTAGTTGTTACTGACTGAAGATGGCTCCTGGTGCCATCAATTCCCAGGCCCCTCTGCCTGGCCTTGAGCATGGATGGGGCAGGCAGCTATGATTGACAATAGACCCAGGCTGAGAGTTGAAGATGCTTGTAGTTGGAAATGGTCAAACTGCAAGGGGACATTGAGGGAAAGGCTCTCACACCTGCCTTAAAAAATTTAAACCTCTGTATTCTTAGCCACCAGCTACCAGCCCCTGTTGGGGAGAATTGTGCAATGATTAATATTTTTAGCTGTTTGCACCATCTACTCTGCTTTCCTAGGGCATTCCACCTTCACTGTTATCTGAGTGGGTGTGCCCATGTTCTGGGGTCATGCCTCCAAACTCTCCTTTACCATTCTCATTCCCACCATACTGGACGACATTGATCTCAGAGCTAGAGCATTGTCCACGGCTTGTCAATACTCTATGACTTGCTATTGGAATTGTCTCAATACAAACAAGCAGGGGATGTTAGATTCCTCTTTTGGGATATGGAATTGAAAAAAAAATGTCAGTATATGAGGAGGGGAACACACAATGATGCAGAAATGATGAACAAGTTTGTTAGAGAAAGGAATATATATATATAGAGAGAGATCCTTTACTTGAGTTAACATGAGTAAATTATTGTCATTTGTCTTGGCTGAAAATACATTGGCAGAGAATTGGGGAATAATCTCCTAAGAGTGACTTGGGCCCCTCTCCCTGTCTGTACTTCCTTTTTCCTTCATGGTGTCTGAGGATAGCTAATCTGCCAGCCCCCCACCCCCACCCCCCATCCCAGGGCAGTAACAGCCAGAGAAAGTTAAATGTAATCATAGGCCTTGTCCCTTCCAGAAGAGACAGCGATAACATCATGCAGCTCACCCTATGAGGAAGCTGAGTTTTCACCCTGATTAAATCCTTGTAGTTGTAAGCTACATGCTTTATAAATGGGTCCTGACAGTAAGGAGGTTGAAAGGAGGGAGTTTTTAGCAAATTTCCTTTAATGAAACTAGATAGGATACTCTCACCTGGGTCTTTATTGACTTAAGCTGCTTTGAGGAACTACAGAAGAAACTCAGTGGATCAAGTAAAAACAGGCAAAATGAGCCAGGAGGCCTAACTTGATTCTTGTACACTGAACACAAAATAACCCATAACTAAGCTACGTTAAATACATGCCCGAATGACACCCCTACAGATATTTATTGAGGCTCTGTGCTAGGTGCTGGCAACGCAGAAGTGAATGAGACAGACACGTTCCTGCACTAAGAGAATGTAGAGTCCTTGGGGGAAAATGGACAATTATTTATGATCATCACAAATGTCACCAAAGGGAAGGGCATGACAGGAGATCAGGAAAGTCCTTCCCAAGAAACGTGTGTGTGTGGTTTTTTTTAATCTTTAAAGCTGAAGTGTGCAGACTGAGCAGGGAGAGAAGTAATAAGTCTACTATTTAGAGGAAAAGGCAGCTTCCCACTGGATTTCATATGATTTCCCTGTGCAGGTAACCCTCTAACTCCCCTCCCTCCCTCCACAGGCTCCGCATCCTCAGCTGCAGGACACTCTTTTTTGGAGGAGCAGACGCTTTTGATCACCTGTGGCTCTCTGCAGCAAATGGTGGTGGTGCCTGCACATCACTCCTCAGTGCTGCCTCAGCGCCCCTACAGCTGCAGACAGCTCCCTTCCAGGCTGTCCTGCAGGGGTTTGGCTGCTACAGAGCCCATGAGGGCCATGAGGGGCAGGCCAGAGCATGGCAGAGTTGATGCCCCTTGAGGGTTTTCTACTGATGTGGGCAAGAGTTGGAGGATAAATACCACAGCTCCTCACCCTCCAGTGGAACAATTCTGAGGTGTGTTTCCAAAGCCTCTTAGAGAACTCCACAGAGGGCAGAGGCCCTAGTTGCCCTTAGTGGTAACAAGCTGATTATTGGCTTTAATTGGCTTTCCTCCCTTTTGGCCTATTTCCTCCCTCACTTCCTCTGGGTGCTTCCTGGGATCACCTCTGTAAATGTGTGTCCTGAAATCCTCATCTCAGGGGCTGCTAGTAAGTGGTAGCCACCCTAAGACAGTTTCCAAATGCTTTGTGTTGGCTTCAGCTGAGTATCTTAATTATGTCTCTAGCTTTTGGGGTTTCCTGGGGGTAGTAAGGAAGGAGAAGGGGGATGAGAACTTATATTTTCAGAATCCCCTACTTCTCCCATAATCATAAGGTGTGGGGTGTGTGTATGTATGGTGAAAGTAAAGCCTCATTAGCTATACAGAAGTGGTGTGCCAAGAAGGAAAGCTGGGTCAACACCGTCAAATGTTGCTGAGAAGAGAAGAAACAAAAAGATTAGGAAATACTCTTTGAATTGAGTGAGGTCTTTGGTTACTCTAACAAGAGCTATTTAGTGGAATGTTGGAGCCAAACATATATTATAATGATTTGGCAATTATCTATGTATATTTTGCAGTCTCTCCTTCTGACACAAACACAGAGTCAGTTAAAGCACATGTAACTAGCTAGATCTTTAGTAAGTGGAGATCGAAACCAAAGATCAATATCATTTGACAGAGGGTGGGCTTGAGCCAGAGCTCAAATGTCTGTCTGACTCCAGCTGTCCTCTGACTCTCTGCTTCCTATCACCGCCTCCCTCCCATGCAATACTGACATTTAAAAATATATTTTTGCATGGAAAATAAAGTGAAGGGATAATATACTTGACGTTTTTTCATATAGTCTACTTGCCTACAAGCAACATTCAAACTTGGAACTCCAGCTTAGAAAACAGGGGGAAAAAACACAAGAAAGACCCTCATAGAAACTGTTGAGGCCATCTGACATGTCTTGGTTATTCTTAGTAAAGCTTCTCAGAGGCTTATACTGAAAAATAAAGAACAAGGCAGCAACCAAGAGGTGAGGAGTGGTGCCCTGTGAGTCCAGAATCCTGCTATCAGGTTCTGCACCACAGTCAGTAACTGTGTGACCTTGGGAGGGAAACTTGCCCTTCCTGGGCCTCAGTCTCCTGATATATGAAGTGGCAAAGTTGGGCTAAGTGGTTTGTGACATCAACATTCTAAGGTACTCTGAATCTATTTTGTCAGCTCTGTGGTGTGCAAACTTGGCTTCCACTCAAAGTTGGCTTCATGGGTGGAGAAGGAAAAGCAGATAGACCCTCATTCATTCATAAATAGTTCTCGAAGCTTTCAATGTTCTGTTCTGTCCTAGGTACTGGGGATAGAGAGGAGAACAAGAGAGAATGTCAGCCTCCCATTCTGATTCAACAAAAGTTGGATGAAGGGAGAGCTTGGAAAAACCAAAACACACAACAGTAGAAAACAAGTCTTCTTGTCACTTCATTATAGTTGGCACCTGATGATACACAAATGCTGGTATTTATTTATTTATTTTAAAAATTAGGTTAATCACTTGCTCTCTAGCAGGAAGCGGGGCCCTGTGGGAAAATAACACGTAGGGCAGGGATTTTGTTTTGTGTGTGAGACAGAGTCTCACTCTGTCACCCTAGGTTAGGACAGGGATATTTTAATGAAAAAAAACTTGGGACTGTGGGCGCTGTTCTGATATGTGAGATAGGATGGGTAACAGTGCAAAAATGTGAAGGTCTTACTGTGGGCAGGGAGAGGGCTCTGCTCAGAGGTGGAGGAGGGCTTCCCGTCTGCTCCCCCCACCCGGTTTTGTCAATGCCTGGCCCTAAAGTTACCAGTCGGGTCACAATACTGTTTTCTATAAGTGGAAGATGGAGGTGGGAAAGGGGTAAAAATAGGAATGATTTATCATCCTAAAGCAACAGATGTGGGCGTAGGCCCAGTGCTACCGAACGGGTCCTTTTTATGATGTGTAGGCAACTCTTTTTGTCTCCTAAGTCATCAGAGAGGCAATTGGAATAACTTTTAAACATGGACCCTGTCAAGAGATGCAAAAAATCCCATGATTTACAACCTCCAAAAGTTTATCTTCCTCTGGGAAAAGAGAAGACCTTGGAACCAAAGCTTCCCATTTAGAAGCCAATAAAAACATCTTAAAATAACGCCCCCTCCTCCCTCCTGCTCCATAATGAGAAATGGAGAGATTTAGCAAGAGGTGGGGGCTGCGGGTAGGACTATTGCAATCACCAGTGATTGAGCTTCAAGGTCCAAGGACTTTGTTGTGGGCACTGGAAATCTAATGATTTATAATTAACTCCAACAAGAAAAACCAAATGCCATGCACTTTCCTAACAGAGCTACAAAAATAACCACATTCGCAGTGTTTGCAAAATTGGAAACAAATGTCCCAAGGAACATAAGAGCTCCATGCTGTCCTGCTCAAGCTTTGGAGGAAGAAAAATACTGGCACTCCATCACGACCACAAATGATGAGCCAATATCGTTTGTCATGGGAAATTCATCTAGGCAAAATCGGATTGCACCATTAGCCCTCAATGACTTTGAGAAATAACCATACTGAAATGCCTCAAATTAAAAGCAGCCAAGGGCTGGGCTTAACATCCTCTCTCTTTAAGCTGAGTTTTGTTTCTTTATCCCTTCTTTATAAATGGAATAGCTGGAAGGGAAAAATGGCGTCTAATTGTACCCTTGCTCCTGAAGCAGCTCAGACCCATGTGATTCTTTTTTAACAAGGTCAGTGACTGGGGGTTCTAAGAAGGACAGAAGGGCATGGTGACCTGAGCTCACTGTTGAAGAATTATGGGGATAGGTGGTGATTTGGAACAAGATTAACTACCTTAGTTAAAAAATAAATTAGAGTATTTAAATTCTACCCCATGAATAGCCTTAGTTCTTGTGCTCATGTGGAACACGAAAGGTTTGACTATGGATATTTACTGAGGAAAAATTACTCATAAGACACTTCTGAGGCTATTAAACATCAACAAAGTCTTGCAGCAAAGGATAGGGTTAATAATCTGAAACAATGATGAACTAAATCCAGGCATTGCTGTAAACACTTTGCAGGTATCTCCTCTAATTTGCACGAATAAGAGACAGTATTAGAATTTTCATCTTACGGACGAAAAAATAAAGCCTCTGAAAAGGTCAGCAACTTGCCAAATTTCAGTGAGTGACAGGCAGAGCTGGGACAAAGACCCACTGTTATTTGACTCCAAAGATCAGGATTGTCTAAACTCCTAGGTGGGTTTCAGAGCATTTTCTCTCTTTAGGGTAATGTTTCCCAAACCGTGGTTCACCAGCTCTGAGGGGCCATGGGGAACATTTCAGATGACCTTGCCGTTATTTCTCTAATTCTGTATGTCAGGTGGAAAACAAAACCCTTTCAACTTTCACATCTCATAATCCCACCTAAGATTCTATGAATTCAGTGAATGTGCCTCTCCTCAGGGGACTGCAGACAGTAATATTAGCTGAGTGAGAAGGAATATAGATGAGTGAACTTTCAAACCGGCTAACTTAAGGTAGCAGCCATAAAATAGGGACTTAAAAAGTCCCTGAGAATCACCTGTGTGGACCTTGTCAGTCTATGTAGACTTTGTGCAATGAATATGCAAATTTCCTGCATATTTTCATGCTTCTACACTTCTAACAGCTCTGGGTATGGCCTCCTGGGAAAATGCTGGTTTAAACCTTTCTGCAAGAGTCACCTATGAAACTAAGAATTTCCACTGTTTCTGTCCAAAACATGGGATTAATTGAAGAAATTCTCACTCCTGGTTTTTCATTTGAGAGAAATTAGTTCTTCCTATGGGAAATTTTCTATGTCCTAAAACTATCTGAACTTTAGGAACAACTGCCTTGCATCCTGGCTGCCTTCTGCCCCTGAGGAATATCATCTATCTAAACTGGGAAGTTGTTGTGAATACCAATAACAGGACATTTTTATGGTGTTCAGGTTATATAGCTAAAGCTTATGAGAGTGTTGTGCATGTGTGCGTTTGCTCCCAGTTAAAAACTAGTTAAACATTTCAAACCTCTTTGGATTTATACAAGGCTGTTTATTACAAGACTCCTGAACTCTCTAGAAGCAGAGATCACCTGGTGATCTTTATTAAGCTCTTCTTCATCCTCCCACAAGGCTGCTTGGTTGGTTTTTCTCCCTCTCCTTCTCTTGTTCTTTTTTTCTTGAGCTTGGCCTTGACAAATACATTTGCAAAAAAATCCAGTGGTAAAATTTGCAAATGGGAATACAATTTGAAGGCACTGCCAAAGTAAAGCAGCCAGGCTTTCTTTTCTTTCTTTCTTTTTTTTTTTTTTCAGGCTTTCTTTTTTAAATTTCTCTGCTAATTAGGCTGCACGTTTAAAATCTTAAACAATTGCAGTGTTGCAAGGGACCTTATGTGTAGGAGAGGTTTACTTTCAACAGCACTTGATAGTTGAGCATTCGGTTTTCCAATGGTCACACCATTAACAACTCTATTTTTTGAGTGGTTTCTTCCAAATGGCAGTGTGGGAAGAAGAATTAGAGAAAGTTAGAGTTGGCCTGAACTTGATGTCATCTGCCCCAGGGTTTCCAATTTTTAAAAAAAATTTTTTTAGGCCAGGAAACAAACAATATCCAGAAGTCTAATGTGTAAAACAGTCTCAAGCCTCTGCCTACACAGGTATGTGTGTGTGAGTGTGGGTTGATGAGCACCTCCCGGGTCTTTTTCTGCCCAGACAGAGTTCCTCATCTCAGAACAATACCCTTTCATTTTTATTGAGGTAGAAACTGAGTCCCAGAAAGCTGAATTGAGGCATCCAGAGTCACACCATTGAGAAAGAGATGGAGAAAGGGCTTGACTTTGCTCTGATCTTTTCTTTTTCCACCATCAGGCACTGTGTCATGGAATGCAGAGAAATCATCTATGTTTGCTAATGAGAAAAACAATGAATTCTATAGGTAAAAATAAAGTTAGTGTACATGTAAAAATAAGATTGAAAACTTTGTAAAGTTTCATTAAAAAGGTCACTAAAAACCCCGTATGTAGTTAGTTAATACAACCAGGTACATAGTTAATCCTCCTAATAACTGGGAGAAATAACTGGGAAGGATTGGTATAACAACACTGTAAAAAGCAAGGGCTCTGCAGTCATTGGAATTTCTCTGTAAGTGTATTTAAGATCTCATTACTCTTTAAGGAAACTGAAATTAGACATTACATTAGGAGTTTAGTTTGTGTGAAAAATGGCCAATTTCCATCAGTAGACCTATTCTCAACGAGTAAGAATGTATAAATGCATGAAAAAATGTACATTTATATGTCTAAAGTTAAAATAAAACTGGTGAGTTATATAAGTACTATTGTTTGTAATTACTTATGATCAACTGAATTAAAAAATTGTTTGGTTGACTACCAGTCTTGATTACATGACTATGAAGACTTATTTATCATAACCCTGCTATGTGCCCATATTCACTGATAACAATGTAAATATTAACTTTCTGATATATATATTTTTTCCAAAGAGAGTGTTGCTATAAACCCAGAATATGTTTTCCTATTGAATTCCAGCATACAGGAGGTCTATAAAGTTCGTGTGCAATTTAAAAGAAAAATTGTACACGAACTTTATAGACACCTTTCAGGGGTCCTCAAACTTTTTAAACAGGGGGCCAGTTCACTGTCCCTCAGACCGTTGGAGGGCTGGACTATGGGCCCGGGACGTGTCGGCTGCTAGCAGGACAGGCAGCGGTGGCAAAAACACCTGGGGGGTCGGATAAAAGTCCTAGGCGGGCTGCATGTGGCCTGTGGGCCGTAGTTTGAGGACCCCTGCAGGCTTATATAATGTGCTTTATTTGTAAAACCAGGTGATAGTACCCTTTGTAATTTCAACTTATTGTCACCATTACTTGATATGTGATCAATGTAATTAAAACTGTTCTCTCAGACAATCTTTTTTTTTTTTTTGAGACAGAGCCTCAAGCTGTCCCCCTGGGTAGAGTGCTATGGCATTACAGCTCACAGCAACCTCCAACTCCTGGGCTCAAGCGAGTCTCCTGCCTCTGCCTCCCAAGTAGCTGGGACCACAGGCGCCCGCCACAACGCCCGGCTATTTTTTGGTTGCAGCCGTCATTGTTGTTTGGCAGGTCCGGGCTGGGGATTCGAACCTGCCACCTTAGGTGTACGTGGCTGGCGCCTTAGCCGGTTGAGCTATAGGCGCCGAGCCTCTCAGACAATCTTGATGCAAAATTGTCCTGCACTTCTGTTCCAGCAAATATGGTAGTTTCTGTCTTGTCTGAATTCACTATCAATGATCTCATTTTACATTACCACCATTTGTTTGGAACTTTGGGTTTCTTTTGTCTTGAGGAAACATTCTGAGGATACATGGATGATTGTGGAGTTGTCTTCGGTATTGCACCAAGCTGATGCCTGGGCTGGTCAGCAAGGACCGGGCAGAATAGGCAGGGAGTAGAGGGAGTCCAGAATTCAAGAAATCAAGTTGTTGGCAAAATTAGCACTCCAGAGACATACTCTTTGCCTTGTTGAATCTTGTTTGTTCAGGTGGTGGTGGGGTACCAGGTTTTAATTTCCTAAAAGGCAGAAGAAAATTAAGGGGTACTAAGCTGGGCAAATCTCTCCCATGGTTAAGCCTGAGGCAGAGATGCTAGGATTTCCTCACTGCCTCTAGACTAAGTCATTCTTGCAAAAGATTGACTAGTACTATAGACCAAGGCATTCAGTTATAGGCAAGATTTGGTTGTCTTTCTAAAGTGAGTAGCTTTTTTCTGTGGACAATTCTTCTTCAGAGAAACTAGGCTTCTTAGATCTTCAACGCATGGGCGAAAGTTGGGCAGCACAGGGCAACAGCCATGAAGTGCTGGTGATCACACACACCTCCTCAGGCCTTAGGGCCCCTTTCATGTCACTTTACCCTTCAAAATGAGGGTGAAGGTTCATTCTAGAAAAAAGAATGGATAGAGCATGGCCTTTGGGCATTTGATAGGATCTGGGAAAATGCCCCCTCTAACCTACCACCAAACACCCCTCTTTCTTCTTCTGTAGTTTCAGACTTGTATTTTCATCACTTAAGATTTGCCACCCTTCTGATTCTAAAAAGCATTTTGCTTTTCTTCAGATATGGAGGAATCATACTTTAATTGGATTACCATCATCATAAACACTAGTATATTTCTTTTATTCCAAAATGCATCCCTCCACCCCCCACCGCACACACATTTTGTCACTTGGAAAGCTGTAATTAAATTGATGATTCATTTGAAAAGCAATAACATCTTACGATAAAATATCATGCAGTAGTAGATTTTTTTTTTTTTTTTGAGACAGAGCCTCAAGCTGCCTCCCTGGGTAGAGTGCTGTGGCTTCACAGCTCACAGCAACCTCCAACTCCTGGGTTCAAGCAAGTCTCCTGCCTCAGCCTCCCAAGTAGCTGGGACCACAGGTGCCTGCCA
>NW_003852398.1:18497260-18498954 GCF_000181295.1 Otolemur garnettii | reverse complement strand
GGGTCCGGGTTGGATTTGAACCTGCCACCTTAGGTGTATGTGGCTGGCGCCTTAGCCACTTGAGCCACAGGCGCCGAGCCACAGTAGTAGTTTCTTTAGTTAATTTCTAATTTTTGATTCTGAAAGTAATTGTGGGGATGGGGGGGGGTCCAATTATGATGCCCAGGCTGGAGTGCAGTGGCTGTTCATAGGTGTGTTTAGCAGGGGAGTTTTGACCAGCTCTGTCTCTGTCCTGGGCTGGTTTACTCCTCTTTAGACAACCTGGTAGCCCCTGCTCCCTGGAGGTCAACATATTTATCCCAAACTTCGTGTGGATACCCGATCAGCATAGCACGCTACAACCCAGAGCTTTTGTACTCAAGCCATCCTTCTTCCTTAGGCTCCTGAATAGCTGGGACTAGAGGTGCATGTCACTGTGTCTAGAGAAAAATTTTGCCTACTTATTTTTCATCTGAGATTATGATTTTGTCCTCCATTCAGCTGCCATTTAAAAAACTTCTTTAAGGTTCTTTTTTAAAACAAAATATTATGGGGGTACAAATGTTTTGGGTTACACGAACCACTTTTGTAATGCTTAAATCAGGGCTGTAAGTGTACCCATCCCCCAGGTAGTGTTCATTGTGCCGGTTAGGTGGGGTTTTGCCCATCCCCTCCTTCCTTTCCCCTTTGCTTGATTTCCACTGAGTTTTGCTTCTCTCTGTACACATGTGTGCTCATAGTTAGTTTCAGTTTAATAGCAAGTACATGTGGCATTTGTTTTTCCATTCTTGAGATACTTCACTTAGGATAATAGTCTGCCATTTCGCCCAAACTGTGGCAAAAGGCATTAATTTATCCTTTTTCTTGGCTGAGTAGTATTCCATGGTATACACATACCACATTTTATGAATTCACTCATGAATTGATGGGCACTTAAGTAGATTCCACATCTTTGCAATTGTCAATTGTGTTGCAATAAACATTTGAGTACAGGTGTCTTTTTGATAAGATGACTTTTTCGGGGAAGGGGGTAAATACCCAGCAGTAGAATTGCTAGATCAAATGGTAGGTCTACTTTTAGTTCTTTGAAGTATCTTAATACTGTTTTCCATAGAGGTTGTATTAATGTGCAGTCCCACCAATAGTGTATAAGTGATCCTTTATCCCTCCATCAACACCAGCATCTGTTGCCCTTGGACTTTTTAATGAAAGCCATTCTAACTGGAGTGAGATGATACCCTTGTTGTGGTTTTAATTTTCATTCCCTGATGATTAATGACATTGAGATTTTGTTCATATGTTTATTGTCCATTTTTCTATCTTCTTTAGAAAAACTTCTGTTCATGGTTTTTCCTTACTTTTTAATGGGGTTGTTTGCATTTTTTATTGCTGATTTGCATGAGTTCTTTGTAGATTCTGGTTATTAACCCTCTGTCAGATGTATAGCTTGCAAATATCTTCTCCCATTACATAGATTGTCTCTAGCTCTGTTGATCGTTCCCTTTGCTGTGCAGAAGCTTTTTAATTTAATCAAGTCCCATTTATTTATTTTTGTTGTTGCTGTGATTGCTATTGGGGTCTTAGTCATAGATTCTTTGCCTACATTTGCTTCTAAAATTGTATGGTTTAATGTCTTAGTCTCAAGTCTTTTATCCATCTTGAATTAATTTTTTTTTTTTTTGAGACGGAGCCTCAAGCTATCCCCCTGGGTAGAG
>NW_003852398.1:18480887-18497197 GCF_000181295.1 Otolemur garnettii | reverse complement strand
GCCCGCCACAATGCCTGGCCATTTTTTTGGTTGCAGCCAACTTTGTTGTTTGGCGGGCCCGGGCTGGGGATTCGAACCCGCCACCTTAGGTGTATGTGGCTGGTGTCTTAGCCACTTGAGCCACAGGCGCCGAGCCCATCTTGAATTAATTTTTGTGAGCAGTGAGAGATATGGATTCTGTTTCTTCTGAATGTGGCTATCCAACACCAGCACCATTTATTGAATAGGGATTCTTTTCTGCAATGTGTATTGTTGTCTGCTTTGTCAAAGCTCAATTGGCTGTATGTGGATGGTTTAAAATCTGGGTTCTCTGTTCTGTACCATTGGTCTATGTCTCTATTTTTGTGCCAGTACTATGCTGTTTTGGTTACTATAGCCTCGTATAGTAATATAGTATGAAGCCTGGCAATGTGATGCCTCCAGATTGTTCTTTTTGCTTAACACTACTTTGGCTATTTGGGCTCTTTTCTGATTCCAAATGAAGCATAGAATTATTTTTTTTTTGAGGTCTGTGAAATATGACATTGTTATTTTGATGGAGATTGCATTGAATCTATAAATCACTTTGGGTAGTATGGATTTTTGAGACAGAGTCTCACTATGTTGCCCTCGGTAGAGGGCTATGGTGTCACAGCTCACAGCAACCACCAACTCTTGGGCTTAAGTGATTCTCTTGCCTCAGCCTCTCAAGTAACTGAGACTACAGGTGCCCACTACAACACCCAGCTATTTTTTTTTTTTTTTGGTGGTTGTTTAGCTGTTGTTTAGCTGGTCCAGGCCAGGTTCAAACCTGCCACCCTTGGTGTATGTGGCTGGCACCGTAACCACTGTGCTATGGGTGCCGAGCCAGTATGGACATTTTAACAATGTTGATTCAACCAATCAATGAGCACAATGCATTTGCCATTGTGTCATCTGCAATTTCTTTCCTCAGTGTCGCATAGTTCTCTTTGTAGTGATCTGTCGTCTCCTTAGTAAAATACATGCCTAGGTATTTTATCATTCAGCTGGGCATTTCTCCTTGAAATGGGGAAATGTGGATCTGTTACATGGTGACTATCAAGAGTCATTTGTTTACTATCTACTGTATAAAATTACAAAGAAAGGCAAGACACAGACTTTGCATCTTAGGACATGTTGGTTACCAGAACTTGAGAGGTTTTTGTAACTTCATTAATATAGCAGGGTGGGAACAGTCTTTCTTTCTTTTTTTGAGACAAAGTCTCATTATGTAGAATGCTATGCTGTCACAGCTCACAGCAACCTCAAACTCTCAGGCTTAAGCAATTCTCTTGTCTCAGCCTCCCAAGTAGCTGGGACTACAGGTGCCCGCCACAACACCCAGCTATTTTGTTGTTGTTTTGTTGTTTGAGTTGTCATTGTTGTTTGGCAGGCCCAGCTTGGATTCAAACCTGTTAGCTCTGGGGTATGTGGCTGGCACCCTAGCTGCTGAGCTACAGGCACCAGCCAGTCTTTCATTAAATATTATGTTTTGGTAATAGCCTTATTGTGATAGGATTCACATGCCATACAATTTATCTATTTAAAGTATACAATTCAATGTATTTTAATGTACTCATAGAGTTGGGTGACCTTCACTACAATTTTAGACCATTTTCATTACTCCCAAAAGAAGTCCCATATTCTTTAGTAGTTAAGCCTCATTCCACCCATCTCCCCAATGCTAGCTATCATTATTACATTTAATTTGTTTTTCTTTTTGAGATATAGTCTTGCTCAGTCACCCAGGCTAGAGTGCACTGGCATCATCATCGTTCGCAGCAACCTCTAACTCCTGGACTCAAGTGATCTTCCTGCGTCAGCCTCCTGAGTAACGGAGACTACAGGCACTCACCACAATACCTGGTTAATTTTTTTTTTTTTTTTTATCTTTTTTAAAGACAGGATCTCACTCTTTCTCAGGCTGATCTCAAACTCCTGAGCTCATGTAATCCTCCTGCCTTGGCCTTTCATAGTGCTAGGATTATAGGCATGAGCCACCATTTCTGGCCTGCATTTAAACTTGAAGACCAACAATATAGCATGGTGGTCTTCTAGGAGTTAGAAGTTTTAAGAAGCTTCCAAATTTTGGCATTGCTCCCTAGAAATTATTTTATTTCTTTGAGCCATTTTCTTCATCCATAAATTGAAGAAATTTACTGATGTCACCGGTAGTATTAATGTGTAGTTGTAAGGATTAAATAAGGTAACATCAGCATAGGGCACGTCAAATAGTAGGTCCAGAATGCTTTCTTCCCCCAACCACTTATCTGTCTTTAAGACAGAGCACTGACTAATGTTAAAAAATGAGTGTTTCCTAGTCTTTCTCCTTCCTCCATGCTAAGACTGAGTCCTTTTAGATTCCCTCCCAGAAGCCCCTTTTGGAGATGATCAAAGCTCAGTGCTTGCTGGTGACACCTCAACTGTGGATGGAAAGTTGTAAGTCTGGGGCGGAGGAGATTAAGTTGATAGGACTGAATTTTAGAGTTTTTGTTTGATTTGATTTTATGAAGTGATTCATGAAATAATTAAAGGTGGATTATAGAGCAAGGGACAAGTGGTTAATGAAGAAAGGAACATTTAGAAAAAGTATGTCCATAGGGAGACCACAGTGCATTTCAGGAGCTCCCAAAAGTCTGTTGAAAATGGCAGCAAGGCTGTAGAGGATCAGACAAGAAATGTCTTATTGAGGCCTGACCTTTTCCCTACAGAGACTCTGTACAAAGGTCTCTGCCGGCTAATGGACCACTGCAACATGCACCAGGGACAATGCAAACAGCGGGTTCTCAGATAAGAGGAAAAAAGCCTCTTGAGGTTCGATAAGAGAAAAAGCCCTTTTTCTCCCTCCCACCCCCCATATGGGTGTGGTGTTAGCCTATCTGCCTGGCAGGGACAGGAGGTCTAAGCCCTCCTGTGGGATCTGTGTGGCAGTCAAACCTGCTACTGCTTTCACATCCTACTTCAAAGCCTGGTTTCTTGTTCCACTGTGTTCCATTGCTTTAGTTTGTACTTAGATTAGAAGGAAATAGCAAAGATCGTAAAGGCTGACTGAAGAGAAGCTTAGTTGAAGCCATAAATACCAGAAGAATGACAGCAAGGGGAAGAAAGAAGGTTTTGTTCTTTTTCTGCTTATTCATGTGATTGATTTAAATGATAATGTATACAGTAATAAATATGCAGTGAACCTATAGTTTGGGCCTTCACCATCTCTTCTATAAGTGGCATTGGTCCTCTGGGCCCACTCTTAAAATCTTACTCTGTCTTTTTTCTCATTCTCTTGTCACCATCTAGCACTGGGGATACCCACGGGTTGTGTGGGGGTTGGCACCCTACGTTCAATTCAGTGGTTGAACTGATAATAAAAAAAACAGTGAGTCTGATTTCTATTTTCTTGGAAAAGGAAAGAAAAAATATTGTCATCCACTTTATTCAGATAATGAGAAGTCAGCCTAAACTCTCAAAACTTCTACCAATGAGGTAGTTTTCAGAGAGCTACAGAATCCGAGGAACTAAAGTGGTCAGCAAGAATAATGCATGTGGGACCTAACCATGCTCCTCTGAGGACAGCCTGTGGATCTTCGTGCAAAGGAAGCAGGAAGAGAGGAGGCGCAATGGACTCCAAACATCAATCCCACTGGCCTTTGGCCTTGGAAAGTCCTACTGAGATTTGAGGATCTCAGAGGGATCTGGTTTGTCTTTGTTTGCCAGTCCTTGAGGAGTAGGAAGCAGGGGTGTGTTTCTGTCTTACTGTGATGGATGGTGAAATAAAGTGGAAGATAATTCCTGTGGTCTGAGGTCCTGAAATCTTCCAAGGAGAACATTTATGATGATCTTGCCATGACTCTAATCTCTCTGCTTCTACTTCTGCCAGAATCAGAATGCTCCTGAGAGCTTCTTGCCAATATCAGATTTAGGTTGTTTGATTGAAAATAATTCAATCAAAAATAAACTGGTCAGGCTGGGCACGGTGGCTCACGCCTATGCTCCTAGCACTGGGGAGGCCAAGGCAGGTAGATTGCCTGAGCTAATGGGATTGAGACCAGCCTGAGCCAGAGCGAGACCTTGTCTCTAAAAATAGCCAGGCGTTGTGCGGGTGCCTATAATTCCAGCTACGGGGGAGGCTGAAGCAAGCAAGAGTTTGAGGTGGCTGTGAGTTATGATGCCATGGCACTCTACTGAGGGTGACAATGTGAGATTCTAAAAATAACAAAACAAAACAAAAAAGACCAAAACAAAACTGATCAACATAACTGTTTGGTAAATGAAAAAAGAATAAACGCCCCATAAAGTGAATATTCTCCAGACACTAATCTCCAAACCTTAATAATTTTGGTCTATAATTGCAATTCCTTTGTGCTCTTTATTCATCTTCAAGGATTTTTGCTCATTTAAAATTTAACTTTTAAATTACAGGCTGGTGGCACGCCTGTAATCCTAGCACTCTGGGAGGTCTGAGGTGGGTGGATTGCCTGAGCTCACAAGTTTGAGACCAGCCTGAGCCAGAGCGAGACTTTGTCTCTAAAAATAGCTGGCATTATGGTGGGTATCTATAGTCCCAGCTACTTGGAAGGCTGAGGCAAGAGAATTGCTTGAGCAGGTTGCTTGAGGTTGCTGTGAGCTATGATGCTATGGTATGCTACCAAGGGTGACAGAGTGAGACTCTGTCTAAAAAAAAAGAAAAAAATTAACTTTTTAATTGTTTCCCTATTATTTACTATTACATTTCAAATTCATTTTCATCCCATTGTTCCTATTCTTTGGTGTTTGTTGAAGTGGAAAATTGGAACAATAGGATTTAGTGGAAATATCCAAAATATTCATAGTGTTGTAAAATGAACACACAGGTTTCCAACATATGTATGGCATTAGCCTATATTTGTAGAATAACTATAATGCATAAAATAATTTTTTATTAAATCATAACTGTGTGCATTAATGCATTTATGGGGTACAATGTGCTGATTTTATATATAATTTGGAATGCTTACATCAAACTGGTTAACATAACCTTCACCTTTCTTACTTAATTGTTGCATTACAACATTTATACTCTACTCTTAATAGAGTTGACATGTACCCTTGCATTATGCATAACTGGTGAGGTCCCACCTATTACCCTCCCTCCACCCAGCCTCCCCACCCCCTCCCCTCACCGTCCTCTTCCCTCCTTCATTCTGGGCTATAGTTGTGTTTTATCATCCGTATGAAAGTGTGGGCGATTATATATTAGTTTCGTAATAATACTGAGTACATTGGATACTTTTTCTTCCATTCTTGAGATACTTTACAGAGGAAAATATGTTCCAGCTCCATCCATATAAACATAACAGAGGTAAAGCCTCCATCTTTCTTTATGGCTGCATAATATTCCATGTTATACATATACCACAATTTGTTAATTCATTCATGGGTCAGTGGGCACTTGGGCTACTTCCATGACTTGGCAATTATGAATTGGGCTGCAGTAAACATTCTGGTGCAATTATCTGTGTTGTAAAATGATTTTTGGTCATGTGGATATTTCCAGATCTTTAAAGTATTAATAGGTACTTTACTTTAATAGGGATTGCATTAAATATTGCTTTGGGTAATATGGACATTTTAACAATGTTGATTCTTCCCAGGCATGAGCATGGCATGTTTTTCCATTTGTTAACATCTTCAGCTATTTCTTTTCTCAGAGTTTCATAGTTCTCTTTATAGAGATCTTTCACATCCTTTGGTAGGTACATTCCCAAATAGTTCATCTTCTTTGGCACAACTGTAAAGGGAATAGGGTCTTTGACCATTTTGTCCCCTTGACTATTATTGGTATATATAAAAGCTACTGATTTGTGAGTGTTGATTTTGTATCCTGAGATGCTGGTGTATTCCTTGATCACTTCTAAGAGTTTTGTGGTTGAGTCCCTGGGGTTTTCCAGGTTTAGGATCATATCATCCATGAAGAGTGAGAGTTTGATCTCCTCTGACCCTATTTGGATACCCTTGATCACCTTCTTTTGCCTGATTGCAATGGCTAAAACTTCCATCACTATTTTGAATAGCAATGGAAACAATGGGCATCCTTGTCTAATTCCAGATCTGAGTGGAAATGCTTTCAATTTTATTCCATTCCATATGATATTGGCTATGGGTGTGCTGTAGATGGCCTCTATCATTTTAAGAAATGACCCATTTAAGCCTCTTTTCTTTTCTTTTTTTGAGACAGAGCCTCAAGCTGTCACCCTGGGCAGAGTGCCGTGGCAACATAGTTCACAGCAACTTCCAACCACTAGGCTTAAGTGATTCTCTTGCTTCAGCCTCCCAAGTAGCTGGGACTACAGGCACCTGCCACAATGCTCAGAGATTTTTTGGGTGTAGTTGTCATTGCTGTTTGGCAGGCGCAGGCTGGATTCAAACCCACCAACTCTGGTGTATGTGGCTGACACTTTAGCTACTTAAGTGATAGGTGCTGAGTCTAAGCCTATTTTCTTAAATGTTCTGATCATGAAAGGATGCTGGATATTATCAAAAGCTTTTTCTGGCTTGGTGCCTGTTGCTCAAGTGGCCAAGGCGCCAGCCACCTACACCTAAGGTTCCAGGTTCGAATCCAGCCCGGGCCAGCTGCCAAACAACAATGATGGCTGCAACCAAAAAATAGCCAGGTGTTGTGGTGGGTGTCTATGGTCCCAGGTACTTGGGAGGCAGAGGCAGAAGACTCGCTGGAGCCCAGGAGTTAGAGGTTGCTGTGAGCTGTGATGCCACAGCACTCTACCCAGGGGAATAGCTTGAGGCTCTGTCTCAAAAAACCCCCAGCTTTTTCTGCATCACTTGAGAGAATCATATGGTCTTTGTTTTTTATTTTTGTTTATGTGATGTATTATATTCATAGATTTATATGTGTGGAACCAACCTTGTAACCCTGGGATAAAACCAACTTCGTTGTAGTGTATAATTTTTTGATGTGCTGTTGAATTCTGTTCACTAGGATCTTACACAAAATGATATTTGAACATCTATGCATCCAAGTCTGAATCACGTTTGCCTTGGGTGAGTGAGATTATTTTGTTAATTTGTGTTTGTTAATCCAGTCAAAACATTTTACTAAGCTCCCCCTAAATATCAACCACATTTTAAATTTAGGATATAGCACTAAAGAAAAAAGTTAATTTTGCCCTGATTGAAGGTTCGTATTAGTGAAAGGAGTAAGCAGACAAAAGAATTAAGACACATCATAGGTTAGACAGTGACAAGTACTACGGAGGCAAAAAGCAGGAAAGGGAGCTGGGGCATGTAGGGGAGGGATCCAATTTTGAACAGGATGGTCAGGGGAGTTTTCACTCTCAAGGTAACTTTTTTTTTTTTTTTGACAGAATCTTGCTCTGGCACCCTGACGGGAGTGCTGTGGCATTGTATTTCACAGTAACCTCAAGTTCTTGGGCTCAAGCAATCCTCTTGCCTCAGTTTTTCTATCTTTAGTAGAGTTGGGGTCTTGCTGTTGTTCAGGCTGATCTCAAACTTCTGAGCTCAAGCAATCTACCTGCCTTGGCCTCCCAGAGTGCTAGGGTTTCTGGTATGAGCCACCATGCCTGGCCTCAAGGTCATTTTTGAGTAAAGATGTAAAGGAAATGAGGGCATGAAGCAGATGGACATCTGGAAAAAAGTAAGCCACAGAAGGAATAGCAAGTGTAACAGGCTGTGTGCATATGGGTGCATGTGTATGTGTGTGTGTGATGATATAAGGAAGCCAGAGGAGGTGCAGAGTCAGCCACGGTGGGCGGGAGGGTGAGAGGGCGAGTCAGAGAGATAATGGGAGACCCAGATCTAGACTTTTACTTTGAGTGAGGCAGAAAGCCAGTGGAGCTTCTGAGCAGCGAAGTGACATAATATGGTTTATGCCTTATATACATTGCTGTGACTGCCCCATTGGGTATAATTAGGGACAATGGTGGAAGCAGACCATTGATGAGAGGTGATGGGGGCTTGCACCAAGGTGACAGCAGGGGAAGTGAGGAACAGTGGTTGGATTATTGATATATTTTGTAGTTATAGTTTACAGGACTTGTTTATATATAGCCGTGAGCAGGATATGGAGTTTGAGATAAAGAGAGCAGTCAGGAATGAATCCAAGATTTTTTTGGCTCAGGCAACTGGTGGGTTGGAACTGTGTTAATGGAGGTGGGGAAGTCTGCAGGAAGATGAAATTTGGGAGGCGAGATCAGGAGCTCGATTTTGGACATGGTAAATTTGATATGGTTATTAGTCACTCAAGATGTTTCTCTAATGAGAATGCATTGTTTATGAAATTAGGCAAATGATAATAAAAAACATTTTAAGAAGCATTCTGTTGTGGGACAGAGTTATTTCAATGAATCCTCTATTGTTGGCCTGAATTGTTCAGTTTCTGGGGCCAAACTGTTTTCAGTCAACCATCTGGACCTGGTATATGCAGGAGGCAGCTCTGGGTAACCACAAAGCATACTTGCTCCTAGGACCACCCTGCTTAGAAGAAAGTCAAAAGCAAAACTCAGCATTGCTTTGCTCTCTCGGCTTTCAGAGCCATTGATTCAATTGATTTCCCCGAATCCCATAAGCCATGCCTGACTTCCTAGACCCCAACTCTTCCTCCACCCTCTGGTTTCACATACTTTCAGACACTTACCTGAAGTTTTTAAGGCTCCAGAGCATCTGGACCCTTAGTTCTTACCATGCCCTGACAATCCCCATTTAATTACACCTATCCTGTAACCACCAAGCTGGAATGAATCAATTCAAAATACATTTCTTGAATACCTTTTTTGTGCAAAGCAGTGTAATAAGCATTTTTGGGCAATAAAGAAGTTGAGATGGGGTTTGCAATGTTGTGGAGGAATGTAAGGATATAAATAAAATAAGGGGGTGATGACAAGTATTTAACAGAGTGGAAAGGAATCCAAGGCTTTGATTTTTGTAATAATGACCTCCTTGGTTTCACCAGCTCCAGCATGTTAGAGATTTTTCTCAGAGGCTATGTTGTAATTTTCAATATTTAGAAAATATTTAACATTTGTTGTCTTTTTCTCTGATTATAACATGGCAAATGCTCTTTGTAGAAAACATGGAAAAACCAGAAAAAAAAGAAAAACCACTATATATCATGCAGAGATAGAATGTCATTGCTAATGTTTGAGTGTCTTTCTTCTCAATCTTTAAAAATGTTTTAGTTTTGGCACTTCCTGACATCATTAATATTCTTTGGAAGAATGCTTTTCAATAGCTGAACAGAAATGATGCCCACCATTTACTTAAGGGTATTATTGAACTTTTTCATATTTCCATAACTAAGTTCCTCCTTGCTTGGGCTATCTAGATCTGGTATTGAGGCTGCCCTAGGATACTTGGGAGAAAGTAGAGTCTTATTGACATGAGGGTGTGACCACATGAAGTGCCCTTGGATAGGATGAAGTGCCCTGGATGGCATGAAGTGCCCTTGGATGGGATGAAGTGCCCTTGGATGGGATGGGTGCAGCCACTTGGGGCATGAATAACAGCACTTAGTTAAGCTTTCATTTGAATGAGCATAGCAGAGCTCACAGCTGACTATTTGAAGGGGGCTTGGGTTTTATATTTGAAACGTTCCTTGATATTGGAGACTCCCTATTGGTAGTCTAAAAGCACATGATTTGAATATAGTGCATCTTTCCTGGGATAAACATCAGTAGTTGTGTTTATCATGGGGGTCAGAAAACAGAAGTGCCATCATACCCATCTTTCAAAAAGTAGAGAATGATAGAAGAAGGGTGGGAGAAAGTGGCACATAGTGGCCTTATAATGTAGATGAGAGTCCTCAGTGAGATTCCTATATGAGAGAGGGAGAGAGAGAGAGAGAGAGAGAGAACACATGAGAGCTTAGGAGCAGAAAAAAAAAATAGAAAAAAACTTAGAAAGACATTACATTGTCTTATAATTTGAAAACCAATAAACCAATAATGCTTTTTAAGGCTGCCATGTAAACCTTACCTTTTTCTTTTGGCTATTCCGGCCACAGATGAGTGTTGCCTTGTGAGTTTGAGCATTCTTGAGAGATTTTTTTCCCCTTCATATAACAGTTGTGGTTCCATTCTTGCCACTATCTATAAGTTAATTTCTGGCATTGCAATAAATTCTAGGAACAGTAATAAATGGACAGTTAAATCCTTTTTATTTTATTTTTTTGTTTTGGTTAGAGTTTTATTGATTTTTTTTTCTTCTGGGAAAGATAAAGTGAAAAACAAAAGAAAATAAAACAAAAACCATTTCCAGGAGTGGATAAGTGGTTTATATAATATTTTTTTAACCTCCATTATTTTATTGTATTTTTATTTTTTTAGGCAGAGTCTCACCCTGTTGCCCAGGCTAGAGTGCCTTGGTGTCAGCCCATCTTATAGCAATCTCAAACTCCTGGGTTCAAACAATCTGCTTACCTCAGCTTCTGTAGGAGCTGGGACTACAGGTGCCTGCCATAATGCCTGGCTAATTTTTCTATTTTTAGTAGAGATGGGATCTCGTCCTTACTCAGGCTGTCCATTATTTTGTTGTCTTTTCAATTACTGTGAGTATGTTTCTCATTTGCTTAAGGCTACTTGACTACCTTTCTTTGTAGGAGTAGTAAATAAATTCATTATGAGAATCAGGGTTGATGGAAAGGAAGTGATGTATTATCTTTTTCTTTTGGCAAGAAATGTCAAAGCTGATGCTCAATACTCCTTTTAGTGTACCAGAAACCAAGAAACCAAGTAGAGAATTAGTGATGCCAGTAAACTGGTCATGTATAAAAGGTTTATTGGGATGACCTGAAGTTGTCAGAGATTCTCTCTCCTCTTGTAAGTTTACTTTCAGATTTTTCTGAGAATGATTTTCTCAGGGATTTTGTAGGAAATAGTTGTCAAAGCTGTGGGATAGCATTTCCCTAAGTGAGCTTCATAGAATGTAAAAGAGTAGAGTGGAGGTCTGTTATTTGTGCCTGCCCGGAAGCCATTTTCTTCTTCTGGTTGCCACACCTTGATTTGCCTCAGAGGAACCACTCCTCCCCAGTTTCAGGCCAGGTGCACAGCTCAGGAGGTAGGCACATGGCTCAGGACTATTTAACTGGTACATTTCATTCATCTCACTAGTTTCAGGAATTAGTTGTAGGGATTAATTTTGTGACAAAAGATAGCCAATGAGATTCTTCCTGGGCCCTTTTTGGAATTATTGAGAGAGAGAGAGATTCCTTTTTCATTTGTGTTGCTGAAAAGAGAGGATGGAAGCTCAGTGTTAAGATCATCTTTCTGTCTGTGGAAGAAATTTGAATGAAGCCAACACAAAGGAATGGAGAGCCTAGAAATGGACCCACAGCAAGTCACTATGATATTGTCCAAGTCTTAAGCCCTACTCTTGAGACATAAATGAATTATCTTTTCCTGTTATTATCTGTTTGTGCTAGGCTTCACTCATTTGCCATTTTGATCAATCACTTGGGATTTTTTTTGGAGTTTTGGCTAGTTGAAAAGGTGTGATTTCAGTTATAACAGGGGCTTTATCTAACAAATGCAATCAGTGTAACCTAATTCTTTGTACTCTCAATGAATCCCAAAGAATTAAAAAAAATAAAAAAGAGAGAGAGAAAAAGAAAAAATGTGATGCGAAGAACATGTATTGGAAATCCCAGGCATATGAACTTGGGCTGACCCAGGAGTAGACACCATAGTAGGGTGTATATAAGAAGTTTATTTGGTATTTGAGAGGTGGAGAGTGGGGAAGACAGACAAGGAAGTTGGAAGATGTAGTAAGAGGAGCTTATCAAGCCAGCACCTAGCTACTGTGGGTGGCTAGAACTTAATCCCACAAGAAACCTACAGGAGACAATGTAAAACACAAGTTTTAGGATTATCCCAACCAAGAAGCAAGGGAGCTGGGTTGCTCTAATTCCTGTCAGTTATTGGTTGAGGACTGTTCTTGGAGGTGTGTTAATTTCTTGGTACTTTAGGCCTGCTCCACAAGAACAGACTTCTAATGCTTCAGAGAGAGAAAGAGAGAGAAAGAGCTGTCAGACAAAGAGGTGAGGACATGGACACTTGGAAGTCAGCTGGACCCAAGGAATACTAATGAAATAACCAGAGCCAGGATTTCTTTACTTCAGGACTTCTTGCAGGGGTGTCCAATCTTTTTTTTTTAACCTTTCCCCCCTGCAGCAGAAGAATAAGAGTTGCTTTAGGCTGCACGTTAAATCGTTAAATAGGGTATACTGGAAAGATTGCCAACTGGTAGCAACCCTCAGCAGAGGCTCCTGAGCAGAGGAAGAAAAACTGGATGGAATCAGACTCTATGAACCCAAAGGTGGGGAGCTAAGCCAAGAAAGAAGTTCAGCAAGCTGTAACTCCAAGGAAGAGCATTCAAGAAAACAAATTACAGGTACAAAGCCTATTGACTAGAGGATGAGAGACCCCTCCCCTGAGCAGGAGGCCTGCCACAGGCTATCTGTGAATAAGCAGGGAATAAAAGACCTCTCATTTTACTTCACTGGAGAGAGCTGCTAAATTCCAGGTCTCTTTCTCCAGGGAGGTCCCACTTATGAACCTAGATACCACCCTGCCAGGAATAAAATTGCACAGATATTTCCCCCCACAAGTCCCAGTCTACCCTTTCCCCCTCATATGGCAGTCCAAAGTTCTGCTCTGTGCATAGCACAGAGTGTTTGGTCTTGTCCTAAGAGATCTGGGCATAGTGTGGACCACCAACCATCAGGACGGAATCTGTGCCTAACAGGGAAGAAAGAAGGTGTGGGAAGAAAGGGACACTCGGTGGGAGGAGGAGCAGTCCCCTTGTTATGACTATGCCTGGCCAGTGGTGGTTTTGACCGTCAGTTGCAGCTATGTCTGGCAGGATGGGGTGCAAAACCCCCAGCTCTGATGGCACCCGCAGTGGGAGAGTGGTTGTCCCATGTGGACTGAGTTTGGCAGACAGGGCTGGTCCTCACCCCCTGTTGGGCCTGCAAGCAGAGGCTTTCTAGGCATGGACTAAGACCTGAGGCCAAAGGTGTGGTCTGTACAAAGTACATTGTAGGGTGAGTACTGGACAAAGTCTCCCTCTTCTCCTCCAGGAAGCCCTTTCAAAACTTCTTAGCCTACAATGTCTCTTCCTTCTTGTGAATTCATATTTTTCTAACAGAACCCTTGAGCAGTGGCTTACTGGGTGTAAACCAAGACATGAGGGCTAAGGCGTGGTCCCCTGTCTCTAGCAGGGCTGGTGAGCAGAGGCTTACCAGGTGAGGACTGAGACCTGCCGGTGATGTGTGGTGCCCTGACTCTAATAGAGGCTTGCCAGGCAGTGGACTGAGACTGGTAGGTGAGGGCATGATCTCTTGACTCCAACTGGTCTGGCAAGCAGAGGCTAGCTGGGTGTGGACTGAGACCAGTGGGGGGCTTGGCCCCTGGCTCCAACTGGGCCTGTGAGCAGATAAGTGGACAACAATGTGGACTGAGTCTGGCGGGCAGGAGTATGGATCCCTGGCTCCAATTGTGTTGTTGGAGACCCTTGAATCCCTCTCTGTTAAGCAGGGTTTGCACTGCCTGAGACAATTTAATTAGAACCTGTATTTGGTACTATCCACTCGGGGACGAAGGGTTGGGGCTGGGCACCACAGCTGTTTGTATCTCTTCACAGTCAAGATTTAAACTTAATACTGTGGTTTCTTAGGATAGGGTAGAGGTTGCCTGATATCAAAACAGAGCTAGCTTATGCTATCTCACCAAGTAGGTCCTCAGGGTCTCCAGCCAAAACTCTGAAAGGAGCCTTTGTATGGTTTTGGGGGATGAGCCACAATTACAAAGCCTAGCACTTTGGTAAGGTGCTCTCTCTACTACCTGGGAACCCCAATCAATCTAACCCTACCAGTTCTAATAACCAAATGGTGGAAAATAAACATGGTGAGGACTCAACAAAACTGTGGCAACATGAATAACCAGAGGAGATCAACCTTGCCCTCCCAAGAAATGACAAAGGAAATACAACTGAAGATGCCATGAATAGACAAATGGCAGCAGTGTCAGAAATCGAAGTCAGAATATGGATTGCAAATAAGATAAATAGAATGGAAGAAAAGATAGAAACTGAATTCCAAAGAGTAGTTCTAAAGTTGTCTCAAGAAATTAATGAATTCAAAGCCCATGTCACCAAAGATAAGGACATAATGAGAAAAGAGATAACAGAGCTCAAGGAAAAGAAAAAGTTAGTTGAGGGGCTCCAAAATACAGTAGAATCTGTCAGTAATTGAGTTGACCAGGCAGAAGAAAGGATCTCTTAAACTGAAGACAAAGCTTTTGAACGTTCCCAAACAAAGAGGTAGACAAATGGATAGCAAAATCTGGTCATTCCCTGAGAGAGCTGTGGGATCACTCCAAAAGATCAAACATTCATCTTACAGGAATTCCTGAAGGAGAAGAGGATTGTCCTAAAGGTACAGATGCTCTACTGCAAGAGATTTTGGAGAGTTTCCCAAACATTGCAAGAGATACAGAACTTCAGATAGCAGACAGTTTCAGAACCCCAGCAACACTTAATCCAAATAAAACATCTCCTAGACACATTGTGATTAACTTTGCCTAAGTTAAGACGAAGGAGAAAAGTCTGCAAGCAGCCAGACGTAAGAAAAGCATCACCTACAAAGGGAAAAGTATCAGAATGACTGCAGATCTCTCAGCTGAAATGTTTCAAGCCAGAAGAAGATGGTCATTGACCTTCAGTCTACTAAAACAAAACAACTTTCAGCCTGGGATCCTGTATCCAGCCAAACCGAGTTTCATTTGTGATGGAGAAATCAAATATTTTAATGACATAGACATGTTGAAGAAATTTGCCATAACTAAAACCAGCTCTCAAGGATATTCTCAGACCCATCCTCCACAATGACCAGCGCAATGTTCTACCTCCAAAGTAAACTCACCCAGAAATTTTTGAATAAAACCCAACTTCCACAGTGGTGAAAGGATTTAAAATGTCCACTGGACATCCAAAAATCATGACACCCCAAACACAACAAGGCTTATCAATTATCTCAATTAATGTGAATGGTTTAAATTGTCCTCTAAAGAGGCACAGGCTGGCTGACTGGATACATACACTTAGACTGGATATCTGCTGTATGCAAGAATCTCACCTTAGTTTAATAAAAATAGACTCAGGGTGAAGGGACAGACCTGTATAATACAGGCAAATGGAAACCAGAAAAAAGCAGGGGTTGTAATTTTAGTAGCAGATACAATTGGCTTTAAACCAACAAAGATAAAGAAAGATAAGGAAGGTCACTACATATTTGTCAAGGGAAACACCCAACATGAAGAGGTTTTGATAATGAGGTTTTGATAATTAACATTTATACACCCTACCAGAATGCTCCTCAATTCATAAAGCAGACCCTAATGGATATGAACAACTTGATATCTTCCTGCACTATAATAGATGGAGATTTTAGCACCCCTTTGATAGTTTTGGATAGATCCTCCAAGAAGCAATCAAAGAAATATTAGACTTAAACCTGACCCTAGAACAAATGGACTTTGCAGAACTCTACAGAACATTTTACCCTAATAAAACTGAATATAAATTCTTCTCATAAGTCCCTGGGTCATCCTCCAAAATAGATCATATCCTAGGACATAAGTCAAATCTTAGCAAATTTAAAAGTATACAAATTATTCCTTGTATCTTCTTGGACCACCATGGAATAAAAGTTGAACTCAACAGCAACAGGAATACTCATACTCAAACAAAGTCATGGAAACTAAATAATCTTAGGCTGAATGACAGCTGGTCAAAGATGAGATTAAGAAGGAAATCACCAAATTTTTGGAACAAAATGATAACAAAGACACAAATTATCAAAACCTATTAGATATTGCAAAGGCAGTCCTAAGAGGGAAATTTATAGCATTGGAAGTCTTCAATGAGAAAGAGAGGAAACCAACAACTTGATGAATCATCTCAAACAACTGGAAAAGGAAGAACATTCCAACCCCAAACCCAGCAGAAGAAAAGAAATAACCAAACTTAGGGCAGAAATGAAATTGAAAACAAAAGAATCATTCAGAAGATCAACAAAACAAAAAGTTGGTTTTTTGAAAAGATTAACAAAATTGATAAACCTTTGGCCAACCTAACTAGAAAGAGAAAAGTAAAATCTCTAGTATTATCTATCAGAAACAATAAAGAAGAAATAACAATAGACACTTTAGAAATTCAAAAAATCTTCAATGAGACAACCTTCAGAATGGGAGATTTTTGTAGGTTATGTTTCTGACAAAGGTCTGATAACTAGAATCTACAGAGAACTTAAA
>NW_003852398.1:18447311-18480677 GCF_000181295.1 Otolemur garnettii | reverse complement strand
CGTCATTGTTGTTTGCCGGGCCTGGGCTGGATTCAAACTCGCCACCTTAGGTGTATGTGGCTGGCACCTTAGCTGCTTGAGCCACAGGTGCCAAGCCAATAACCCCATTTCTATGTGGGCAAGAGACTTGAACAGAAACTTCTCTGATGAAGACAGGTGCATGGCCTACAAACACATGAAAAAATGCTTATCATTCTTAATCATCAGAGAAATGCAAATCAAAACCACTTTGAGATATCATCTAACTCCAGTAAGTTTAGCCCACATCACAAAATCCCAAAACTACAGATGTTGGGGTGGATGCAGAGAGAAGGGAATGCTTCTACACTCCTGGTGGGAATGCAAGCTAATGTGACCTTTTTGGAAAGAAGTTTAGAGAACACTCAAGGAACTAAAAGTAGACCTACTGTTTGATCCTGCTCTGCTAGGTATATACCCAGATGATCAAAATTATTTTACAACAAAGACATTTGCACCAGAATATTTATTGCAGCCCAATTCATAATAACCAAGACATGGAAACAGCCCAAGTGCCCATTGACCCATGAATGGATTAACAAATTATGGTATATGTATACCATGGAATACTATGCAGCCATAAAAAAGATGATGATTTCACATCTTTTATGTTTACCTGGATGGAGCTGGAACATATTCTTTTTAGTAAAGTATCTCAAGAATGGCAAAAAAAGTATCCAATGTACTCAGTACTACTATGAAATTAATATATAATAATCTATACACTCATAAGAATGGCAAAACATAACTATAGTCCAGAAAGTAGAAGGAAGAGGAGAGAGAGGGGAGGGGACGGGAGATATGAGAGGAGTGAGAGTATTTGGGGGGACCTCACCTAAGGTGCATGATGCAGTGGTACATTTCAAAACTATTAAGAAATAAGTATAATTGTGATGGATGTGTTACTTAGTTCAATGTAAGCATTTCACATTGTATATAGAAGCAGTTACCCTCACCCCATAAATGCATCAGTGTATAAAGTTATGATTTAATAAAAAATAACAATAAAAGATAACTAGGCCCCCCCCCACCAAAAGTATTTCCCAATGGAAAAAAGAGAGAGAGAAAAAGAAATGAATTGTTAAATACCCAAACACCAAGGATAGCCAATGAGAGTGAAAAAAAAAAAAAAGTATTGTACATACTTTTCACAATACCTGACACCACAGATAAGCAAAATGCGTCACCCACCCAGGTTGTACACCCTGTTTCAGCCTTGAAGATGTAATGTACATACTGAAAGTCCAAAGGGGAAGGTAGTGTTTTGCAAATTTATTTCACCACAGAACCTTTTCTTCGCATATTGTCTTTGGAACTTTCAGTCTATAGCACATATTTTGATAAATTCTGTCTTAGAATATCCAAGATTTTATGCATACAACTTGCAAGACTCAATAGCATCCACCTCAAAATTCTGAAGTGATCATTGGGGTAAAATTGTCAAACTTTTGGCCAAAAAGTGTAATTATTGTATTTTTAAAAATATAACAAACGACTAGTGTAGAAACTTTTTAAACAGGGGCAATTTACTGTCCCTTAGACTGTTGGAGGGCTGGACTGTGGGCCCTGGGATGAGTTGGCTGCTAAGCAGGACAGGCGGCAGCGGCAAAAACACCTGGCAGGCCGTATAAATGTCCTAGGTGGGCTGCATGTGGCCTGTGGGCTGTAGTTTGAGGATGCCTGTGTAGATGATCCTATAGTTGCATCATCATATGAAGGGTGAGTCATCAAAGGCCCATGCTTAAGATCGTTAACCAGTTTGTAGGAAGTCAGGAGTAGAGTCTAAATTCATTGCCCCCCTCAGTCGCCAATGAACTACTGACTCTGTAGATCAAGAATTTTAAATTTAACTCAAGGCTATGTTGGAACCACATTCTGTACCATAATCTTCCAAATGTGCTGCCAATCTCTCCAACCACCTTTCTTTTTCGATAAGTATTTAATAGGTGGCAGAATCTGGGGTTATTTTCAAGCTCGATTTGTAGATAAAAGTCTTAGGCACTGTGTACTATTTCCTGGGGCTGGCTGGCATGCAACCTTCATTCTCTAGACTTGGCTTTTTTTTCTTTTTTCTGGCTTTATTAAGAAGTCTCTTTCTTCCACTTATATTTCTAGATCATCATCAAAACAGACCTAAGCTCATGGATACCAATGAATCTGAGAGGTGAGTTAGGTCAAGAACTGTAGTGGTGAACCAACTTGTGGATGATTTCTACTGCTATGGTGTGTGATTAGAAACAGTAGCTTTAATCGGTAGCCAAGTGTGTTAGAAGGGTACCGACATTCCAAGCCCTTGGCAAATGTGTACACAAAGGTCATACACCCATGCAAAGGCTTGGCAAGCTGACTTCTGATTACCCAGAGTGCCTTGCCCAAATAAATAGGTTTTTGTGTTCAGGGACATGGCCTTGGTTCTCAGACTGACAGATAATGGAAAGTATTTCTGCAGAAGATAAAGAACAGAGAATTACTGTTTATTCTTATCCTTCTATTGCTGTCAAGTTCCTTATATCTTGTTATGTATTGATGGCTCAGAATCTCGAAGGGTAGATCACTGGGGGTCTGTACAGTAAAGACAGAAACAAAAGATCTTCTAGTGTCCAGGTGTGGTGACTCATGACTGTAATCCTAGCATTATGGGAGGCCGAGGTGGGTGGATTGCTTGAGCTCAGGGGTTCGAGACTAGCCAGAGCAGGAGGGAGGGAGACCCCCATCTCTACTAAAAATAGAAAATCTATCTTTGTGTAGTAGTGCATGTCAGTAGTCTGATCTACTTAGGAGGCTGAGGCAAGAGGATTGCTGGAACCTATGCATTTGAGGTTGCTGTCAGCTATGGTGCCACAGCACTCTACCTAGGATGACAGAGTGAGACTCTGTCTCAAAAACCAAAACCAAAACCAAAAAGGTCTAGGAATCAGTAACATTATTGCCATGGCCTCTCCTCTCCACTTCTGCTCATTCTCCAAGGCAAAGGAAAAAAATATACAGTTCATTAGGTAACTAAGTTGTAAAAATAGTGCCATTTTTTTTGAAACCATAATAAATAAAGATTTAGAGGATTGTTTTCATCAAAATTACTTGGTGGCGACATCTATAATGTACCTTTATTATGATTTACTTCTATGTACTATGTATAAATACCAAATATTTAACCAGCTATCTTCCTTCCTCACTTTTGGGACTTTAAAATTAAGTAGTAGGTTTTAAATTATATTAGCTACACAAATTCAGGGAAACTGACTTATGGATGCCTCTTTACTATGTAGCTCTGGCTAAAACATGGGTGAAATGATATACATTGAAACATAATTCCACAGAATAAAATGTGATAAACTCATACATGGTAAGTTTTATCATGAATTATTAGGACATTAATAAAAATCACTATTATCATTAGAAATAGACTTTGAGTTTCAGCAGTCACTCATGTGGTCTCCGAATGGTACTTATCTTCTGATAGACACAAAAGAACGAGACACGGGTTTTACTCTGTAGAAGTTAATAATTAGGCTGGCCAGACATGCATTTGTGATACACAGAAGATAACAAAACCCAGGTGTCATCAGGCACTATATTGTGTGGTGAAGACTATGAGAAAAATGTGAATTCACAAGAAGGAAGAAACATTGTAGGCTGAGAAGTTTGGAAAGGGCTTCCCGGAGGAGGGGCGGGAGACTTTGTGCAGTACTTCACCACCCTGGGGCTCTGAAATTTATTGCTGAGTTTACTCCTTGTTCAATGTTTGTGGGTCCACATGTCATCCAATTCATTTGTTTATATATGTGGATACAACAGAGCTGATTTTCCTGCAAACATTCTCTTCTCTCAAAGGAAGCACTTTTGCAACGTGACTGTCTAGACAGTATTTTGCATCATCTATCGTTTCGATTCATTAGTGTTAACTTTGGGTGAGATGTTCTTAAAGGGAACAAAAAAATACTACAAGTTTAATTTTGGGGTTCAGTCCACTCTCTTGAAATGAAGGGGCTTTTCTCAAAAGTGTAACATGCTCTGGGTGCTTTTCTCCAAAGAGCAGTGTGTTTGGTAGAAAGAGCCATGAGATTGGCAGCCAGGACATCTAGCTTTGAGTCCTGGCGCCAACATTTCCTAAAGGATATTGATCAAGTAACATAACACATAAGACCACAGGAGTGACTGCTACAACTTGAAGTCTATTTCTAATAATAATACTGATTTTATTAAAGTCCTGTAGTGTATGATACAACTAACCACGTATGAGTTTATCACCTTGTATTGAGATTAATCCTACGGAATTATGTTTTGATGTATATAATTTGGCCCATGTTTTCCAATATCAGTTTTATCATCTATAAAATGGAAGAAGATGACATATTCCACCTACATCTTTTATTTTAAGGATCAAAAGAAATAACGAAAGTAAAGATATTTTTATAACCTATAGTAGCTGATACAAATGTGAGGTATTATTAATACAACCTTAAACAAATGCATCAGCTTCCTCGTCTGTAAAACAGAGAGGGGAATTATATCCATGTCATTGGATTACTTTGAGTAGTAAATGAAATAAGATATGTAAAGCCCTCTAGAATAGTTTGTGGCAAATAATAAGCGCTCAATAAATCCAGAGATTACAAAGATAAATAACGTATGAACTAGAAAGACCCTTTTGTTCTTAAAGCTCTCCAAAAAAGTTTTTTCTTGTAACATTTTTAGTAGTCAAAATTTGCCTTTAGTGCCAACATTAAAAATGTCACCTTTGAGTGAGGTTGTTCATTCAAAAAATAGTAGTACTCTCTTTCAATCGAGGCTGCTCAGAGAGGGCAGGCAAACTAGTCATGTGGTTGTGCCTGGATGGGGGCCAGTTGAGAGTGGGAATCAATTATATTAGAGATTCTCCAAGTGTGGTCCAAGGTCTGGTCTGCTGTATTATTCATGCTGTAATATGACAGCCTCCATACTTTAGTTTCTGGTATAAATTAATAATTTGATATTGAATTAGTAATTATTCTATTGAATACAAACCAGACATAACCTCATTGGTATCTCATGGGAAAGCAGTGAATTTCCCCCCAGGCACTGAGGAAAAAGTGGATGGACTTGGACCCTTGGTGGTGAATGCCTTGGAAAAGTGATATCTGGATATCTGGATTGCAAAGAGTCTTTGCAATCACTTGGATTAGTCCTCCTATGACTGTAGTTTTCTGTGAAGTGGGCAACCAAAAAAAGAAAAACAAAAGCCCCAAACCAAAACAAACAAAAACAAAAACAAAACCCCAAACCAAATGCTGCGGGTACACATTATAGAAATCTACTCAAATTTGATCAAAGAGGTTGGGGGCAGTTTCTCCAGAGGGCTATATAATTTATACCTGTATGTGGTTCTCAGACCTCATGCATCCATCGATATATATTTTTGGAGAGTGGAGCTAATTCCTAAAGAGAAAATAAGGATTTGGGAGGGGGGGAAGGTGAAAGGTCCTAGAAGTTGTATAATTTTTCTTAAACCAAAAATAATTTTCAGTAGTAGAATCTGTAACAAGTGAGAGTATCCAAATCTTCAGCCTTTATCTCCCTAAGGGCCATGCTTTTAGTGCCCAAGAGTTATCAGTCAGGCCTCTGGGGAGTCTCCAAACGTGGCAGCTACTACTCATCCACTCTGTTCTCTCAGTGCCAGGTGCACCATGAGTTCTGGCCCCTCACATGTGGGTTAGAGTTTTATTTGCCCCTTTCAGGCCAGGCCTCTAAGACCTCCTCTGACTCCTGGTTCTCCCTTCTCTACACCCCTGGCACAGAACTGAAGCCTAGAGAACCAGGGAATCTGTGGATTGCTGACAGCAAAGCCCCAACTAGGAGAATCTGGGTTTCTGAATCATCAGTTGGAAGAGAGATTCTTGAATTTCAAGTGAAATACATCTTTACTGTTTTAAGCCTCTGTGATTGGGGTGGAGTTTGTTACTGTGGTTGGCCTGCCTGTCTAATACACCGGGGAAGGTGACCATCATTAAGCAAAATGTCTTGTTTTTCCCTAAAGGGAAATGAACGTCTAGACTCAATTTGACAGTGCATTCTACAATGGATGCAATCATAGGCCTGCAGCAAACACCAGGTGAGTACAGGGATCTTCTGGGGCAAGATTGTTAGCATGGGAATTATTGTTCAAGAGAATTATTTCACATAAACCTACAGAAACAATTTCGATGAACTCAGGAGGTGACCAGGCCTCCATCACACATAAGTGAATTCAAATGGCTTGCCAGGTGTGCTTTTAGGAGTATTTCCCCGGAGTCCTACGCAAATTTTCCAGTGTACTTAAAAATCCTCATTATTAGAATCCTAAACTAATAGGGCAGAAAACTAACCCAGGAAGTCCCCATAAAAATGCATGTATGTTATCTGGGAGAGGTACCAGGTGGACCAATTCATGCATCTAGCTTCTCAGACTGAGCAGAATGTACAGCACCAAAGAGAAGACATACCAGTCAGATGAAATGCTGACAGAGACAGAGAGGGTGAGGAAGATGGCGATGTTAGAGGGAGGATGACTTATGGTGGGTAAGGAGGGTCAACTAGGGAGACTAATTCAGCTGCATTGAGTGTCTCTGAAAGAATTCACAAATGTTTCAAATTTTGTTTTGATTATAGCCTAGAGCTGAGGTTGGCGTTGGTTGGCTTAGCTCAGCTCAATCCCAAAATGGTGGATTAGGAGAAGAAATGGTCATGTAAAAAGTTATTCCAAAATACTGTCTGTGTTGTGGACAGCTCTTCCTCTTACCATTCTCCTCTTCATCTGGTTGCTGTAGCTCTGGCAGCTTTAGCTTAAAGTTAAGCTTCAGCTCTCAGAAAAGCTCTCTGCCTCAGCTAAGGAAGAAATAAAGATGGTGCAAAGACAGAGGAAAGCAACAGGCTGTTTTATTTCAGGCCCACGTTGACAGTTGCTAGCCAGCCATTCATGTTGCGTGGTTTTGAGTTCAGTGATAACACGAGTATATAAATACCTGGCTTTACCCAGTTAGTAAAGCACCTCTATTTTTACATTATCCCCCAACTGTCTTTTATTAGTGAACTATAGACTGTGAGCGCTTTGCAGGCAGAGACATTCTCAATTACTCCATTGTCCCAATGCGCAGTACTTAGATGTGACAGGCAGTGGGTAAATGTTTATTTAGTGAGCCAATCAGTTATGAATCTTCACTTTTTCTTTTTCTTCTTCATCAGTATTATTTCCCCACAGATTTCTCTGAAAGACAAATTTGGCGAAGTCAAGAGTTGAGGTTGATTGTAACACAGGTCTCTTGATTTTCACTAAGTGTGCCAAGTGATTTCCATTAGCTGCAGTCTGAATATTTCTTTATTTTTTGGAGGGCTTTGGCACAGGTAAATGTTTATTTTTCCAGCTAACCATGTTTGTGGTGGAAAAGACTCCACCTAATCTTTAAAGTACAACAAAACATTCAGTTGTGTGGAACTCACTAGAATGTTCTCTGTATTTTCCAAGCCCTCCACCCCCAGTTTTGTTATGACCTCTTCCTGACTTCTCTTCTGGCTTTTGTTGTTGTTTTCCATGCTTCTCAAGGCAGGCTAGGGGAGTGTAGGAGACAGGATGTTGTCTGCTGTAGGTAAAAAGAAACCCAATGAAAAGTAGCATAAACAATCTGGACATTTTTATTATGTCCAATAATATGTTTGGAGATGCAGAAGGTGCAGGGTTGATTCATTTGGAGGCTCAAGCAAGTGAAGTGCCTAGTTTGTTTCTGTCCTTCTGCCCCACCATCCTTAGCATACTTGCCTCTGCCCTTGAACTGACATCTTTTCATGATTGCAATAAAGCTCTAACAGCTCCAGGCTTTACTCCTCACCAGCCATGCTGAGAGCAGGAAAATGGGGCTTCTTTCTTCTTTGACTATAAGAGTAAGAAAACCTTTCTCCGAAATCCATCTACAGATCTGCCCTTAACCTCACTGACTCTTGTCTTGGGCTGCATACCCACCCTTAAGGCAATCTACTGGAAGAGAATCGGAATTGCTGTAATTAGCTTAGACTCATCAAGATTCGTCCTTGGGAATGGGAAGAAACCCTACTTCTTTTGAAGCATAAAATCAGAGGTGCATTATCAAGAAAAAAGGGAGAAAGGGGTTGTCACAAGAAGTAAAGGAGATGTGATTACAGGCTCCCTAGGAAAACTTTGGCTGCAGGAATAGAAGTGGTGATCATTCAGCCAGAGGCTAGGGCACTCCCAGTGGGACCCCCATGCCTTCTTGCACCCGGGCAACTTCTCTCCCTTGATCCCACCACACTGTGCAAACCTGTTGTTCAGATGATAATGTGTCTTACCAGAGGACAATAGCACTCACCCTGAACCTTGGGATTCCCCAGGGGGCAGGATTCCCCCCACAAAAAAAATGGTACTAAAACTTCAAAAGAGAAACAGAGGCTCTAAAGTAGGAAATAAATGTCTTGCTCTGATGTTGTGCAAATTCCACTCTTCGGAGGTGCCACTGATAAAATCTTACTGTTTAGACTTTATAATGTGCAGTTTTAAAAAAATACATAATTTCAGGGCATGCTTAGGGGAAGAGATGACATCTTTGTAATTAAAGCTTCAGCCTGGGTCCTTCTGAGGGATGGTTCCCTTGGTCCTCTAATCTTGTGCAAGCCACCTGGGACCAGCCTAGACCTTGGCAATGCCCAGAACCAAAGGGCGTCTCTCTTTGGCATGGTATGGTGGCTATTCAACTTCAGAGTATCACACAATGACAAATTTTTCCAGGACATTGCACCCGCTTTTTAAAATTAAACATATTAGTATTGTTATAAATCAATGAACATGGTTCATAATAGCAATAATGCCCTTGAAATCTGTTAATCCTGCCATCAAAGAATGGTATGCCTGAGTGTTTGCTGCCCTTGGCTTCACCTTGGGCTATTAACTAACAAATCAGTTATTAGCTGGTGGTAATGACCAATTTTCAAGAGATGATTGCTTAAATATCGCCCACCTTGAAAAGAGAATTATTACTCAGCCGAGAACTCAACCCTTATTTTCGACTCAGTAGAGCTAATGATCTTATCTCACTCAGCTGTGTCTGCCTCCCCCGGCATCCCCTACCCGGCCCCCTCGTCTGCTTTCCTTTTTGCTACGAGGGGTGTGGAGATCACATGGTTACATAACTGCTTCCCTCTCGGCCTCAGTGACTTGAGTCCAGGAAAAGTTCCATATTTAATATTTATTCACCAAGCGGTGGTAGACGAAGACAGACGGTAATGAAATCAGTCTTGCTGAGAGTGACCACAATGATAATAGATTCTTTATGATGTCCAGGAATTCTGGCCTCTTAGTCTCTGCTTAAATGCATGTTGGCGCCAACTCTGTCGTCTTAAGCTTTAGTATTCTTGTCATCCTCCTGACCTCTCCTTAGACCAGAGCAGGCAGGCTGTGCTAAAGGCATCAATCTGTCTTTCTCCTCATATAAATGCTTTAAACACCTATAGCTACAAATGACTCACCAGCAGAAATTTTTTTCAGTACAGGAAAAATGAGAAGATAAAATAAAGGTACCCCTTCAAAGCTAGTAGAAGGGCCAGCAATAGAGTTTGGGCTGGTTTTGTTGGGGCTGACCAGTGCCTGTCACTAGTTCTGGACAGCCCAGGCTATCCTACTGGGCTGGCTGAGGACTAGAGACTGCCACCTCTCCAGCATCACTTTATTGGCCTGGAAGGAAATTGGAAGAAAGGACGGGACAGGGAGGGAAAAAAAAAGAGAAAGAGGAGATGTAAAACAAAGTGGAGTTGGCAAAGAATCGCGCTCCTGTCAAATGAGTAAACTCAAAGAGCTGATTGCACTGGGGAGAGCAATATCCCAGGTCAGGCAGAGCTTTTTTAAGCAATCTGGCAGCCCTTTTTAGTAATAAGAGGTAAATCATTCTGACGTTTCTTGCTATTTAAGGCATTAATCATGCTGAATTCCTTTGTTGTTCTGGGGTCTGGATCAAGTGTAATTCTATAGGAATTCCATTGTAATCTAGTATTAATTAATCTCTGTGTTATATAGAGTGGCGCCAAAAAACCTTTCTCTGCATTTGTTTGCTTGTACGTCCATTATTAGCTTTGTTAGAAGCTAACTCTAGCTGGGGAACTGTTCCCCCTCTTTTGCTCTCATTCTCTTTTTCATCTGTGCCTTGGAAATTGCCATTTTCTCTGGGTAGGAATATGAGAGGTGGGAGGCAAGCATGATGAGAGGGCTGGTGACAGTCTCCTTGAGGAGCCAGGAAGACTGGGCTTTACACTCCAGCTCTGTCACTTCCTTGTTGGGTCACTTTGGGGTAAGATATCTAACCTCGGTTTCCTTATCTGTAAAGTAGATTAGATATTATAAAACGGTTCCTACTGCTTGGAATTTTTGTGAAGGTTAAACAATCTCCAGTTAGTTTATCCTCCAGTGATGATAAAGGCTGCCCAGGGAGGGGATAAATTTTATGGGATGATCCTTAGGCAGTGACACTATGAGAGTCTTCCTTTCAGGCCATGGGTGTCAGGGTAGATCATCACTACTGTCATTTTCAACTTGAGAATTTTGAGCATTTGCAATCGAGACCATGTGTTACTGGCTCCAGGAAACACCTGCCTGCCTCTCAGCTCTTCCCAGAATATGCCTAAGCAATAATAGAGGGTCAGAGGCTGAGATTCTTGGCTTTTCAGTGGTAAATAATGAATGTTGCACCAGCTGCTGGCAGACTCTGAAGCCTTCTGTTTCGAGATGCAGAAGAAAAGAAAAAAACATGCAATAAAAATACCCAATATGCATTTATCTGATACATCATTTTTAAATAGCTCCCTTCAGATTTTGAAAAAGGTAACTTGATCCTCGTTCCTGGCTGGCTTTCTGCATCCTGCCACAAAATAGGACTACTGGCCCTCGATTTTGACCTGATATAAAAAGCAGTATATTTTTATGACCTGGTAACAGTCACATTTCTACACCATAAAATATTAAAGCAGGCATGACAGTGACTTTAAGATCTTTGAGGCAGGTGCTATCAAAATGTGCCCCTTTATTATTTATTTATTTGACTCTTTCTGTATAGTGAGGCTTAAATGCTTTTCAGGCCAAATAATTAAATTCCATTATGGAAAGCGGGAATTGTTGGCCAAATGTACTCACTCTTGCTATTAGACCCTTGAGTCCCCAGGGAAACTCCATGGAGGGAAATAAAAAATCTGGCTTATGTTTATATGTAAGATGTGCAGTGTGACATATTGGACCCACAGGACGCTACATGAGAAACCACATGGGGAGGAGGCTGCTAGAAGTCCTTCTCTTCTGGACAGCAACCTCCTAGAGCGGGGTCTGAAAACTGCGTCCCATGAGTCAAATCTGGCTCACTGCCTGTTTGTGTACGTTCTATGAGTTGAGTATGGTTTTTACATTTTAAATGGTTGAAAAAAATCAAAAGAAGAACAGTATTTTGTGGCCAGAGAAAACTACATGAAATTACAATTTCATTGTTCATAAAAAAAAGTTGGGCCACAGCCACACCCATCCATTTACATGTTGCCTATAACTGCATTTGACCATATGGCTGCAAACCAAAAATATTCACTGTCTAGCCCTTTACAGAGAATGTATGCTGACCCCTCTTGTAGAAGAATCTGGACTCAGGCTCTGGAAAGATAGCTTTGGGGCTTGAAGAGTTCAAGGTCCTTTATGCTGTTGATATATCTGGATATTGACTCTTGATGTTGATGGAGTTGATTATTTTCTGAAATGGACAGATACACATGCCCTAAAGTAGTTTCTGGATCCCATAACCCACTCCCCAAATACAGCTCCCGGGATTGCATACTGGGTGACTTCCTTCCCATCTCTCTCCTGACTTCCTTTGTCTTCTACCCCTCATCATCGCCACTGTACCTCTTGCTCTTGGGAAAAATACCCTATCTCAGTGGTTCCCAGCCTTCTTAATGCTGCGACCCTTTAATACAGTTCCTCATGTTGTGGTGACCCCCCAACTATAAAATTATTTTCATTGCTACTTCATAACTGTAATTTTGCTACTATTATGAATCATAATGTAATATCTGACATGCAGGATGGTCTTAGGTGACTCCTGTGAAAGGGTTGGTCAACCCCCAAAGGGGTCGGGACCCACAGGTTGAGAACCGCTGCCCTAACTGGTCTGTTTTCATACTTGTCCAATAAATAGTTTATTCTCCACATAACTGCTGCAGTAATGTTTTTAGAAACAAAACAGACCATCCAGCTTCCTCAGATGGATGTATTCCCTCCTTTCTTCAAGTCTCTGCTCAAATCACTCCCCCTACAAAAGGCTTTCCTTGCTCACCCCATCATGATTTTTTGTTTTTATTTTTTGGCTGGGGCTGGGTTTGAACCTGCCACCTCTGGCATATGGGGCTGGCGCCCTACTCCTTTGAGCCACAGGCGCCGCCCTCCATCATGATTTATTTTGTTATTCCTTTTTATTGCTGTTGGCAGTTGTCACAGTCTTATATTTCCTGGGTTGGTTGACTGGGTTAGACATGGTTTCCTCCACCGCAATGGAAGTTCCATGAGACTCGGTGCCTCGACTGTGTTACTCATTAGGGTGCTTCCAATAGCTCACATGAGCATTCGAGAAAAGTTTGCTGTGTGCACCTCCTGGCAGCAGTCCATCCAGTGTTGGCACCACACTCCACTTGCCTGCCTCTGCAGAGGTGTGTTGGCATTCTCCGTTTCCATGCTCTTGCTTTCAAGGAGACCTGGGGCTAGGAGGAGGCACAGATATTTTACTTTTTGGCATGTAACTTTCCTACCACCTGCACTGTTCTGCTGGGTCTTGTTCTTTTTTAAGGTTAACCTGGTTATTTTGCACTAACCCACTGAAGGCTGAGAAAACTTCCTGTGTGTAGCTAAAACCATCAGGCTCCACCCAGAACCCCCTGGATCCCTGTCACCTTCCTTCCCCTTTCTACAACCTTCCTTTTTCATTCCTTTAAAGGATACTCTTTGGCTTTGCTCAAAGTCCCAGAAAGATAGAAATGGCTGGGGCTTTACTCACTAGGGACTTCTCTTAGTTATGAACGGAGTGACTTATGCAGAGGCATAAAAGTCCAGCTTCCTTGTCTCAAATTGAGACAAACTCTGAGGTACACAACTTACTCTCCAGCATTTTCTGTGAAATCAGGCCCCTTTGCTTGGCCTCTTTCCTTTCCTGCATTTTCCTTGCCAATTTCTCCTGGGGGCATTTCCTTAACAAATCCCTTACCCAGGAATCTTCCTTTCTGAGTTTAATCCAAAGGAAAAATACAATAGTGGGAATGTCAGTCTCTGTAAAGGGCCAGTGTTTAATATATTTTCTGGTGAGTGGCAGGCATGGGGCCTAAGACAGGAGGACGTGGAAGGACCCAGAAAATTGAATCATGTAGGTGACTTACTATTTTGATAATGTGTTAGGCTTGTTCTTAGTAAAGGTACCCCATAAAAAGAGGGAGCTAGAAGTGTCCTTACTGGGGCAGTGGATGTGAAAAAGAAGTAAGCATAGATTTCAGAGCCCAGGTGATAGAGGGAAAAAGGATGATTTTACATTCACGATCTTCCACATCAAAGTCCATTCTGGCAGATGTGGTAAGTTCCCCTGTAGCCACCAGCGACACGCCAATAGTCTTTTTTATCTTGCACAAGCTGGCAGCTTATTTAAGATCATCCTGCCCAAAATGACATGGTTTTTGTCCTCCACCAGATGGTTCAATTAGTCAAGATTCTGAAAAAGCCAACTGGAGCATTATTTTAGCCCCATCTATTCAAGTCAGCCAACCTTTCAGAGCTGGGTGGGGATTCTGCGAGCAACAGATTTCCCCCGCCCCAAGGTGTTGGGGTTATTACTTTTTGATGGGCTCCTGGAGGGACGGAGGAAGCTGCCAATGTGCCTTATACATCGGACAGAGCCAACACCAGGAGCGAATGGGGAGAAGAGCTTCCTTTCTGTTGGGATGTTTGAAATGAACAACCTGTTAAAGGGTCGTCATGGAAGAACACCTTTCCTGTTCTCATGCCAGGACACACTCCAGGTCAGGCAATCATGTTGATTTTGATTCTCTAGTATCTTGGTGCTACCTGGATGCCTTTCCTTGAATGATACATGGAATTAGTTCCACAGTTCTTCCCTTGCAATTAGCATTTTAATGTGGCAGATTGATAATGCTAGAAGGATGGATGCTTGAACACACAGACTGCCTTCTTCTGAGGGCTCCAACTAGCAGCCTCTCTTTTTAAAGTGAACCTCTGGGCACCAAGTCAGAGGATGTAAATTTGAATGGCATCATTTAGGTCAACCTCATTTCACCTGGGGGAGGGATGGGGCAACTAGGACTTAAATTGATGACGTTAACTGGTTCCAGGGAAGCTTATTGAGCCCATATACTAGAGGCTGATTAAACAAGACAATTTTTTTTTTATCACAAATTCATATTTTAGGGAGGAACTTGGTGGGTGGTGAGAAAAATAAATTTATTCTTTCTAGTCAACAAGCCTGGGTTCAAACTTTAACTTTTCTGTTAGGTATAATTTGGGTCAAATGCCCAAACTCCCCGAGCTTAAGTTTTTTCACTTTAAAAAACTGGCATAGAAATAGCTTCTTGGCAGGGAATTAAATTTTTCAAGATCTGTAAGAAGTGTTTAATACAGAATTGGCCCATAACAAGGGCTGTGCAAATGTTCTCAATCCCTTTATTTTCCCCAAAGACACATAGCCAATTAGTGGCAAAAATGGTTAATGACAAATCCAGTCTCCAGTTCCTCTGATTTCCGGTTTGGTATTTCTTCTACGTCACCTTCCTTCATTCCTTGATTCCTGCTTATTCTAAATACTTTTCTTCTTGTGATTGGGTTGGTGAACAGCAATGCCTGACTGTAAGCTTTTGAAATTTAGAAACTATATAAGATGAGGATTAAAAATTACTATAAAACAAGGCTCATAGAATATAGTCGTGTTTTCAAGGAGAAAATGAGAAAATGGGGTGGTTTATTTCAGGTAGAATACTAAAAATGATAGATAATGGTAGAATCGATATAGACTATTTTAATGAATTCGAGTATTTATTGAACACCCGCATTAACTGGGCACCAAAGGTGACTCAGAGGTGGGTGAATTCGATATAGTCCTTGTGCCCACCCAGTTGCTCAGGGGTGGGGTGGAGGAGAATTTATTCTTTCAGTAAACCCTGACTCATCTCAATTCCCTTTGGGCTTATGAAAGATACAGCTGTGTTAAATAAAAGGATGTGGCTTGTCATCAGAATATGGGACTCATAAGAGATAGTAACAGCTGAAATGTAGCTTTTAAAACTATTTAGGAAAAACTTTGATGATGGGTGAACCTAGCCAGTTAAAACAGGAGACAAGAGCATTTTTGAGGATATTCCTAATCTTTGAATTTGGTGTCAAGGAAGGCAAACTTGTTTCTGTGCTTCATTCTTTTAGCAACAGGATGTAGAAATGGTAGCTTCCACTAGCAAACCCTTGTTAAGGAGCAGGTGTTGTGCTGAGCACTTGAAACGCATATCTCAGTCTTCACAACATGGGATGGTAGGTTTTAATATCATCCTCATTTTTCCCAGTAAGGGAATTGGGATACTAGGAGAGGTTAATAAAGTGACCCAAGATCAGCATCAGGGTTGAGATTCAGGCAGTCTGACTGCAGACTCCAGTGCAATCACCATGGAGTGAGACGCACCTGGTAGGCTTAGCTCTGTGATTCACAGCCATGCACACTTAGGCAATTGCTGAATATCTCCGTGATTCAGTTTCCTCGTCTGTAAAATGGGATCTGTCCCAGGGTTGTGCTGAAGATCAAATGAGATAATATTAATGAAAGTGTATAGTTAATTTGTCAGGCAAGTAAGGTGATCCACTCTCCCAGTTTTCCAGGGACTTTCCCACTTTTACTACTTTAAATACTGCAGCCTTAGAAACTTTTCAGTTCTGGGCAAATCAGGACAGCCAGTCAATTTGCACGCAAGTCCCGTTTCAACCTGCAGAATATTTGGGCAAAGTGCTAATAGATTTTGGGAACAGGAAACTGCTCAAAGAGGCAAATTAATTTCAGCTGGTGTAAGAAGTGGCTGTCAACTCTCGTGAACTGAAAGGCATCAGGGAAGTTTTCCCTGATAAAGCCTGTGAGAAAAGTGGGGGAGTTAGAGCAGAGTTTGGGAAACAGGATGCTTCCCAAGCCCCAGGCAGGGCTAATGCTCCCAGTCTGTAAACCTCCCATGAACAGCCTCTTCCGGGGCAGGCGGTGGGGGTGGGGGTCGATTGCTAATTTAAAGGGGAGTCCAGCTGGCAAATGGAGCCACTGTTGACATCTTGAGATACAACTTTCCCTGTTTCCCCTTTTATAGAACAGATTTTGGTGAATTTGAATTTGACTTTGCCCTTGATTAACTATATGATATTAAGAAAGCCTTTTTAGCTCTTTCATCCTTAGTTATTGCATCCATAAAAATGGAATGACAATAATCCTAACCTCTTGTGATGTGGCTAGGATTGAATAAGAAATTGCATTTGGCATAAAGGAAACACTCAGTGATGGCTACTGCTGTGCCTATTCCTACAACTATTAATTATTCTATTAGGTCAGGGTTGTCAGATTTTGCAAAAAAATACAGAATGTTCAGTTAAATTGAATTTTAGATAAATTGTAAATATTGCTCAGGATACTTATGTTAAAGAAAGCATTCATTATTTGTAATTCAAATTTAATTGTATGTTAGGCATTTTATCTGGAAACCGTGTGTTAGGGTAACCAACAACATCTGAGGGGTTTCCTAGGACACAGGACTTTCAGTCTAAAACTAGAACAGTCACAGTCAAATCGGCATGTTTGATCATTCCATTAAGGTAGCAGTCTGGCACCTTTTTAGAAGGTCACATTTGAAACTCCAATGATAGTAACAGGTACTTTCCCCCTAAACATACACACATTCACATGAATGCCATGTTTTGCCTACATTTTTCAGGAACTTCTTGGATGCTTTGGAGCCTATCCGCAAATTCTTGATTCAGAAAACGGGCTCGTTGGGCAGTGCCCGTAGCTCAGTGGGTAGGATGAAGGCCACATACACCAAGGCTGGTGGGTTCGAACCTGGCCAGGTCCAGCTAAAACAACAATGCCAACTGCAACAGAAAAAAAATAGCCAGGCGTTGTGGTGGGCACCTGTAGTCCCAGCTACTTGGGAGGCTGAGGCAAAAGAATTGCTTGAGCCCAAGAGTTGGAGGTTGTTGTGAGCTGTGACACCACAGCACTCTACCAAGGGTGACATAGTGAGACTCTCTCAAAAAATAAAAAAAGAAAACAGTCTCCAAAAAATCATCCAGATTCCAAGATGCTTTCCTTACTCATCTTTTGGCAAAACTTGTGAAGATCTCTTGAGGAGACTCAAGAAATAGGTAGTAAGGGATCTGTGGCCCTCTAATCACTCTCAGTTGCAGTAGATTAGTCCAGTGACTGATAGAATGAAGATTAAGGCATATGCCTGTGTAGCACGAAATGCATCAGACTATATTGTAATTTGGTTGGTTAATTCAGGCCTGTCTTCTAAATCCACTTCATGGTCCCAGTGACCTGAGTTTTTGATGGTCCACATTGATTGGGCTGGTTGAACTTTATCTCTTTTCTATTCCCCTGTATGAAGGATTGAGCTAGATCACAGACCTATCAAAATCTGAAAAATATAATACAAAAACATGAAAAATGTGTATGCTCACCTAGCTCTTGTTCCTTTTTTTGGGTATTTTTCTGGTGTTCAGAAAATACAGTGAAATATACATGCACACGACTGCATGTAACAACAGAAGAAAGAGTGCTAATAAAGTAACTGAATACTCACCATCAGCTGAAGAACTATAACATCATCCATCGTTCTGAAGACACCTACACGCTCTTCTTATCTCTGTAGTACAGTGTTCCTTTGAATAAATATTTTCCAACCTATTTATCTATGACATCATGGATGAACATTTGGGTTGTCTTGTATTTTGTTTTCATTTTTCGATTACAGTGTTATCAATATACTTACACATGTGTTTGTTGTAACATGCATGGACAGCATGCACATTTAGGGATGGAATTGTTGGTTGGAGAATAGATGTACCTTCTATTTCGTGCTGATTGTTGTCTAAGGTGTTTATAAAAGTTAGAGTCCCACTAGCATTGTATGGGAGTTTCCAATGCATATTCACCAGTACTTGGTATGGTTGGACTTGTAATTTTGCTTATCTGGCAGATGTGAAGTAGTATCTCCTTGAGTTTGAAAATTCAAACTTAAGTATATATAAGTATATATATATTAATGGATGTAGGGGTAGAAGTGATTTTTGGTTACATGGAGGAATTATATAGTGATGACGTCTGAGGTTTTTTTTTTTTTTTTTTTTTGAGACAGAGTCTCACTTTATTGCCCTCAGTAGAGTGCTGTGGTGTCACAGCTCACAGCAACCTCCAACTCCTGGGCTTAGATGATTCTCTTGCCTCAGCCTCCCGAGTAGCTGGGACTACAGGCACCCGCCACAATGTCCGGCTATTTTTTCTTTGTTGTCGTTGTTGCAGTTTGGCTGGGGCCAGGTTTGAACTCACCACCCTCAGTATATGGCGCTGGCACCCTACCTGTTGAGCCACAGGTGCTGCCCGATGTCTGAGTTTTTAGTGTACCCATCATCGAAATTGTATATATTGTACCCAATATATTTTTTTCGGCCAGGGTTGGGTTTGAACCCCACACCTTTGGCATAGAGAGCCGGCGCCTTACCCTTTTGAGCCACAGGCAACGCTCCATTGTACCCAATATTAGTAGTTTCTCTCCCTTCTCTCCCTTCTAAGTCTCTAATGTCCATTGTATCACTCTGTATGCCCCTGTGTACTCATATTGCTCTCACTTATAAGTGAAAACATGTAGTATTTGGTTTTCCATTCCTGTTTTACTTCACTTAGGATAATGTCCTTCAGTTCCATCCAAGTTGCTGCAAAAGATGTTATCTCACCCCTTTTGTGGCACTTAAGTTGATGCCGTATCTTTGCAATTGTCAATTCTGCTGTGATAAACATACAGTTGCAGGTGTCTTTTTTGATATAATGACTTCTTTTCCTTTGGGTATATGCCCAGTAGTGGAATTGTTGGATTGAATGACAGGTCTACTTTTAGTTCTTTAAGGAATCTCCAAACTGTTTTCCATAGAGGTTGTACTAGGTTACAGTTCCACCAACAACGTATGAGCATTCCTTTTCACTGCATTGAAGCCAACATCTATTGTTTTTTAATTTTTTAATAGTAGCCACTCTGATAGAGATTAGGTGGTATTTCATTGTGATTTTATTTGAATTTACCTTTATGATAAGTGATGCTGAAGATTTTTTTTTTTTTTTTTTTGCAGTTTTGGGCTGGGGTTGGGTTTGAACCTGCCACCTCTGGCACATGAGGCCGGTGCCCTACTCCTTTGAGCCACAGGCGCCACCCAGATGCTGAGGATTTTTTTTTATATATTTCTTTGCCATTTGTTTATCTTCTTTTGAAAAACTTTGTTCATGTCTGTTGTCTGATTTTTGATGGGCATATGTGTTTTTTCTTGCTGATTTATTTGAGTTCTTTGTAGATTCTGGATATGTGTATCATTATGAAAGTTTTGAGATACAAAAAACTCAAGATATATAAAATGTGCACGGAAGAACACAAATGAAGCTCTCCCAGCAACACTGATAAGCCAAGCAAGTTAAAACTTGCATGGGTGAATCAGAAAGGATGCTGTTGCCAGACATGGTGGCTCACGCCTTTAATCCCAGCACTTGGGAGGCCTAGGCGGGTGGATTGCCTGAGCTCACAGGTTCAAGACCAGCCTGAGCCAGAGCAAGACCCTGTCTCTAAAAAATAGCTGGGTGTTATGGCAGGTGCCTGTAATCACAGCTACTTGGGAGGCTGAGGCAAGAGAATTGCTTAAGCCCAAGAGTTTGAATTTGCTATGAGCTATGACGCCATGACACTCTAGTAGGGCAACAAGGTGAAGCTCTGTCTCAAAAAAAAAAAAGAAAGGGTGCTGTCATCTGTGTTTCTTGGAAGTGAAATAATGGACTGAAGATACAGTCTGTCTCAAAACTTTCATAATGATCCACATGTTAGTCCTTTGTAGGATATATAGTTTGTGAATATTTTTTGCCATTCTATAGGGTGTCTATTTACACTGTTACTTCCTTTGCTGTGCAGAAACTTTAATTAAGTACTATTTATTTATTTTTATTGTTATTGCGTTTGCCTTTGAGATCTTAGCCATACATTCTTTGCCTAGGCTGATGTCCAGAGAGTTTTTCCTACATATTCTTCTAGAATTTTATGGTTTCAGGTCTTACATTTAAGTCTTTAATCCATTTTCAGTTAATTTTTATATGTGATAAGAGCTAGGATCAACTTTCATTCTTTTGCATGTGGCTATCTAATTTTCCCAGTACCATGTATTGAATAAGGCACCCTTCCTCCAGTGTATGTTTTTATCTGCTTTGTTGAAAACCAGTTGGTTATAGCTACCTGGCTTTTTTTTTTTTTTTTTTCTGGAGATAGAACCTCAAGCTGTCACCTTGGGTAGAGTGCTGTGGCATCACAGCTCACAGCAACCTCCGACTCCTGGGTTTAAGTGATACTCTTGCCTCAGCTTCCCAAGTAGCTGGGACTACAGGTGCCTGCCACAATGCCTGGCTATTTTTTGGTTGTAGTTGTGATTGTTGTTTGGCAGGCCCCTGCTGGATTCGAACCCGCCAGCTCTGGTGTATGTGGCTGGCACCTTAGCTGCTTGAGCTACAGGTGTGAGCCAGCTACCTGGCTTTATTTCTGGTTTCTCTATTCTGTTTCATTGGTCTATTTCTTTACCTTAAAACTGGTACCATACTGTCTTGGTTACTACAGCCTTGTGGTATAATTTGAAGTCAGGTCATGTGATACTTCCCGATTTGTTCTTTTTGCTGAAGATTGCTTTGGCCATTCAGGCTCTTTTTTGGTTCCATACGGAGTTTAGGATTTTCTCCCTTAGAGCTGTGAAATATAATCTTGGTATTTTGCTGAGAATTATGTTGAATCTGTAAATCACTTTGGGCAGTGTGAACATTTTAATAAGGTTGATTTTTCTAACCCATGATCAAGTCCCCCACCCCCATTTGTTTGCGTTATCAATGATTTCTTTCATCAGTGTTTTGTAGGTCTACTTGTATAGATCTTTTACCTTCTTGATATAGAATATTCTTAGGTATTTTGTTTCCTTTGCAGCTATTGTAAATTGCACCGTGTTCTTGATTTGATGCTCAGCCTGACTGTTTTAAGTATATAGAATTGCTATTGATTTTTGTGCATTGATTTTGCAACCTGAGGCTTTGCTGAATTTATTTATCAGTTCTAGGAGTCTATTGGTGAAGACTTCAGGATTTTCTGTCTTTCTTTCTTTCTTTTTTAATTAAATGATAGCTGTATACATTAATGCAAACATGGGGTACAGTATAGTGTTTTCATATACAATTTGAAATATTTTCATCAAACTGGTTCACATGGACTTTGTGTCATTTATTTAGTTATTGTGTTAAAACATTTATACTCTAGTTCTAGAAAAGTTCACTTGTACCCTTGTTAGACAGACCATATAGGTGATCTTTCCAGGCACCCTCCCACCACCCATCCACCCTTCTCCCTTCCCCTCCCCATATTCTTGGGCTAGAATTATGTTGTAGCTTTCATTTGAGAACTAAAAATTAGTTTCATAATAGGGCTGTGTACATTGGATACTTTTAAGATATTGTTGTTGACAAACAGGGCTAGTTTATCCCATGACTTGCCTGTATTGAGAAATCCTATGTGGGTTTCCCTAGGATGAAACCCACTTGATTGTGATTTTCTTTTTGATATGCTGAGAATTTTTATGTCTGTGTTCATCAGGGATATTTCTCTGTAGTTTCCTTTTTTTGTTGTGTTCTTTTCTGACATTGGTGTAAGGGTGATATTGGCTTTAAATAATTGGTTAGGGAAGATTCCCTCCTTCCTTATCTTTTGGAACAGATTCAGTAGTATCAGTTCTTTGACTGTCTGATAGAATGAGATTGTGAATCTCTCAATCCTGGGTTTTTACTAGTTGTACATTTTTTTTTAACAGATTTAATCTTGCTATTTTTCATTGGTCTGTTGAGGATTTCTAATTATTCCTGATTCAAGTTTGAGAGGTTGTATGTTTCCAAAAATTTATCCATTTCCTCTAGATTTTCTAGTTTATTTGTTTGTAGTAGTCTTGAGTGATCTTTTGTATTTCTATGGATTCACTTGTAATGTCCCCTTTTCTATTTCTGATTAAGGTTATCTGAGTTCTCTCTCTACTTCTCTCTCTCTCTCAAACCTAGCTAGCTGTCTATCAACTTCTTCTTTTTAAAGGACTAACTTTTTAATTGATACTTAGATTCTTTGTTTTAATTGTGTTTAGTTCTGCTCTGATCTTTGTTATTTCTTTTCTCCTGCTAGCTTTGTGTTTGGTTTGTTCAGGTTTTTCTAGTTTCTTGAAGAGTAACTTTAAGTTATCAATTTGTAATCTTTCTGTCTATTTGATGTAGGCATTTAGTTCTACAAACTTCCCTATTAACCCTGCTTTTTCTGTATCTCTCAGAGGTTTTGATAGCTTATGTCACTGTTGTCAGTAATTTTAAGAAATTTTAAAATTTCCATTTTGATTTCATTGTTGACCCAGTCATCATTCAGGAGCAGATTGTTTAAATTTCATTTGGTTTTGAGATTTTGTCTTGGAATTGATTTATAGTTTTATTCCAGTGTGGTCTGAAAAGATACTTGGTATGACTTTAGTTTTTAAAAATCTATTGAGATTGTTTTGTGGTCTATCCTATGGTTATCTCGGAGAATGTTCCATGTACTGATGAGAAGAATGTATATTCTGCAGTTTTGGAGTAGAGTGTTCTGTAATATCTGTTAGGTCCATTTGTTCTAGAGTCCAGTTTAAGTCCATGTTTTATTTGTTGACCTTCTGCCTACTAAAACCTGTCTAGTGCTGTCAGTGGAGTGTTGAAGTCACCCACTATTATTATATTGCCATCTATCTCTTTCTTTAGGTCTAGTGACATTTGTTTTATTAATCTGGGAGCTCTGGCATTAGGTACATATATATTTAGGATTGTTATATGTTCTTGTCATATTGATCTTTTTATCATTATTCAATGACTTTTTGGTCTGGTGTTTTACATAGTCTCATATTTCATAGAGATTTTATTCATTTTTTCTTTCTTTCTTTCTATAAGAGTCTCACTATGTCACCATGGGGTAGAGTGCAATGGTGTCATCATAGCTTACTGCAATCTGCAACTCTTCGGCTCAATTGATCCTCCCGCCCCAGACTCCTAGGCAGCTGGTACTACAGGTGTGTACCACCACACTTGGCTAATTTTTTTGCCTTTTGTACAGATAGGTCTAACTCTTGCTCAGACTGGTCTTGAACTCCAGAGCTCAAGAAATCCTCCCACTTTGGCCTCCCAGAGTGCTAGGATACAGGTATGAGCCAACATTCCTGGCCAGTTCTTTTTTTTTTTTTTTTTGTAGAGACAGAGTCTCACTTTTTCGGCCTCGGTAGAGTGCAGTGGAGTCACTCCAGCAACCTCCAACTCCTGGGCTTAGGCGATTCTTCTGCCTCAGCCTCCCAAGTAGCTGGGACTACAGGCGCCCGCCACAACGCCCGGCTATTTTTTGTTGCAGTTTGGCCGGGGCTGGGTTTGAACCCGCCACCCTCAGTATATGGGACCGGCGCCTTACTCACTGAGCCACAGGCGCCTCCCCTTTTTTCTTTATTGTTGTCTGACTGGGTTAATTCAAAAGCCCTGTATTCAAGCTCTGAATATTTTTCTTTTGCTTGGCCTAGTCTATCGTTAAAACTTTCCACTAAATTTGAAATTTCTCAAATGAGTCTTTCATTCCCAGTTCTCTTTTGTCTTTCCTTAAAGTACCTACCTCTTTAGTGAAATTTTCATTCATGTCCTGCATTGTTTTTAATGTTGGTTTTCAACTTCCTTTTGGATCTCACTGAGCTTACTTGCAATCCACATTTTGAATTCTGTATCTGCTATTTCAATAATTTCCTTTTGGTTTGAATCTACTGCTGGAGAGTTGATGTGATTGAAAGTGTTAAAACAGCCTGTTTTTCATACTGCCTGGGTTCTCATGCTTAAAAAAAATTAAAAGTCCCAACCACTAGTTTCTTCTTATCTAAAGAAACTGTCACTTCTAATTTTTGAATTTCCTTTCTAGTGGTTGGGACTTTTAATTTTTTTCTTATTTTATTTTTCTTAATTATTCCCCCTTGAGGGTGTGGATACATTGTATATTGTATTTGTAAGTTTGGCTTTGATTTTGTGTGCTTTCAGGGGGCCATGGCTCTGTATGGTTTGGTGGTTATACAAAGCCTTTGTGAAGTAGCTTTCTCAGAACCCTGGGGAACTGTTAAGGTGCCAGTGGTGGTGGATCTGTAGGTAATTACCAGGCCCTAGGCCCCTGGAATGTGTGCTTGAGTCCTGGACAAGGCTGAGACCAGGGTGGTGAATATGTCTTTCAGCCTCTTTGGGATTAGGCACATGGCAGAGAGGCAAAAGGGAAAGGTGGGGGGATCTTCTGATCCAGAAGAATGCTTAGGCAATGGAGAGGTGGATGTACTGTGAGCTTGTAGGGGGGAGGGGAGGGCTTTCAAGGAGATTAGCAGAGCTAGGCAGTTGTGGAAGTTGTGGAGCACACAAGCCACTGTCACCTCCCTCCATCAGTGGAGGCTATAGTCTCTGTGTTTTCCAAGCACAAAAACACCCAGATTCCCTGCCCCCTCCCAGCCCTGCAGCCGCAGAGGTGGGGGAGATAGCTCTAACTGTTGTGTGCTAGTCTCTCAGACAGTAGCTGGCTGCTGTTGAAGTGCTCATGTGAGGGAGAGGCCTCACAATTGTGCCACAGACTTGTCTCTACTGGGGAGGGTAGGCTCCTCTCAGGAGAGACAGGCAGCTGGTGCTTGGACAGCTCATCCCTCCCTCCATCAGTAGAGGTGGTTGTTTTTGTCCTTTGAGCACATGAAAGCTCCCAGATTCCCAGGTATCTTTTTGAAAGTGGAAGAACTGCTGTGTGCTGGGCTCCAGAATGGCTACATGCTGCTGTTGAAATGTTCTGCTTGAGGAGGGGCAGTAGTTTCACAGAGTTGTGTCCAGGGAGGGCAGCTTCTTCTTAGTAGAAATAGGCTTCTGGGGTGGGAAGTGCTCACTACCTTCTCTCTCAGCAGCAGCTATAGTTTCTGTCTTTGAGATGCACAAGAGTGCTCCACCCCAACTCCCCAGTGGCTGCAGTGTTGTAGGTTGTGGGCCCAGAGCAAGAACACAGACCTCTGGAGGCTGTGCTCTCTGAATGGCTCAGAGCCCAAAAGCCTGTAGGGCTGCACCAGTGCTTCTGCATACTGTCTGGGCAGTTCCTTGTCTCAGTCTGCAGGCTCAAGACAGCTTAGGAGTTCTATAGCTACAATTTTTAAAATTTGTGGCAGCAGAAATCTGTCACTCATATCAAAGAGTTTCTCTATCTTCCTGTCAATCTCAGCCAAGCAAGGTTTTGGACTTCACTTTTCTCCACTTTTATGATTTCTGTGGCTTCTCTGTTGGAGTTCAGTGTTCTCTCTTCAATAATCTATTTGTGGCACTAAAAGCTACTTCCTAATTTTAATTTCTCTCCATGGGAGAGGCATATACTAGTTGCATCTAGTCAGCCACTTTGAAACAGAATCTCTTGAAAATGCTTTTCGTAACTTAAAGATTGAACATCTTTTTATATGTTTATTGCTATTCATTATTTCCTTTTGTGTGAAATACCTGTTTATGTCATTTGCTATTTTTTTTTTTTTGTCTTCTGCTTAGATTTGGGGCTTATATATGTTGCAAATATCTTTTTCCAGTTTGTGGCTTTCCTGGACACTCTCTATAAAGAGCAGTTTGTTATCTGCATGGGCTAGTCATAGTTGTAATTACTTGTGCAGTGCCTGCCGCTCTGACCTGCCCATAAACTCCATGAGAGCAGACACTGACTTAGTCTCTGTCCCCAACAGTGACACAGTGCCTGACTATGTAGTGGGTATTCAGTAAGTATCAGTGTGCAAATAAACTTACATATCAATGTGTTGTCTCATATGGAGGGTTTTTTTTGGGGGGGGCGATTTTTTTGGTAAGAATTTTTAAGCTCTCATACAGAGGAGGGCAGAAAAGATTAGGTGGAGAAGTTTTGCTGTCTTACCATGCTTAAGGACATGGGCTCTGGGGTGCAACTGCCACTTACTAGCTCTGTTGACTATGAGCAAATTAATGCACTTTCTGTGCATCAGATCCTTCTTCTGTAAAATGCTACCTATCTCATAAGACTGTTTAGTTAATGGGTATAAGACACTTATAGCAGAGTCTGGTATAGAGTGAGCACGGCATTGGTGTTGGCAGTAATTATCTTTCTCTTGAGTGAAAAATCTGGTAAAGATTTCTGATTGCAAGTTTGGGAGTTGGAATCAGAGAATGCTGGCTTATTCACATGAGAGAGGGGGTAAAGATCTGAAATTATAGGAAAATCTTGGTGTTGAGTAGAGAAGCATTTTGGTGGGGTACACCTGGAGGATGGGGTGCTTGAGAAGACTTTGAAAACGGCACTGTTAACTACAAATTCTCAAGACTAGCAGAAGCCCTCTTGCTGATGTGATAGTAGCACTTGTACAGTTAATTAAAAATGGTTAAATCAGGATATCATAAAAAAGACATTTATGGCTCGGCACCTATAGCTCAACCGGCTAAGGCGCCAGCCACGTACACCTAAGGTGGCGGGTTCGAATCCCCAGCCCGGACCGCCAAACAACAATGACGGCTGCAACCAAAAAAAAAATAGCCGGGCGTTGTGGCGGGCGCCTGTGGTCCCAGCTACTTGGGAGGCGGAGGCAGGACACTCGCTTGAGCCCAGGAGTTGGAGGTTGCTGTGAGCCGTAATGCCACGGCACTCTACCCAGGGGGACAGCTTGAGGCTCTGTCTCAAAAAAAAAAAAAAAAAAAAAAAAGACATTTATACATTTTGCTCATAAATTATGTGTTTGTTTACTGATTACCTGATATCTGGCCAAGGTCATTGTTTTCTGGCTAGTGTCTGCTATCAGAGTTCCTGGCTTTTCTTGTACCAGACACTCTACAATGCATTATCTGTGAATTCTAGTTTTTATTTTTTTAAATTGGAGCACCCATTTAAAAGAACCTTGGGAAGTAATCTCAGGACAGACTCCTTCCAGAGGTTTATTCCCATCCCTTTATCTTTTATAGTGATCTTTTTTTTCAAAGATTGAACCTGACAGTAATTTCTCTCTAAGTGCACCTTTCTCCCATCTGCACAGAGCATTCAACTTAGTTTTGATAGAAGGAAGAGCTGTATTTTTATACTGATATTTTGTCTGTTTATTTATACTGAATTAAATTACATAATCACAATAGTGTGTCAACTGAAGAAAATGACATGAGGTTCATAAATTTGGAAAGGAGAGCCTTGTTTTTCATAAAGGGTGGCAGCCTATGTGTAGCTATTCTGACAGGCTGGAGGCACATGCTTCCAGGGTAGGGCAATGGGAACAGGAATTTCTGTTGAGCAGGGTGGCCAAATATACATATTTAACAAGCTGTAGGAGGGGTCATGAATATTTATGAAGGAGAAACGTGTGAATGCACAATTGAGCTTGATGCTACTTCACAGGTCATCATGTGTACGAAAAATGGAGGCCTTAGCATGGTTCAAGGGTAAAGTTTTTGGCCCTTTGATATCAAAAGGTAAAGCAGAAGACATGAAAACCCTCTCTGTATATTCTCCATAGACTGATCAAAACTATTCCGTGGTCAGTGTCCTCTTATCAGGAAGGAATGCTTCTGAGCTATTGTGCTCAAACCACAAAAAAGAGAGGAGTAGATCATAAAATTATTTATTTAGAGACAGAGTCTTACTCTGTTGCCCAGGCTAGAGTGCCAGGGTGGTAGACTGGCTCATAGCAAACTCAAACACTTGAGTTGAAGTGATCCTTCTGCCTCTCATCCTCCCAAGTAGCTGGGACTACAAGTGCCCATGACACACCCAGCTAATTTGTTGATTTTGATAGAGACAGGATCTCACCCTTGCTCAGGCTGGTCTTGAACTTCTGAGCTCAAACCATCTTCCTATGGTAGTTTCCCAGAATAGAATGCTATGATTATAGGTATGAACCCTTGCACCCTGACTGGTTTCAGCTCTTACTGTTAGCAAGGGAGGAGGTATAATGAGGGGTGTCTGATCTCCTATCCTGTCATGGCTGGGAACTCAGTTTTAAGGTTTCTCTGGGGTCCATTGGCCAAAAGAGGGTCTGTTCAGTTAGCAGGAGGTTTGGGATTTTATTTTAGTTCATAGTTCTCCCTTTCGCTGAGATATGCCAGACACAGGATTGATGGCCAAGAGGGCCTAGAGGGAGGGTGTCTGTATAGTTTAGTTGCAGGGCACTGGCAGCAGGAAACAGTTCAGGATCAGTAGGAATAAAAATGAGGGCGATTGGCAGGCTTTGTTGAATCACCTAGCCTTTGGAATACCATGATTTTGGTTTTCTCAGAAGAAATAAGATAATGAAAATTAAATAACATCAATAATTTTACAGTTTCAGAGAATTTGGCTGTCAGAACAGAAAAAAGGAACCTAATTCATTAAGTTAACTAAAAAATCATGAAACATATTTTAGTCTGGTTTTTCTTTAGAGAGTTATGGTAGTCAAGAAATAATCAAGGAAGGCCAGAAGCATGGCTCCTGCTTATAATTCTAGCACTCTGGGAAGCCGAGGCAGGTAGATTGCTCAAGCTCAGGAATTCAAGACCAGCCTAAGAGTGAGACCTCGTCTCTAAAAATAGCTGAACATTGTGGCTGGTGTTTGTAAGCCCAGCTACTTGGGAGGCTGAGGCAAGAGGATCGCTTAAGCCTAAGAATTTGAGATTGCTGTGAGCTATGATGCTACTGTGCTCTATCAGGGTGATAAAGTGAGACTCTTTCTTTCTTTTTTTTTTTTTTTTGAGACAGTCTTACTATGTTGCCCTCAGTAGAGTGCCATTGAACTCATAGCAACTTCAAATTCTTGGGCTTAAGTGATTCCCTTGCCTCAGCCTCCCAAGTAACTGGGACTACAGGTGCCTGTCACAACACCCAGCTCTCTCTCTCTCTCTCTCTCTCTATATATATATATATATATATATTTTATAGTTGTCATTGTTGTTTGGCAGGCCTGGGCTGGTTTTGAACCCGACAGCCTTGGTGTATGTGACTGGCACCCTAGCTGCTGAGCTACAGGTGCCTAGCGGAGACTCTGTTTCAGAAAAAATAAAAAATAATCAAAGATTCAGTCTGAACTACAGGCAAATATTAAACACATAAAATAAAGATCAGAGCTGGAATCTAATTACAGAATCTAGATACAGATGTGCTTTTTCTTGAAATATATATATTTTCTCTTTCTAATCGCCCTTTCCACCAAGGAGAAATTATAGTAAGACAAATTTGCATGCAAAAGAAGTTTTTGTCATATTACACTTAGCTAAAGTACAGAAAGAATAGTTATTGGCCATATAGACCTTTTTAAAGTTGGCTTTGTTGGGACTTAACCTGAAAATGTTATTCCAGTCAAAGCCCTGGTAAAATAATCAACATCCCCAATGTATGCTATTATAAAATGAAAGCATTTTTTTTGAGCTTCTGTAAATGACTATATTTTCCTAAATTAAGAATGTTCACAGAGTACTTATCGTAGTCCTTTCCATAAATTTTCTTGAAGAAGCAAATTTTGGACTATAACCAGCTAAAACTGTTTCTGAGAAGAATCAAAGTAAAATAATAATGTGGATAACAAGAAATCTTAGAATAGCCATGGTTAAAGAGAAAATTGACACGAAAATTTGGTTTTTTTTTTTGGCAGGGGCTGGGTTTGAACTCTCCACCTCCAGCATATGAGGCCAGCACCCTACTCCTTTGAACCACAGGTGCTGCTTGAAAATTTGTTTGTTTTTTTTTTGTACATACAACAATTTAAATTAATAACCATAATCATTACTGATCATATATACTAAGACATATCAGAATTTTAGGAACCTTATACAACGTTGGAACACATATTGATAGCATATTCAGATAAATATAACCCAAAGAAAGTTAAATACTACATTTAGCTTCATATTCGACAGTGCTTCCCGTAATTTTATATGCCAAAAAAGCTGAATCTGTCTCTCTTGGACTTTTGCTTCTATTATTTAAAAAAGGTTGTTTGGGTCAAAAACGCTGAATTTAGAATTTTGATTTTGGAAAGTTTATCAAATAGTAAAAGGTTTTAAAACACTGTAAAATAATAGCCATTTATTTAGCCAAAATGACAAAGGGTTTTTTTTTTTTTTTTTTTTTCGAGACAGAGCCTCAAGCTATCACCCTGGATAGAGTGCTATGGCATCACAGCTCACAGCAACCTCCAACTCCTGGGCTTCTGGGCTTAAATGATTCTCCTGCCTCCATCTCCCAGGTAGCTGGGACTACAGGCATCTGCCACAACGCCTGGCTATTTTTTGGTTGCAGTTGTCATTGTTTGGCAGGCCTGGGCTAGATGGGAACCCACCAGCTCAGGTGTATGTGGCTGGCTCTTTAGCTGCTTGAGCTACAGGCACTGAGTGAATGACAAAGGATTTTAAAAGTCAAAGATTTTACTCTTTGATAGAAAGAGTAAACCCAAACAAAGACAGTTTGAGGCAAACTGAATCTGTACCCCCACTGCTGCTCCAAAGATCCACTGGATGAACCTTGCTGTAGTTTAATTGTATTCATGGCAGCCCCTTTTAATATCCCTGGGGCACCCACAAAAGAAGCAGACACATTGATCTCCCCTGGGCTAAGGAACTGCTTGGCTTCAGAGGAGTCTAGAGGCCTGCCTGAAGCTGTCACAACTCCAGTTCCAGCATGTGGGCAGCCCCTCCCCAGCCCTGGCCCTCCTGCCAAGTGGCTGGACAAACCAGTAATCTGAAAAGGGGTTTCTGTGGTCTGTTTGGGGGCCATACTGCCTGACTAAGGCACCAGCAGCTCTGTGTAATTCTGAAAGAGAGATCTGGCCATCCAGGTTAGTAGGTGGTAATTAGCAATGGGAAGAGAAGGGAGGAAGTCATGGGGATATAGAAGAAGGAACAGAGAAAAAGGGAGAAGAGAAGGAGAAAGGGGAAGGAGGTGAGGACAGAAAGAAAAATATTCAACTTTAAATATTTCACGCATGCCATTTTTCTTTCATTCTTTTTAGTTTATGAAGTCTCTTAGGAGGCTTATGGTTTATTTAAGTTCACAAACAGCACAACTGCCACAAACAAGTTGAAGATAACCAATGTTAGGCATTGGTTATGAGCTGTATGTGGTCATGGGTAGCATGGTTTTATCCAGTGGGTCTGTCAATAGAGGTCATTTAATGGGGTTTCTAATGTATTTTGCTGGAAGGCATGTGCAGTCTTTTCTCTGACATCTTCAATAAAATCCTCACTTTTCACTATTAGCCCTCTGATTGGGTACTCTGGGGACACCCGAGGAAGTACTGAACTTCACATCTGGGTCCTTTCAGTGGAGAGCAGAGACAATCCCCTGGACTCGGGAGCAAGAGAAGAGGGGGGTGATGGAGACTAACTTCTAGAAAATTACAGAACTCTTGGGGAGAAGTAGGGCTTCCCCTGCACTGGAAGAATTGAAGTTTTGAGGCAATTCTATTTAGATTTTAAGGGCCCCAGAAGTCCCAGGTGTTTGCATAAATAAATAAATACTTAGGTCTTAATTCAAAAGGAATTCTCCTTTATCTTTTCACAGAAGTTTGCATGTTTCGAGAGGACCAGAAAGAGGTGGCTTTACAAGTGGCATTTTCTGTGCACTGTGTATTCTTTCCCCGGGAGCAGTGTTTAGGCCCCATGTGCTTGCTGCCTTTGTAGCTTCTGTAAGCTAAAGGTTCAGTGCAGCTGAGGGATATAGGGTGAGAGGCTTCACCTACACAAACTGAGGGGCATCTCATCTTGGAGTATGAAACAGTGGTTCTCTCACGCCTTGTCATGTTTATGGAGCACCTTACAGTTTATAATCATAATTCTAGGGCTCTCCACTTCATACCAAGTCTAAGTAATTTTTCATGTAGGCCTGATAACCCCCAAAGCTAGGTAATACTCGTATCAGGAGCCTGGTGAAAATGCAGATTTGACTCTGGAAATTAAAACTGCTTTTCTCTAAAGCCTTACAAACTGAAGCTAGATAACTTGATGTGAACTTTGGGAGAAATCACTATAGCACTCTCTCTCTCTCTCTCTCTCTCTCTATATATATATATATATATATTTCATGATTGTTGATGTATGAATTACTCAGAAACTCCACTATGTTGGCCTAAAGGAAAACACTGAGGCAGAATTAATATAACACTGAAAGCACATGTATTGAGAATAAGATGGAGTTGGTCAGACTAGGGCCAACATGACACAACTCTGGTTAGTTTAGGTCCTAAGTGACCTTTACCTCCATCTCCCAATTCTTGTTGTTTTATAAATTTAGCTCCCACCCTAAAGATGCCTATTTTGAGTAGTTTAGGTGGATGATTTAGGAGATTAACTTTTAAATTCAATTGTTGTAATAGGTCACTGAGTTATGCTGATTATTATTTAAAATAAGGGTTACTGTTGTGTTTGCTTTAACTTTTAAGTATAAAACTGTAATTTTGGAAATAGAAAAACAGAACAGTCATGGAGAGGCTAGTCTTGCTGTTCTTCAGAATTGTTGGCCTTCTGACAAATAGTTTGGTGGACTTATCCCTTTCTTTGCATATTGGCTGACATTGACAGGTAGCTAGACCCTTTTTATCCAGTAACATAACTAGAGAGTTTGTTTGGGCCAAGTTGAAGACTGCAGCCTGGGAAACATAGATTCATGTTGCCCTCAATATATGCTCTGATTAGCCACTGTTACAGGGAGGTTTTAAAGAGAAAAAGAAGGGATAGTTCTTAAAAATGAATGGGCAGTTACCAAGAATTTATACTGGTTCATTAAAATAACATCCATGGTTCTTTGTATCCCAGATTCCAGGAAAATGAAGATAGTAGGTGAGAGTCACATTATGCAACTTGTGGTACATTTTAGATAATTTATCAACTCATCTGTAAACCACAGGGAAGGAAAGACAGATAAAACAAATGCCTTTAAACAATTACCCCCAGGCATGGCTGTGGGGGACAGACTGAAGTCTCATGCTCAAGTCTTTCTTGGGCCTGATAA
>NW_003852398.1:18438400-18447291 GCF_000181295.1 Otolemur garnettii | reverse complement strand
ATTTTGCATACCTCGCAGTCCTCAGCCTGCTCTGAGCCACTTTTCTTAACTGGAACACCTGATTCCAACTACAAACCAGGAAAATCTGTCAGATTGCTACTGCCTGCCTACTCAAGGTAAAGATGCTTCAGAAACTCTAGAAAATCTAGCTTATAAACTACTCCAGATATTAACTTTTTTCTTCTGTTTCCTTAGAAACGGCTTTTATTAAACATCTGTTACCTGCATCAGGTACAGGGGCCTAACTTAAAAAACCCATCTGCAAAGCATGCCATCTCCTAAAATGAGACACAGTTGTTTAATTGGACTGACCTATTTCCATAAATGGAAGATCAGTTGAATGAGATCCTTAGCCTCTAACTTAGCCTTTAATGTAAGAAATGTCCAAGGAAGTTTCAGATAGGGTAATGTTGGGGCTCAAAAAGTGATATCACAAAGTCTGGACAAGCAAGAGGCTGCCTCATAATCAAGGTCCCTGTAACCTTATCTCTTTCCCTTTCCCAAGTTCCCCCACTCCCACAAGGAATTCTCTCTAAAATTTCCTTATCTGAACAAGAAATCTTTCTAAAAGAAATACAGTTGTCTCCCTCCCTTCTCCAAAATTTCAGCATCTATCTCAGAAAAGAAGACTGAGAAACACAATGACACCTGGATGGACTTTTCACAAAGATGATGTCTGCAACTTGGGCTCATTCAAATTCCAAAAAGAATTATTTTTAAGTTAGTTTTTATTTGTTCTCCCTATTAATAATTTTCTGCCCCTCAAAAGGATTTACTACATTCCTGGCCTGGTGTAGTGGCTCGCACCTTTGTTCCTAGCACTCTGGGAGGCCAAGGTGAGAGGATTGCTTGAGTTTAAGACCAATCTGAGCAGCAGTGAGACCCTGTTTCTGCCAAATATAGAAAAATTACGAAGTCATGGTGGCACACAATTGTGGTCTCATCTACTAGGGTGGCTGAGGGAGGAAGATTGCTTAAGCCGAGGCATTTGAGGTCGCTGTGAGTTATGATAACACCACTGCACTCCAGCCTAGGGTGACAGAGTAAAACCCTGTGTCAAAGAAAAGAAAAACATTTTCTACATTCCTGATCTCCACCCTGTCCTATGAAAAAGGGTATGTAAATTTATATACCCTATTGAATAATCATTCTCTTGTGACTTCTTTGTCCTATTCATGTCAAAATAAAAATCAGTATGCCTTTTCTCTTATTTAAAAAAATGCCAATTCAATATAAGTGTTAATAGAGGAAATCTATCCACCCATACTACTTTAGAATGAATTATCAGATTAGTGAGAGAAAAGCAGAATATCTTAAGCAAAGAGAACACTTGGCAGGTTTTGACTGGGGGTGAGGAGACTTCCTTGTACAGCAGGTTACCTGAGAGAGAATATAGGTAACTTTGAGACCCTGGACATCAAAAGAGCATAATCAAGTATTGTGTGCCTAGTTGGGAGGGTACATGCTAAAATAGCAAAAAAGAGAATAACAAAATGCTGAACAAAACCTTGTGCTTTACAATTGGATGACTCTGGCCTCATCATTTAGCTCCACTGGCTGACCTCACTTAGGTGCTCTTTCCTTTTTGCTTATTTCCTTTCTATTCTTTGGAAGAATTGACAATTGGCCTTGTGGAATTATTTCTTAAACAGCTTGTATGTATTGGCTTCCATTTTCCTTGAGTTCAGGGAAGCTCTGGCTTTCCCCTCTGGGGAGTGAGGGGTAAATCAATATTTATATTGGAGTTAGCAGAGTCTGGAATGGCCACGTGCTAGTGCCGTGTCCTGTGTTTTCTTTAATGGATATTCTATAGATGAAGTCACTGGATAGATGTTAGTTTAGCTGGTTTCATTATTCAGGTTGTGAATTCCCTGGGGGCCTAGGCTGTTTTTCATTAAAAATTATTATTTTAACAGCTAACCATTAGTTGAGTTCTTACTATGAACAGGTATTGTATTAGATACTTTATAGGCATTATCTCATTGAATCCTCCCAATAAATCTGTGAGGTGACTACTATTCTTCTGAGGAAACTTAGGATACCCAAGCTGACAAATGGCAGAGCCAGGATTTGAACATGGTTTGTCTGACTTTGAAGCTGATGCTCCTCATGACCACATGAAAACATGGCCTCCCAGGTAACCACAGAAGGCTGTACTTTTCCTCTCAATTTGAGAGAGATTATAGGCATAGCTTGTCACCCCATTCTGTAGACTTGCCTAAAATGTACTCTCTTGTCAGCCAAGAAGCTATTAGCTGGGTTCATTCAGCATGTGAGAAATGTGAAGAGTTTTGCTCCATCTCTGGATCATAGCATCCAGATCAGAGCAACAGACAGAAACTTCCAAACCTCCTGAACCTAATAACACTACAAAATGCGGGCCTCTGTGGGCCAAGGCCACAGCTGCCACAAGGAAAACATTTCAGGGAATGGCCATCTAAGAAATCCAGCTGAAAGTATGAAAAAAAAGAGAAAAATTGAGGAAGAAAGAATTTTGTTCTGGGAGGGAGTATGCTTGTGATTTATTGGAGCCCTTTAAAATTATAGCAGTTCTTAGTCTTATATGCTCAAGAAATTATACTTTTTTTCCTTTACAACAACCCACGCTTCCATTTCCCTAGTGGGATAGAAGATTCACCCTTAGTCCTGGGGACCATCTATTACTCCATCGCTAGAAGTGCTAAGGGGGTCTGCAGCAGAGTCAATGGATTTGGGAGGGCCCCAGGTTGTAGGCCATTAAGGTGCCTTCGGTGCTGAGTTACCCAATAACCTAGTCTACATGGTGTGATTTCTGTCCTGCTGCTTTGTGCCATACTGGAACAAGAAAATCATCATCAAGGGTACTCCTTGCTGAAGTCCCCCTATCTCTCTGGGACACTACCAGTCAACCCTCTTGGGGCTCTTGGACCTCAAAGCCCTCTTGTCTTCTCTCTTAGCTTTGGGAATATATTTCTTAATCTTGAGAAAATTTATTTCTTTTTTTACTTTTATTAGAGGAATCTCCCTTAGTTACTAGCCCCAGTTGCAAACTCAAGTGCCTATAGAGGCCAGGTAGGAGCGGAAGTGAGTGAAGCTGCCTGGCAGGGGTTTGGTGTATCTAAAGGTAGGTGCTACTCAGTTCTGGCATACTGTTGTCACTCATGTTGCCCTGTGTTACTGATCTTCTGATTTTTTAAGAAAAGCTACAAATCCAGATTTTTTTGAAAAATAATCTTTTGTCAAATGTTGACTTAATTTAAAATGACTTTGTGTAGGCTGAAGTCAAATATCCAGAGGTCAACAGGCTGCCAACATCACCAGTGCAGGCTTTTGAAAGCAAAAGCTGGAGAAGAAAGTGTTTTGCAGCTACAAACCTTCCCTTGGACAAAGAAGCACAGAGCTTCGTACATGACTGAACACAGAGAAAAAGGAAAGGGGAAATATAGGAAGGAAAAACACACAAATGAACTTTTAAAATAATTGTCCTGCTTAAAAACACACTGAGTTGACTTATAATGTCTGCATTCTGAAAAAGAAACTTATTTAGGTTTTAGGCTTTGCTTGTATTAAATTAAGTGCTTGGGGACTAACGAGTTAACTTACTTTTGGCTCATAAATGACATGCATGAGTCTTGCTCTTGGACCTTATGAACATAGAGTTTATACCTGTTGGAGACTGAAGTCAACAATATGTTTTGCATTGTTGGAGTTAAGGTTCATATATGATTTTTAAAATTTTTTTCATATGTGATTTTTGATGCAAATTTTCCTCATTCTATTTTTCAAAAAGTGTTCTCAACTCTGGAGAGACGTTTCACAGGGATATGCCAATGACACAGATGCTGATAAATATAGAAGAATATATATAATAAATTTCCACTTCTATAATTAATAATATACATTTACATTTATGAGCATTTTATCAGTCCAGATGGATTTGGCTGAAAGTAACACATACCTAATTAAAAGTAGTTTAAGAAGAGAAGGGATTTCTATGGAAGTGAGAAAAATTGTCTCTTTTTGGTGGTATGCTTCAGGAGTGATGTGGCCTAGGAGCTCAACTGATGGTTTCTCTTAATTTCTCAGCTCTGTCTTTTGCATTTGGGCTTCATTTTGAGCTCTTTGTGATGTCCCTGAATGATCTAGACTCAAGTTCCTCCTATTCCTTGGAGACCCAGGGAAAAACATGATGGCTTTCTTCTATCAGTCCAGGAAAAACCCCATTGGCTCTGAGTAGGTTACAAGCCTAGTCTTGAACCAACTGTTTGCCTTGGAGAATGCAGTTGTTGGAATGCTGTTACTTGGAGAGGAACATATAGCTGTCAGGTAGATATCACATGCTCAGAGTGGTGAATTTATGGTTTCATCATCAGATCTCAAATATATTGAATTGTCATCCGAATTTCTAAGTAATGTACTGTTGGTGAATGATGTTAACTTCATGTAACAGCAATATGGTTTTTGAAAGTCAAATGTGAGGAGGAACGTTCAATACTGTGTGTGAGGACTTTGGTGATTATATCTGGGAAGATTTGGAGAGAAATGGGAGCATTGACTCATCAGATGCCTTTGTCTAGTCTAAACAATAAAACTGAAAGCTCCTTGAGGGTAGGAACTAGGTCTTATTCCACTTGGTTTTCCTAATAGGCCTTAGTTCTGTAATTAAGCACATAAGAAATATTTAATGGTTTGAATCATTGAGGAATTGATAACACAGAAGGATTTAAGAGCTACTACTTACAGAAGAACATTATGTTTTAGCTCCAAACAGACCAAACTTTATATCCTGACCATGGAGGCAAATGACTTGATTTTCCCAAGAATCATCCATAAAATGGGACTAATAGCAACATTTATGCTAGGTTGTTGTGAGACCTAAGTATGATATCAAAGGTTCTGAAGATGATCAGTGCTCAAAAAATATTGGCTATTATTATTTTTATGTTTTTTTTAAAAAGATAAACTTTTTAAATGTTATCATATTTCATTCTTCCAACAAAGGCAACCATTTTTATCTCCATTCTACTATAGAGAAACAGGATCAAAAAGTTTAAGGCATTTAATCAGGGTCATATGTAAGTAAAGGGTGGAGCTGAAATTTGAGCTCAATTTTCCCACATTTCTAATTTCACATCCGTAACCACTATTCTCTTTGTCCTTCCTATCCTTTAATGTACCGACTGAGAAGACGGGAATTTACTCAAGTCTTGGATTCCTATTTCTGTGTAGGAGGGTCAGGCGAACTGCTGGGAAAGTGGGAAGAAATGAAAGGATCCCTTGCCTTCTATAATTTATTTTTTTCCCACACAAAGTGGTTTGCAGAATCCCAACACTAAGGCTCAACTATCAACTGCAAATACATGTGCAACATAAGACCGTTCTTCAGTTAGACCAGATCCTTTGGCCCCACACAGCCAGACAGGGACCCCTGGTTGGTTCATCTCAGAGATGACTGGGGAGGCCTGGGTGATAAATTCCCTTCTTAGTCATGGGTGGCCAGAGGGAGATTTCATTCAACACCTATAAATGACCTACATGGTTCCTAGCATTGTTCTAAGAATTTTACAAATACTATCTCATTTAATCTTCTCAAGAACCCCTTGAGGGAGACTATCATCTGTGCTTTCATCATGAATTCAAAACATGGCAATACTTGGAAGTACTTATCAAGTGCTTACTGGGCTCTAGACACGTTGTAAATGCTTGGAATACACTGGGTTACTTTGTTTAATCTTCACAAACAACCTCACAGGATAGATACTATTGTTATTATCCCTATCTTCAAGTAAGGAGACCTAAGTATGGTAAGATGACGTTTCCCCCAGTGTCAAACAGTTAACTCTTTTTTGTTTGTGAAACTTTAGGAAAATAAATATAGTGGCTCTGCCTAACATGAATGTTATTGATCCTCAACTTAAACTCATTGACTAAATTTTCTAGAATAGTTAGCATAGATAATTAGAAAACTCAGAAGCACCGAAAGGTGTTGACTTTGGACTTGGACATATATGAGACACTTACCTGCTGTGTGCCTTGGACAAATTACCTTACTTCTTTTATTGTCAGTTTATTCATCAATAAAATGAGTAATAATATGCTTACCTTGTGGAGTAGTCAGGACTCAATGAAAAAATCTTATGAAGGAGTGATACCCATAAATAATAGATATTTTCTTATTATAGACAATTATTTTGCCATAATAGAGGTTGTGTTGCTGTAGATAACTTGTTAATCATGCCCCATGAACACCACTTTTTATCACTTTCATTTTGTAATTTTGGAGTTAATGACTTGCCTGTGTTATCTGTCACTGAACTATAAACTGCACTGGGTGGTGAATTCCACATGTGTATTTTTATTGTCCAGTCTTCATGTAATAGCTTTGTTGGGCACCTAGATATCCAGAGGGAATATCTTGTATCTACAGATGAACAATGTTTGGACATTTTACACCATAAAACATTTAAAGGACAACTTTGGATATAAGAACATGAGTTTACAAAACCCAGTTGGGGATTAATTCTGTGCCATTTAAGATTGACATCATCTGATGGGCAGTTTTCTATTCCAAGTTTGGTTCTGGACTGACTTTCTGTAGGTCTGGGTTTATGTCAGCCTCCCCTAGAACACATCTCCCACCTCTGTGCACTTGACTTTCCCCTTTGGTGAGGTCCCTTCCACTGTAGCATCCCACCTGGAAAATTCTCCCCTAAAGTGGCCCCTACTCTATTTCAACAAAAATTACCTGTATTTGGAAGGGACATTGAAATGGTATTGATGTTTCTCTGAATGTGTAAAGTGCTTACTGTAGAGCTTGGCTCAGTTTTTATTTATTATTACTATTTTTTGAGATAGAATCTCAAGTTGTCACCCTCGGTAGAGTGAGGTCGCGTCACAGCTCACAGCAACCTCAAACTCTTGGGCTTAAACGCTTCTCTTGCCTCAGCCTCTCAAGTGGCTGGGACTACAAATGTCCACCACAATGCCTGGCTATTTTTAAGGTGTAGTTGTCGTCGTTGTTTGACAGGTGGGGCTGGGTTTGAACCTGCCAGCTCCTATGTATGTGGCTGGTACCCTAGCTGCCTGAGCTACAGGCGCTGAGCCTTAACTCAGTTTTTAATTAAAGAAAAGAACAAAGGAAGAGAGGAAAAATAGCTGAACTCCTACATGAAACTGAACAGACATCTCCCAACTCTTGCCCTCATAAACATTAAACATTTTTTTTTCATGGTGACATTTTTAGCCTGTTCTGAAATGTATTGATTTGTTTCCTGTGAGTCATTGTCTGCTTCTTCTATGTTAAAAAAACATATTAAATATCAATGTGATGATATAAATATATATGTGTGGGTGGTTGAGCGGGTGAAGGGAATCTTCTTTCAAATTCTAAGAAGGGAAATAGCTTTCTCATAGGTTCCCACATCATCCATTAACTCATCACATCTTCAGTCTACTGCATTTCCCCCCTTGACAAAAAACTGAATAATTGCTGTTTTTAAAGCTTGAGAAAAAACGTTTCAGAAAGCTCTGGAAATGGCCCATTATTTGGGAAACAGTGAGTGAACTTTTTGTAGCTCCAACTTCTGGGTTGAGGGGAAGTCCAGCCGCTATTTCCATTTTGGGCAGTAGAGGGCAGACGTCGCCACTCCCGCCTGCCCAAGATTACCCTGGCAACTTTATGTTTATGCAAACAGCCTTTGACATAATAGCTTTGAAACAGCTGAAAATTGAATTGTGCCTTGAGGCCAAACATCTAGACCACCACCTTTGTTATATTCATCTGCCACAGTAAATTGGGTTCACCACTGGCTCTGGGAGCTGCTTTTTCCTAGATTCTAGCCCCACAATAACTTTGCAGAGGAGAAAGACAAATGTGACTCCTTCACACAAAACACGGGCAGGGTTTCATTTCACAGAGTCTTATCTGGGAGGCTGGAGATTGCTGCGTGGATTTTTCCAGCTAACTGAAGAAAAGGAAAGGAAAGGAAAACTGGAAACCTAAACTAAATCCATCTAATTCTGGAATCTCTCTGTGGGTTTCCACAGCTTTTTAGCTTCTCCGTTTAATCTAATTAGGACTTCGCCTCCCGAAATAAATACCTAATAAAGAATGAACCTATTAAAAGACCAAATTTACTACACACACATTTGTGCGAACCCTCTGCATGTTTCCTTGAAGCGATAATACGGAAGAAATTGGACGTTGTTTGACTAGATAATGGTCTCCCGCTGTAAGACGGATTATGGAAAATAAAAGTCGAGGGGGGAAAGCCAGTGGCTTTATTGAATTCCATCGATGATAATGCCATCACCTGAAATAGCTGCCTGGAAAGAGCGTCAATGAGAGAGGTTCATTTTCTTAGATGTAATTTTATGCTATTTTGGGTTCACTGCCTTGGTTTGAGAGGTTAACAGAAAGTAGATTTTTAAAAGAAATCTATTTGTGGCATCACAGGTGTTTTTCACAGGAGGGCATTTCGGCACTGACTAATTAATTCATTTATCAATACATATTTGTTAAGGCCAAGCACTATTTAGGAGCTGGGAATATGATCATGGGCAATACAGGTTTGTCATTACCCTCGTGAAACTTCAAGTCTAATGGAAGAGGTAGCATGCGTTCATTAGGAAATATTTATTAAGCACCCAATTTAGATCAGGCTCATAATCACAAAATAACTATAAAATTACAACCTTGGTGAGTAATGTGAAGGCAAGGCAGAGTGTTACTAGACCAGGATGTTCAGCACTCCTCTGAAGGACAGTTTTAAAGAAAATCACATAGAATCAAATGGATCCCCAGATCAGCATGGAGTTTGGTGGAGAGCAGAATTTACTAGCATGCTTGTGAGTTCACTTAGTGGGTTCACAACCAGGGCCTCAGTTTCTTTTTCTTTCTTTTTTTTTTTTTT
>NW_003852398.1:18432975-18437376 GCF_000181295.1 Otolemur garnettii | reverse complement strand
GTTCTTCTTAGCAAAGTATCACAAGAATGGAAGAAAAAGTATCCAATGTACACAGCCCTATTATGAAACTAATTTATAGCTTTCATATGAAAGTTATAACCTAATTATAGCCTAAGAATATGGGGAGGGGGGTGGATGGGTGGAGGGAGGGTGATTTAAGGTATCTCTATGGCTTATCTATCAAGGGTACAAGTGAATCTTTCTAAAAGTAGAATATAAACATCTTAACACAATAACTAAGAAAATGACATAAAGTCTATGTTAACCAGTTTGATGAAAATATTTCAAATTGTATATGAAACCACTACACTGTACCCTGTGATTGCATTAATGTACACAGCTATCATTTAATTAAAAAATAAGTGCTTTGTAATAGGAAGTAATAGGAACTATTATTATGGGTTGGTGCTTTTCTAGTGCCTACTCACAAGGGTCTTACAATCTTCTTGGGTAGACAAGAGGAATATAGGTTGATCCACAGTGAATTCATCATCATTGTTGATGAACAGTTTAGGGCTAAGTGATAAAATATATGGCACAGAGGATGCATTGGGCGAGGTTAGGGAGAAGGCAGGCCTGGAAGAATGGATGGGGTTTAGAAAGAGAGTAGTGGGAATTCAAGGCTACTCTACATTTTGATAGTTGGAACACACTGGGGTTGGGGTGGGAGCTGTTTCAGTGGGTGCAGCTCAAGTTCAGGGTGGTCCCACAGGGTCGTTCATGGACGAATCTGTGAGGCTGACATCTGGCAATCTGTTTTCCAAAGCTGTGGCTGGATGTTAAGTCATCAGTACTAAGACCCTGACAGGAGATCACTTGAACATTCACATTTTACCTCACTTCTCTGAAAAGGCAGGGCATAAAAAACCAGGACTTCTTAAACTTGAATAATAAGTGGGACATTTTTTTCTTTTATTTTTAGTTGACGTGATAGTTGTACGTATTTATGGGATACAGAGTCATATTTTGATACATGTATACAATGTGTAACAAATCAGGGTAATTGTCAAATAGCATATTCATCACAATAAACATTTGTCATTTCCTTGTTTTATAAATATTCAGAATCCTCTCTTCTAACTTTTTGAAAATACACTCTAAATAATTGTTAACCATAGTCATGCTATAGTACTATAGAACTGTGGTCCCCAACCCCCTGGCTGCAGACTGGTATCAGTCCGTGGCTGATTAGGAGTGGGCCACAGAGGCCTTCCCCCCATCCACCTCCCTCTCTCTGTGGAAAAATTGTCTTCCATGAAACTTAGGAACTGGGATGCACAGCAGGAGCTGAGCCGCAGGAATCCAGAGAAGCAGCTTCATCTGTATTTATAGCCGCTCCCCATCACTCACATCATCACCTGAGCTTTATCTTCACCCTTCATCCCCCACCCCCGTGGTCCATGGGAAAAATTGTCTTCCATGAAACTGATTCCTGGTACCAAAAAGATTGGGGATTGCTGCTGGTGAACACTGGAACTTACTCCTCCCATGGAGCTGTAACTTTGTGTCCATTAACCAATCTCTTCTTATCTCTCTGAGAGGTCCTCCCCCCACCCTTCTCAGCCTCTAATGACCACGATTCTCTTCTCTGCTTCTATGAACTCAATCTTTTCTTAGCTCTCACATGTGAGTGAGAACATGTGGTATTTATTTTTCTCATCGGTGACTTACTTCATGTCACACAATGTCCTCTGGGCTCACACTGTTGTCAGTGAGTGATAGCATTTCATTCTTTTTTATGGCTGAATTGTATTCTGTAAAATTGTATTCCAATTGTGTATATGTACCAATTTTCTTTTCTTTCTTTAAAAGCCAAGGTTTGAAACTTTTAAAAATGGGATACACATTTAGGAAGATATTTTTCTGTAGTGACACTTTGAATTACGGAAATTTGTATAGTTCTGTTCTGTAATCAAGACATTCATTGTGGCATTTGGGGATTTATTTGGCCCCCCATAAGCTACATACTGGTGAAGGCTGGCATAAGTATCATTAATAGGCATATTTTTACTTTATCTCAGCTTTAGAGTTTTTGTTTATTCCAGTTATATTTCCTTTGGTAGATTGCTATTATGTTTTACTTTTGTATCATATTGTGGATGCTAGAGAACTTGAATTTGCCAAAAAAACAAAAAAACAAAAAACCAACTCCTGAGATACTAATGTCATGAAGTAGAATGGTGTAATCAATCCAATCCATTTCTTTGCCTTTGCTTGACAGTTTGAATTTTTACCATTTTATATTTAATACCATGTATTTGTGGTAGAATTCTATCATATTATACAATGACAGGCAAACCCAGGCTAAATGTTGAGCTAGCTTCATTTCTGGAGATATTTTCCAAAACTATCTGGAATTTTTGTACTTTTAGTGGTTCCTTCCTGGACTTGAGTCTTTGCCAAAATGTGTTATTTCTTCATCTACATTCTTTCCAATTTCTCCCTCAAATATGAAATTGACTTTTGGTGAAATATCTTGTCCCATCACCGGGTAAAGTACTCTAGCTGTATGAGTCATTGTTACTTGTTTTTGGACAGTTTCTTCCACAGAAAATTTCAGGTGATATGTCTTCTTCCTGGACTACCCTTTATGCTTGGATGTTGATGATCTGTACCAGAATCATCTGGTGTGTGTGGGGGTCCCTGCTGGTTGTTGGGGCAGTTCCCTGCCACTGAGGCAACCTGGAGGCTGGGTAACAGGTCACTGGGATTTCCATTCTTGGTGAGCAGTGATTGTGGCACTGCTCAGGCTTAAGGGGACCAGTAGCTGCCAGTCCTATTGCTACTGGATCACTGAGGCAGAAAAGTTGTCCCTTCTGGCTTGAGCTGAGTATGAGAGGGATCATCTTTTTTTTTTTAAATATGTACAGAAGGTGCCAAAAAATGTATACATGTATTAAGATAGGAAAAATGTACTAAATTTGTAATACTCAACACATTTGATTTCTGCAAATACAAGAGATGCTCAACATGACTTGTATTCATTTTTTGTGTCCAGTATATATTGAGCATAAGAGACAAAGACAGGGAAGAGAACAAAATATGGCAGAAGAAAGAAGAGAAAGACATTTCCACATGATGCCATCAGAAAGATGTAGGACAGTGAAACTAATACACTGAGTGACTGCTATATATCAGCTGCTTTAAAATGTACCTTGTTGTGTCATAGGGAAGAATCTCCATCCAGAAATTTGACTGTGGTCATCATGGGAGTCGCTTTAACTTTCCCTAATGTGCCTTCCACCTCCTACCCAGGATTTGCCTAGATTCTAGGCTTTTTCGTAGGGTTAAATAGAGGTGGCCCCATTGGTTCCTGTCGGTGAACTCTTACTGCTTCCATAGGGCATTTAGTTGCTGGCTCTTGGGGCTTAGTGTTGGGGGTCCCCGTGTCCTAGGTTGAAACTCCTTTAGTTTGCCAATAGTGATCCCGTGAAGCTCTGCTGTTGGTGCTATCCAAATATTACCTCTTTCAGATTACAAAAACTTTATTCTTCCTTGGCCACTCCACTATAACTCTCAAAAGCACACATACCCCTCCCCTTTTGGGTCTTCTGCCACAATCTCTGTAAGATGCTGGGGCATTGCAAAAAGATGGGAAGAACCATTGACTCAATCTGCTTCTGCTTTCTACCCTGCAAAACTCCCCAAGGCAAGGAGTTATTAAGGGTCTAAATATGTGCTTGGGAAAAAGGAGGAGGAAAAATAAAGCAGTTAACTTAATGACGTTTCATGCCTTCTAATACTATTCAAATCATGCAGGTATAAACCTGCCTTTAAGACCCTATTAGAATACGACAAGAGGATTTGAATACTTGTCTCACTTTTTTGCAGTAATTTAAAAATATGTTTTGAATGGGTAGTATTTACCTATTCTGAATTTCAGAATTCAAAAGATAAAAAAAGACAGATGTGAAAAGTCTCTTTTTCCCATCATTGTTCCCCAACTACCTGGTTCTCTCCAGACGTAACCAATATTACCTGTTTCTCAATCCTTTTGCCAGAAATGTCCTGTGTATACGTAACCATGTAGGAATACAGTGCATCATTCTGCACCTTTTCTTGGCTTAGTATACATTTGAATTTTTGTCTACATAATTACAAAGATCTAGGTCTTTAATTTTAGTAACTTTGTACTATATTTTACTATATGTGTTTACCATAATTTCTTTAACCTGCCCTCTGTCAAAAGACATTCAGGTTGTTTCAGTCTTTTGCTATTGTAAACAATGACACAAGAGCAAACCTGGTTATTGTATGCATGTATAGGTAAATTTTAGCATAAATTATCAGAAATTTCATTATTAGGTTAAAGGATATATGCATCTTAAATTTTGATAAATATTGCCAAATTGTCTTTCTCAGAGGTTAAATCAATCCATACTGAAAGTATTTGTTTTAACC
>NW_003852398.1:18369269-18432778 GCF_000181295.1 Otolemur garnettii | reverse complement strand
TTTTTTTTTGGTTGCAGCCGTCATTGTTGTTTGGCGGGTCCGGGCTGGGGATTCGAACCCACCACCTCAGGTGTACATGGCTGGCGCCTTAGCCGGGTGAGCTATAGGTGCTGAGCTTTAACCACCTTAGATACAAGTTGCTGTAAGTTATTTGTATCTTTGCCAATATGATCAGTGAAACATGATATTTCAGTGTGGGTGAGAATGTTGGAGCTTGAATTAGAGCAATGGACAAATAATAAATTTCTTGTTAAACTTGACAAGAGTAGAAGTGAAATCAGGGACAAGTTAGTCCAAGTTTATGGGGATCATGCCATGAAGAAAACAGCAGTATAAATGAATTACATATTTTTCTGAGGGAAGAGAAAGCATCACTGATGAAAAAAGTTTAGGGCAGCCAGAACTGACAAAAACATTGCAAAAAATTCAGCAAATTGTGTCAAAATCATTGGCTGACTATAAGAAGCATAGAAGATCAAATAAACATTGATAGAGAAATAAGAAATTCTTTTTTTCTTTTTTTTTGAAACAGTGTTTCATTATGTCACCTTGGGTAGAGTGTCATGGTGTCACAGCCCACAGCAATCTTAAACTCTTGGACTTACGTGATTCTCTTGCCTCAGCCTCCCAAGTAGCTGGGACTACAGGTGCCTGCCAAAACACCTGGCTATTTTTTTTTTTTTTTGTAGTTGTCATTGTTGTTTTAGCTGGCCCGGGCTGGGTTCAAACCCACCAGCCTTGGTGTATGTGGCTGGTGCTCTACCCATTGAGCTACTGGTGCCACCTTTTTTTCTTTTTGAGACAGAGTCTCAGTAGAAAATCTTAACTGAAAATCTTGGCCAAAAACTCATGGCTCTTGCATCATGATGATGTGCCAACTTACACAGCACTGTCTGTGGGGGAGTTTTTAGCCAGTAAACAAAGAATTGTATTGGAACACGCTCCCTATTCACCTGAGCTGGGCCCCAATGACTTTTTTTCTTTATCCAAAGATAAAGGAAATATTGAAAGGAAGACATATTGGTGACATTCAGGACATCAAGGGTAATTTGATGATAACTCTGATGGCCATTCCAGAAAAAGAGTTCTGAAATTGCTTTGAAGGGTGGACTAGACACTGACATTGGCACATAATTTCCCAAGGAGAGTACTTTGAAGGTGATTATATGATAGTCAGCAATGAGGTATGTGGCATGTTTTATAGGATGAGTTTGTGAGCTTAATTGGGTACATTGCAACCTAATTTTCCTCCAGTTTGTTATTTACCTTTGATTCTTTTCTTTTTCTTTTTTCAATTTGAAAGCAGTTACTGTTTATTAATTGACCAGATTACAAAAACAATCAGGACAGATACCTTAGCTCATTCTTCTAATAAGCCTATTGATTTGGTCTTCCCTGTTACCAGCATCTCCACCTTCTACAGAGTGGGTTGTCTTTGTCTTCATTCCCCCTCATGGAGATGATAACCTAAAGGGCAACAAGAAATTATTTGCTTCTTTGAAGCATTTTGCAACAATATGGATCTCATGAATCAGATCCTCCATGCAGATGATGCCATATTTACCAAGAGATGGTGCAGTCAAACTGTTATCAGTCAATGCCATTCATTTCTTATTGATTTTGCCATAACCATGCTTGTAGATTAGCTCATTTACTGACTTCCAAGCAATATACGGTTCTACAGTCCTCAGCATGTTAATGGAAGCATTGTTGAGCTTAACAAAAGTTCCACTGAAGATCTGGTGAAGGTGAAGAATCTGCAACACCTTTCGGACCTTTGGACTCACACATTGATCCCTCTGATCCTGAGGACAAACACCAATTTGGGTTCTGCAGGTACATAGAAGTTGCCAGCTTTTCTTGCCATCCCAGCCATCTGAATCTCACTTCTGTACATCTGCTTATATTCTTTCTGATAACGCTTAGCTTTTTCATAGATAAGTTTCCTCCTTGCCTTTTGAAGCATCTTTGGGGCACACTTCTTTCTCAGATGCTTGATCTTCAGCTCTGCAAAATTCTTTCATTTTTTCTTAAGGGAAAAGGTTCAGCACAGCAGGAACCTTCTTTTTTTTCTCTTTGACACCCTCCATGGTTCTAGCAGGACAAAGAGTTACCTTTGATTCTTTTTCCAGTATTTTTTTCATACAGAATTTTGTGGCTGAAATTCATCTCTACTTTATTTTGCTATCTGAATTTTATGTTACACACAGAAATGCTTTCTCTACTCAAGATTATGACATTTTCCCCAGGTTTTCTTCTAGAATGTCTACAGTTTCATATTTTCCACTTTAATCTTTTCCCCCCACTGCTATACTAATGAGGATTTCCATTTTGATCTTTGATTCATGTGAAATACCCTTAGATATAGGAAGTGATTTAGAAATTAAACATCACTTATTTACCCAGATGATTATTCAGTTTTCCCTGTATTATTTTACTCATTTTGTTGTTCTTTAAAAAAATCTTTGGAATATATGTTGTTTCTGAATTCTGTTTCCAGAATCTGAGTGAGCATAACTGGTAGGTAGCTTGAGTATCCCAGGTACACAAGAAATGAATGAGTGCCATTGATAAATCAGGAAACGAGTCTCAGGGGCAGGGGTGGGGAAGGAGTCTCTTTTCAATTCTTGACCCTTGTCATGGACAATTATAGCCTTGAGAAGTATGGGTTGGCTTTAGAGTTAACACTCTTGGGGCCAAACCTTGGCAGCAAATGAAGACTTAGAATTGACAGTAAATAAAGTATAATAAGTTCATGTTAAATATATATTTGTTATCATGTGGGAAGGCAATTTGGTTTATAATAGCTTTTTTCTACTATAAATTATTTCCTGATATTTCTAAGGAAAATTTTTCCACAAAAATATCTCAGAGAGGTGATTTTATCTCTAGAGGCCATTATTCTGAACTGTTTCCTTTTTGTTTTTCCCCATAGAGTGATTTACTATACTGGCTGCATTTTTTCCATAGTCAACTCTGTTATACTGAAGTTCTTTGTCCTATGTCACAGTCACAAATCATTTATCTTGGTTATTTTGGGGAAAAAGATACTTTCCAATAAGACATGGTCCTCCCTTCGCACATTCCCCTCCTGTCCTTGTCTCTCTGGGCCTGTGTCTGCATGAGGCTCTCAGATCATCCATCAATTTCTGACTGGCCAGTTCGTTGAAGCAGAGCTTCCTCTGGTATTTTTGGTTGGGTTGATCTGGGCTTGGGCTTTGTGCAGATACAGTAAAGGCATCTCTCAAGAGATAATAATCAGATCTTCCGGAAAAATGCATTGCTCTTAAATCTTTAAATGGAAAAGATGTGTGACAAGGGAGCCATCTGAGATAAATATTTATTAGGAACTCTCACCTGCGAAAAGTGCATATTTTCTAGGTTGGTGGTTCTAAAAATGGGTGGGTATAAAAAGCACCTGGATAGGCTCGGCGCCTATAGCTCAACCGGCTAAGGCGCCAGCCACGTACACCTAAGGTGGCGGGTTCGAATCCCCAGCCCGGACCCGCCAAACAACAATGACGGCTGCAACCAAAAAATACCCGGGCGTTGTGGTGGGCGCCTGTGGTCCCAGCTACTTGGGAGGCAGAGGCAGGAGACTCGCTTGAGCCCAGGAGTTGGAGGTTGCTGTGAGCTGTAATGCCATGGCACTCTACCCAGGGGGACAGCTTGAGGCTCTGTCTCAAAAAAAAAAAAAAAAAAAGCACCTGGATAACCATGCAGAGGCCTGGACTCTAAGTTTTATGGTGAATTAAGTCTGGGATTTTTCCTGGGACTTTTTATGTTAACAAACTCTTCAGGTGATTCTGATGTAAGCTGTCCACAGAGGACACTTTGAGGTTTTGAAACACATTTATTTGGTAGTGCTGGTTTTCAGCATACATAGGGTGGAGACAGGTTGGGCTCTGGACCTGCTCTTTCACTTCTCTCCATGCTCTTCTCTCGGTTTGCGTTCTTGTGTCACCTTCAAGTGCACACCCTCACCCCAAGTGCTGTAGGCCACTACTTGGCAGTTTGTCTTTGGGTCTCTGATGATTGCTGTGGCCCTGCTCCTGGTGAAAGTATACTCTTCTTGCTCTCTCTTTTTTTTTTTAAGATCACTTGAGGTTCCTGATAAGAAACTGCATGGCTAACTCTAGTGAACTCATCATTTCAAACTCAATCAATGTTCTTGGAGTCTTCAATATGTTAATTTAGCATTTACCAAATGTCTCTTTGCTAGATGCTTGGGGTAAGAATGAAGCCCAGAGCTTCTACCTTAAAGAAAATCATGGTCTGGAGCACAGATAAGCAAACTTCTAAAATATAGGCTCAAATAATAAGTATTTAGACTTTATGAGCTATACAGTCTCTATTGTACTACTAAACTCTGCCATCTGAGTGTGAAAGCAACAATAAGCAGTATGTAGACAAGTGAGTGTGGTTGTGTTCCAGTTATTTACAGAAATAAAGAGTGGATCCCAGGCCTAGAGAATATTGGGCAAGGAATCAATTAAATACCTTGTGATAAGGCTGGAATGAAGGCAAGGACATGGGACAGCAACTTGCTTCACCTCAATAGCCAACTCTGATCAGTTGGTAAGTGGCTGCCTGGGACACTGGGTTCCTTCATTCATTCACTTAACAAATATTTCCTTATTCAGTGCCCCCATGTTCCAGGTTTAGTGGAACAAATTACTATTATTTATTTGCTTTGTTTTCCAAGGGTAAGGAGTTGCAGCATTAGGACTATAATTTGCCATCTGTGAGCTATGTCTTAAGGATACACAAACGAATAAGAAATATTCTACAAGCATAAGCTCATAGATACAAGGAGTTCCCAGTTTTACAGTGCCCTAGTAAAGGAGGCACTATTATGTCCCTTTTACAGATGTTAAATGGATGTTAAGAACTACGTGCTAAAGATCACTTAGCTAGTGGCATTTTCAGCCTGTGTGTCCTACTTATAAATCTAAGACTTTCCACTAAACACAAGCTGCTTTTAATAATAATTATTTATAGTATAGGGGCATGGTTTGAACTGTAGTATAAACCAAAGGTCAATGACTTTTAAAAAGCAACTTTCCAAAATTCCAGTCCTTTTCCTTCTGACAAGCTTAGCCAGGGTCAGAATTGGAGCAGATCATGACAAATTTATAACCAAGGGGTGTTAGAAACAGGGTTATTAAGCTTATACCATGTGTATGCATGTGGGTATGTGTGTTTGTGAGTGATTGTATAACCCTATGGAGCCAGGACCCAAGTAGTCCAGTCTCAGAAGAACTGTGTTACAATTAAAGGATTTAGTTAAAAAACAAAAAAAGTCAATTCAAAACAACTCAAGTTCTTTATTTAAAAATTTCAAACATTTTAAAAACATTAAACTAGTTTTTTTTTTAAAGCCAAACATATTTAATGTATACACCTTGATGAGTTTGGGGATAATTATATCCCCATGGAATCTCCACCTCCATCAAGGCTGGAAACATACCCATCACCTTCACAAATTTCCTCTTGACTTTTTTCTCCTCTATCTTTGTTTTTGTCTTCACTATCTTCTCCCCCTCCTTTTCTTCTTCTTCTCTTTGTTTTTGTGGTAAGAATAGTTGATGTAAGATCCACCCTCTTAGCAAATTTTAAACATGCAGTAGAGTCTTTTTAGTTAAAGGTACTATGATGCATAGTCAATCTCCACAACTTGTTTATCTTACATAACTGAAACTTTGTACCCTTAGACTATCACCCACCCATTTCCCTGCTCCTAAACCCCTGGTATCCATTCTACTTTTTGCTTTTGCTCAAAAAGCAAAATCTAATCTATGTTTTAGATTCCACAAGTAACTGTGATCATATCGTATTTGTCTTTCTGTGTCTGGCTTGTTTCACTTAGCATAATATCCTCCAGGTTCACTCACGTTGTTTTAAATTGCAGGATTTCCTTTTTATGGGTGAATAATATTCTATTGTGTGTATGTACCACATTTCCTTTATCCATTTGTTGGTGGCCATTTAGGCTGCCTCCATATCTTGGCTATTATTCTTAATGCTGCCGATGACCATGAGAGTACAGATATCTTTCTGAGAGCCTGATTTCATTTCCTTTGGATAAAATGGGATTTCATATGTATGAGCAATGCTATGGTAGTTCCATTTCTATTTTTACTTTTAATTTTTGGTAGTTCCATTTTTAATTTTGGGGAGAACTTCCATACTGTTTTCCACAATGGAAGTCCCCCCCCCAAAATTAAAAATGGCTGTACCAGTTTACATTCCCACTTATGTTTTCACTCAGGGTTCCCTTTTCTCCACATCTTTGTCAATATTTGTTATCTTTTTTTAAGTAGTAGCTATCCTAACAAATATGAGAGGATTTCTCTTTGCATTTTGATTTGCGTTTCCTTGGTGATCACGGATATTGAGTTGTCTTTTCATATGTCCATGTCTGCTTTGGAAAAATGTCAGGTCCTTTGTACATTTCTAAACTGGTTTATTTGCTGGTTTTGCTGTTCAGTTTTGTGAGTTTCTTACATATTTTGGATATTTGCCTCTTATCCAATACATGGTTTGCAAATATTTCCTCCCTTTCTGGAGATTGCCTTTTCATTTTTTTTTTTTTTTTTTTTTGGAGACAGAATCTCCTTATGTCACCCTTGGTAAAGTGCCATGGCGTCACAGCTCACAGCAACTTCAAACTCTTTGGCTTAAGCAATTCTCTTGCCTCAGCCTCCCAGGTGCCTGGGACAACAGGTGCCTGCCACAATGCCCAGCTATCTTTTGTTGAAGTTGTCATTGTTGTTTAGCAGGCCTGGGCCGGGTTCAAACCCACCACCGCCACCCTTGATGTATGTGGCTGGCATCGTAATCGCTGTGCTACGGGCGCTGAGCCTGCATTTTCATTTTGTTGATTGTTTCCTTTGATGTGTGGAAGCCTTTGAATTTGATGTAGTCCTATTTATTCATTTTTTTCTTTAGTTGCCTGTGCTTTCAGCATCAGACCCAAAAGATCATTGCTAAGATCAGTGTCAAGGATATTTTTCCATATGTTCTCTTCTAGGAGTTTTGCAGTTTCAAGTCTGAAACTTTAAAATTTTCAGTTGAGTTGATTTTTGTATATGGCATAAGACAAGGGTCCGGTTTCATTTTCTTGCATGTGGACATTCAGTTTTCCTAGCACCATTTATTGAAGAGACTGTTTCCTGAACCTTGAGAAGGGGGATACATATGCCACAAAAATTTCTTTTAAAAATACCCCTCTCATCTAATCGTCCAATTTTATTCATTTTGGCTTCTCCTTTTCTACAAGTTTATAAAATTCCCAGGAAAGGTCTATTTATATTTCTAGCCTTTGCCCATCTACCCTTCCCCCCTTATGTCATGAAATCTAGAGAACTATTCTTACTATAGCAGACCCTGTCTCAAAGGGAGAAACTAAATGATAAAGCCAGAAACTTTCTGGGGGGAGGAGAGAAGGGGGTAGAATAGCTTAGAAATACTGGACATGTAGTTGTACCTATCCCTGTATCTATTTTTATACCTTTTTTTGTCTGTATCTCTATTGATCTTTATCTCCATCTATCACTACTGAGGACTCAGCCGAGAATCAAAGGAAAGCAGAGTTGTAGCCCTGATGGTTCCATACCCAAATCTTGCCTTACTTCTGAATTTCCACTTGTATAATCCAGTAAAATATCTTCTTGCTTAAGCCAGTTTGTGTCAGATGTGTATCACCTGTAGCTGAGAGGATTCTAACTATTCTTTTTAATTTTTTTTTATTGCTGGGGATTCATTGAGGGTACAAGAGACCAGGTTACACTGATTGCATTTGTTAGGTGAAGTCCCTCTTATAATTGTGTCTTGCCCCCAAAAGGTGTGGCACAGATTCTAACCATTCTAAGGTATAATCCAAGTCTGGCCTTTTACCTCTTTTCCTACCTATCATTTTCTGAATCTGTCCCTATTCATGATTCCCCCTCCTCGTTTCTCTGCAGTATTTTATTTTCTGGACTTTCCTTTCCTCCTATTTTTAGAAGCTGCATTCATTTGAGACAGAAGGTGGCATGCAGATTCAATGACCATTTCTGTCCCTGATGTGTTTTTTCCTCACATCTTTCCATGTGCTAGCTTATCCTCACTCATCAGGGCTACTGGAAGATTCTGTGAACACCCATGTAACCTTGTTCTCCCCCAATCCATTCTGTTCTATTACTTGTCTTCTTCACTTCATAGCACTCATCATCAACCAATTACAGCACGAATTCATTTGTTTACGTATTTATTGTCCATTTCTCTGCCTATTCTCTGCTACGGGCTAGAATCTGATTTCGAAGAGAACGGTCTTGTTTACCTAATCACTTGGAATACAGTATGCACTCAGCAAACAGTTGTTGGTGAAATGAATGAATGAATGGTAACTTCTCTTGTTTGTAACCTGGGGACTTCCTGTATGGCATGTTAGGTACCAGTATCAGGCCTATGGAGAAGATATTTTTGGTCATGGGACCTCATGGTCTACCTTTAAACAAATAGGTAAATGAAAGATCTTGTTAATATTATATTATGTACTAATATTAATGTAATGTTTATTGCATTTCCACAAAGCTCAAGAGATTTAAGATGTCCTAAAATTGCATGCATCTGTTTTATGTATTCACATTCCACAGGTCTTCTCAGATGCCTGTATCTATGACCTCCCAAACTGTAAGAATGCCGGGCGTCCAGAGCTGCTGTTACTCTTGTGTTCAGGATTTTGTATTAGCTATCTTGAGGAGTTTCACCTTCCTAGAGCTAGAATGATGATAGCTGGTGAGTTGGAGGGTGAGTCTTCTTTCCTTCCTTTCTGTATTTCTGTAAGTTGTTTATTGGACACTCATGGTATTTGCACTTCATTTTTTTCAAAATGGAAACTTTAAAGAAATAATAATAATGATATATCTGTCTATCTCATATATGTGTTATATGTGTATATACCTTCATCATTAAAAACCAACAATGAACCCGCCTGTGGCATTGTATAAAGAGTAAAATTTTCTTTCTCATCCCATGTTGCAGAAATTACTTCTAATACTTGGGTATACATACTTTCCAACACTGATGGCAAATATTAACAGATTTATATTATTCATACTGTTTATAACAGAAAATGATAAAAAAAAATGGGTAAGGGATTAATTGGATGAAGAAAATAAAACTTTAAAAAAAATTTCAGATTGAGATGAGGGAACAAATGAGGGTACGTTGTTTTTGTTTCTAAGGTAAATTTCAAGCTGTAGTCGAGCTCTTCACCCAGGGAAAGAATACGTATTTGTATGGTCATTTCTGTTTTCAGTACCAGTGTAGCTAGGCAGGGACCTGGTGACCTGGCAGCAGTTAACATTGATGATATGATCATTGGCATCATGCGAAATGTTTTACTTGCCTAATTTTTAGCCTCACTAGAACCCTTTGATTCTATTGTTATTTTATTATTATTAATTTTAACACATCAGGAAACTGAGGTGGAGAGAAATGAATTGACTTTGCTTGAGGTAAAGTAGCAGATCCAAGGCTTTTTGGTAGCAAAGCCCAGCCTGATGGTTTCTGGCTCTAGCTTGGGCAGGAAGGAACCAAGATAATATAGAATAGTGCTGGAAGAGGAAAAGGCAGCATTTGCTCCCCTCCTGGGGTGTAAAGTCATGAAGTGTAGAGCTGGCAACCTTTGCCCCTGTTCCTGTCCCCCAGGCTCTGTCACTTGGGGAAGGAATGGGTTGGACTCAATGTAAATTATATTAATCCAGCTTTCTCGAGATGGTGGTCCAAAAACACTCAGAAGGGGGTACAAAAATTGAACAGTGCATCTCTGAAATTCTCATATCAAATTACTTTTAAAATAACTATGTATGTTAATGCCTCCCCTGGCACAGGAACTTTCTAAGCAGGAGTGGGACCTGCAGCTAGCTCAGGGAGAAGGAAGTTAATGATGTGATGTGGTAGCCAATGGAAGCTGGGACTTCTACCTAGGTTATTAACGATAATAATAATGATGATGATAATGAAGTGTATCTGTTTTGTTCCAGCAAAGTTCTGATTACAATATGAACACAAAGGAAGGTGCCTTCACGCTAACAATGTCATTGGTGTATGAATGGTGGTCCTTGATTACTTACCTACCATCTATGCTTCTGGTCTGAGGAAATGGAGGCAGCTTCCTGCCTTCTCTGGGAAGACAGGTGAACAGGCTAATTCTAAGGTGAGAATCTCTCAAATAAGGGATGGACTTTAAAATGCAACTGAAGTCCTGTGGGGTTAAGTATTAAAAGTCTGAGAATTTCATAACTTATAGGATCCTTAGAAAGGATTGTGAGCAAGTCCTTCATTTATAGAATGAGGTAATAAGTAATCTGAGACCAAAAGGGAGTAATCGTGTATCCAAGCTCCTAGAGTTGCAGGATCAAGACTCCAAATTTCTAGACCTCCACTGACTATATAACTTTTTATCTATTCTTTGGTTCCTCCCTAGAATTAGGAATGTAAATTGCCTTGGATCAGTGCATCAGTGGAACACTGTTCATTGTTAGAGGTGCTGGTGTCGATACAGAGATAAAGAAACATTTATACACTATTAGTGGGACTTCTATCATCTGAAAGTTAGTATAATCTCTATGTAAAGCAGTGTGGAAATTCCTCAAAGAACTAAAAGTAGACTTACCATCTGATCCCCAAATTCCACTACTGGGCATTTAACCAAAGGAAAAGAAATCATTTTATCAAAAAGACACCTGCACTTGAATGTTGATTGCAGCACAATTCACAGTTGCAAATCAACCCAAGGGCCCATCACTTCATGAGTGGGTTAATAAAATATGGCATATGTACACCATGGAATACTACTCAGCCATAAAAAAAAAGATGAATTATCACCTTTTGCAGCAATCTGGATATAGAGATCATTCTTCCAATTGAAGTATTTCAAGAATGGAAAAATATACACCACATGTACTCACTATTAAACTGGAACTCACTGATGAGCACACAAGTGCACAGGAAGAAGTAAAATTCAGTGCCAAGCAACAGAGGGAGGAGGAGGAGGAGGAGCAGGAATAAAGTAACCTAAAGAGTACTGAGAGCACTGTGTGGGTGATGGGCACACCTATATCCACGACTCAAGCTTTACAAAAATGAATGATCCACACAACTTAAGCATTTGTACACTCTTAATTTTTTTTTTGAGACATAGTCTCACTCAGTTGCCCTGGGTAGAGTGCCAAGCTCTACTCAAACTCCTGGGCTCAAGTGATTTTCCTGCCTCAGTTTCCTGAGTAGCTGGAACTACAGGCACCCTCCACGATGCCTGGTTAGCTTTTCTATTTTTAGTAGAGACATGATTTCACCCTTGCTCAGGCTGGTCTCAAACTCCTGAGCTCAAGCAATCACCTGCCTCAGCCCCCTAGAGTGCTAGGATTATAGGCATAAGCCACCATGCCTGGCTAATATTTTAAAATTAAAAAAAAAAAACCCAACTGTGAATTGTTTAGAGCACAGCCTTCCAGGTTGTTTGATTTTAGATTTTTACTATTGTTGAATTATTTTATCACTCTGTAAATTACAATTTACTCTGTAAATTATTTATCTGCAAAGGTAAATAGTTCTTGTCTCTAGACATGCAAATGAATTCTATCCAGTGGGGAGACAATCCTTCTCTCCTGCAGAAAAGCCAGTTTTGCATCCATTCTAGTATTTATTTGAACATTCCTTTACTCCATAAAAGAATGTTTCTTTGACTTCTGCTTTGAACTGGTTAAGTCAACTGCCTGGTTTCCTCATTTAGATAATGCATTAAATAATAATAAAAACAATATTTAATGTGTTATTTTATGTGTGTCTGAGTCATAGTTTTCTTTTTTTGATGGATTGTCTTCATGTTTATATTATTTATTTATTTATTTTTCAGGGATTAAGGATAAGCTTTATTTTAAAGAAACAGAGTGGAGTCTGACCAGGAGTCAGCCCCCCCCTCACATACTTTCTATCATGGGGTACAGTGTACTATTTCTGTATACAGTTTGAAATAGTTTCATCCAACTGGTTAACATAGCTTTCGTGTCTTTTTCTTAGTTATTGTGTTAAGACATTTATACTCTATATTTAGAGAGATTCAAATGTACCCTTATAGGATGAACCATAGGTGTGATCCTGCCAATCACCCTCCCTCCACCCCTCTCCCCTCCCTTCCCTTTCCCGTCTCCCCATGTTCCTGGGCTAAAATTGGGTTATAGCTTTCCTATGAAAGCTATAACTCACTCAATTGCCCTGGGTAGAGTGCCAAGCTCTACTCAAACTCTTGGGCTCAAGTGATTCCTATGAAAGCTATAAATTAGTTTCATAGTAGGGCTGAGTACATTGGATACTTTTTCTTCCATTCTTGGGATACTTTGCTAAGAAGAATATTTTCCCACTCCATCCATGTAAACATGAAGGAGGTAAAGTCTCCATCTTTCTTAATGGCTGCATAGTATTCCATGGTATACAAACAAAAACCATCTTTTACTTGATATAGTCAATCTGATGAATTTAAAAATATTTATTTTAGAAGAACATATGCTATCTATGCTATAAATGCAAACCATTTACCATAAATAAAGTTATGTATAAAAATAAATAATAGGAATTAAACAATGTTATTGAGTTCTAATTAGAATCTATGGTTTGTGGAAGGCTCTGAATGCAAGGCCTGCTTAATGTCTAATATAAAACGATATTAATAGAATTTGGAAGTGATTAAAGGGCACACAGCATAGAGATGAGTCTTTCTTCTTGTAGGGCTCTAGTCAGAGGATTGAGAGAAAACAAAAATGAAAAGTAAAATAAGCTTTGTAACAGAGAGACTCAGTGTTATGGTGTGCCACATTGATGTACTGTCTAAAATTATCTCTTGTGTCACCTACCAGAATCTTGAGTGCACACCAAGGGGTATCTACCACATTTTAGGAAGCTCTACTTTACATAATTAGCTTTTTGCTAATCTTGTGGATAGGGACAAATCATGGCTTGCATCATCCAGAGTAGCACATGATGAAAAAATTGTTTATGCATTCTATAGAAGCATCCTTTTATGTAAAGCCTTAACTAGCAAGAACGTATCCATAAAATTGAAAATGGAAAAGCTAAGTTGCTATGGCAAAGGCCTGGCATTTTTTTCATCAGCACTAGCTACTTTCATGCCTTTACACAGATACAGCAAGTGTAAAATAAAGGAATATATGAAGCAAATTCCACTGACATCAGGGTGAAAACTAAAATCAGAGGGCAGAATCCTCAGACTAGGGAGTTGTCTGAATCATTGAGTTCTAGGAGCAGGCAGTACTACCTACCATGATCCCATTATGCTTTGCCATAGTTTCAGCAGTAATTACCTAGAGTACTTCCCAGATCTTTACCTTCAGGTCAGGGGTCTTTCCTCAGCTCCTGTTCTCTATAATCTCTAACCCAGGAGACATCCTCACTGTGTACCCAGTCGTGGTCCGTAAGAGGTCTGCATTCTTTCTCCTGAGCTCCTGAGCTCAGTGAATGGCATGGCTGTCCTCCTACTTATTCAAGTCAGGGACTGATTCTCATGCCCCTTCCATTGTGTTCACTTGATGAGCAGGTTCTTGGGAATCCATTGCCTTAATTTTAAATGCACCCACTTTTCAGTATTGCCGGTATTGGTGTTGTCAACTCTTCTCATCTACACATCTTCAACAACTTCCTAACTGCTCTGACTTTCAGGTTCCTTCTCCTGCCCTCATCCATTCTACATTTGTCCTATAAATCATTCCCATGAATAAATCTGATAAAATGAAAATCTGCCTAAAAGTTTAATGTAGCTCCGTATTGCACTCAGAATGAAGCCTGGATCCCTTATGGAAATTTGTAAGTTTATATAGTGCTTCACAGTCTGACCCTGTTTCTTTCACTAGTCTTATTTATTTATTTGTTGACAACCCTTCTCCCAAGCACCCACCCGTTACTCCATCCATCAGCATCTGCCTCTCTGTACTCTGTCCTGTGCCTTTTATAATAAATGACTCATGCTTCTACCTAAGGCTAATTCCTCCTTGTGCCCTAGCCCCCATGCCTTCTTGCCTGTTCAGCAACAATCCTCTCTTTCCTACATAGGGTGACCAGACGTCCCAATTTTGGCGGGACAGTCCTGCTTTTCAACAATTTGTCCTGTGTCCCGTGGCGTTTTTAAAAAGTCCCGATTTTTGGAAAGAATGCATGAACGGGCTGGGGAACAAGAAGGGAATATACGGTTTTCGGCCGCCATATGGCTATTTCACCAGAATATGAGTTTTATATTATTTTTGTTAATTTTATAATGTTAAACTGTAATAAATAATTGCTGAGAAGTGATTATCAAGGACTGCTTATCAAAGTTTGCCTTGTTGTCAGGCCCTGCCCTGCATGGTCCCCCGCCCCGCGCACCCGCTCCGCCCCCATTCCGCCCCCACCATGTTGTCCCGCCTTACAGATGTTAGAATCTGGTCACCCTACTCCTACAGCATCTAACTTTTCCGCTTTATTGGATTACTTTCATCAGTGTTTAAACATGCTATTATTTTCCATATCTTAAAAAAAAATCTTGTCTTGACTCCATCTTCCCTGCCATTTGTAACCCTATTTTCATTGCCTCTCTTTCTTCTCTTCACTTTAGCCCTTTTCCTCTTAACCCCATTCTAATCAAGCTTATGCCGCAATCTATCAAAATTATTTCTCTTACATTTAACAAAACTCACCAAGTGACTTGAATATTACTTAATTTTTTAATTTTTTTGTTTGTTTTTGAGACAGAGTCTTACTCTGTCACCCAGGTTAGAGTGCAGCGGCATGATCATAGCTCATTGCAACCAAAACTCCTGGGCTCAAGTGACCCTCCTACGTCAGCCTCCTGAGTAACTGGGACTACAGGCACCCACCACCATGCCCAGCTAATTTTTCTAGTTTTTGTAAAGACAGGGTCTCCTCTTGCTCAGACTTGTCTCAAACTCCTGGGCTCAAGAAATCCTTCTCTCTTGTCCTCCTGAAGTGCTAGGATTATAGGTGTGAGTTAACATGCCTGGCCTATTTTACTTAACTTAATAGTAATCTTTCAGGGCTCATGTTATATAATCTAGCAGCAGTTTTTGATACAGCTGAACACTTCCTCCTGCCTGATCTTCCTTCTTCCCTTGGCTTCCAGAACATCACAGCCTTGCTTAGTTTTTCCTACCTCACTGGTTGCTCCTTCCAAAGCTGCTTTCTTGTTTTCTCTTCTTTCTGCCCTCTGAATGTTAGAGCACCTGAGATTCCTTTTTTATTTCTACATTTACTGCCTTGGAGAGTTCAGCTTATTGCTTGGCTTTCAATGCCTACTCAGCTTCTTCATTTGGGTACTTCATAGATCATGTCAAACTCAATTTGGCCAAAACTGAATTCTAGATCTTCTTTCTATGGGTGAGCCTACCTCACCCATAGCCTGTCCTTCCCTTTTTAACTGATAGCATCTCTATCCTTCTAGGTGATTAAGCACACACCTTGGAGACATGCTTGAATTCTTTTTCTCTTAGATTTCACAATCTGTCAGAAAATATTGTGCACTTGGCCTTCAAAATATATCCAGTATCCAATCCAACTCCATGACTACCAAACTAGCCAGTGTCATCTCTAGCTTGGATTACTGCTATAACCTTATGGGTCTCTCTATGTTCACCCACCTTAGGGCCTTTGCAGAATGCTTTTCCTTCTGCCTGGAATGCCCATTGCTCAGGTATCTGCATAGAGATCTCCTTTATTTCCTTTAGGTCTTTGCTAAATGTCAGCTTCTCAGTGAGGCCCATCCCGTGTACCCTAATTATAACTGTAACTCCTCCCCTCCTCTATGGCAGCTGTGGTGCATCCCATCCCCTTTACTTTACTTTCTTTTCCTTAGCACTTAGCACCTTCTTACTTGTCATATATTAGCTCATCTATTGTGTGTATACGGTATGGGATGTATACGCCCTCCCTCTTGTCATTCTGACTCACGAAAAGGGTGCCATACTCAAGGGATAGTAAATATTGGACTTGGACTTATGTTTCTCTTATTTTTTTAGGTATAGACCATGGTCCTAATATTTTGGGGGCTCCAGATCCCTGTGTCCCCTGAGAATGGGTCAGAATTGTAAAGTGGGGAATCTGTGTTTTGTTTCCCCATTTGTCTCCTGCTTCATTGGGTGGTCTTAGACATCTCCTTTGATGTCTCAGGACTTCTTTTCCCAGCCTGAGAATCTCTTCTTTATGTAAATCTTTCTAAACCTTATAAACTTAAACTTTGCTTTTGTTCTTAGATTGGTAAGAACAATTATACTGATTTGAGAAATATAGCATATCAAGAAATATAGTCCAAGTGTAGGCTTTGCTATCAGGCTGTTTAGATCTTAATCCTGGCACTGCTGCCTTTAAGCTAGATGACTTTGAACTTCATCTCTTCTGCCTCAGTTTTTTAATATCTAAAACAAGAATACTTATCACCAGGAGATAAGTTGCCTTGCTTTGGTGTGTAGAGGCTAGGAGTGGAAGTATGGGGGTAGAGACATTGAGGAAATATTTCAACAAAGGTCCCTTTCCTGTCTAAAAGAATGTGTGTCTATAGGAAAGTAAGGGGAGCAACTGCCAGGTGTTGATTAGATGAGTTAGACTGGGACCAATTAATTGGTAGATCTGCTCAGTAAATGTTAGCTGGATGAGTAAATGAATGGATGTATCTAAAAAAATACTGCTGTATCTGTATCCTAGGACCCTGTGAACTTGAATTTATATCTAGGTAGGAAATCAATTTGAATTTATGCGGCCCTTTTTCTCTAAGTATATCAAAGCACAAATAGTCAATTCCTGGTTTACGTGTGTGTGGTTGGCTATGGCAGAGTTATAATGTCTTGCTGTTTTTGCAATGCATGTTAATTTGGTTTGGGGCTACCTTTTTGTTTTCAGGTTGGGGGTAAGGGTAAATGCACAGTAAGGCACTGCAGACTCATTTTGGTAGCAGTTTTAAAAATAACGATGAAGATAAAACTGGGGGTTTTAAAATGTATGCTGAGTTTTCCAGAGTATAATGAAAACGAGGTTCGTATTATCTGTTCAATTACACTGTTTACATACCACTTCCCTTCCCACAATGTGAATTATTACTCTGGGGGAGTAGAAAGAACGTGGGATTTAGAATTGGATACATCTAGGTTTGAGTCCAAGTTCCTCCAATTTATAACAGTGTTCCCTTAAGAAAGTCCATTAACTTCTCTGCACCTTAGTTTCCTTATAGGCAAATATAGGTATAATCATAATGCTGATGGCTGAAATAACATAATAATGCCACCACCCCCAGAAAGGAAGCATAAGGTAGAAGTTAAGAGGAAAGCATCTGGAGTTAGACTTACCTGGATTCATCATAGCTCTGACACTCGATAGACTTAGATTTTTAACCTATTTAACCCTCAATTTCCTTATCCATATAATAGACCTCATGACAATACTCATGTCAGAGCGATGATGTGAGATATAATTAATTGAATTATTGTGGGTATACAGTTTAGTACACTGCCTACATATGCTATGAAGTAGATTATATGGTTCATGCACATTGGCATTTTAAAAATCACTCTGCTTGGCACCTGTAGCTCAGTGGTTAGGGCACCAGCCACATACACCGAGGGTAGAGGGTTCGAAGCCAGCCTGGGCCGGCTAAAACAATGACAACTGCAACAAGAACAACAAAAATGCAGCCAGGTTTGTGGTGGATGCCTGTAGTTCTAGCTACTTGGGAGGCTGAGGCAAGAGAATTGCTTACACCCAAGAGTTTGAAGTTGCTGTGAGCTGTGACACTACATCACTCTACCGAGGGTGACATAATAAGACTCTGTTTCAAAAAATAAAAAATAAAAATCACTCTTGCTGACAATGGCTACTACAGAAGTCTTTCTTCTACAAATACCTTAATACCTCTTATAGCACCATACAGAAAAATTAAGAATGTAAACATGGGAATGAAAAGAAAGCTTAGGTTTTTAATTTTTCCACCTAAAGAACCAGTCATTGAAAGAGCTTGATCAACTCTTCCAGCTCTGTACTTCCATGAAATGATTGAGCATCTCCATAACTTTTCTGCCTGAATTGCCCCATCCTCATCAAAGCCATCCGCCCCATCCCCTTACCCATTAGAATGCCTGCCTCAAGCTCTTGCAGCCTCCTTCTTCAACATTTTTCAAACCTCAATTCTCCTCCTCACTTCATAATCACAGGAAATTGCCTTCTTTTTTGTTTTAAGTTTTTGTCTGTATTTTTTTCCTGGCAAATTTATTTACTTCATTACTTTATTGTACATTGGATGTTTAGTGAATAACATGCATATTTTCCACATACAACCATTAACCATATTGTCTGGTAATCAGGAAACAATGTTTTAAGCGTTTATTTTTATTTATTTTTTATTGTTTGGGCTTCATTGAGGGTACAAAGAATTAGGTTACACTGATTGTATTCATTATGTAAAGTCCCTTTTAGAATTGTGTCCTGCCCTTAAGAGATATGCCATACACTGTGACCTCCCAACCCTTTCCCTCCACCTCTCCCCCTGCTCCCTCATTCCCCTGCTCCCCACAATGTACTAGGTCATCTAGTGGCTTCATATTAGAATTGAGTACATTAGATTCTTGCTTCTCCCTTCTTGTGATGCTTTACTAAGAAGAATGTGTTCCATCTCTATCCAGGTTAATATGAAAGATGAAAAATCTCCACCTCTTTTAATGGCTGAACGGTATACCATGGTATACATATACCACAGCTTGTTAATCCATTCCTGGGTTGATGGGCATTTAGGCTGTTTCCATGTTTTGGCAGTTGTAAATTGAGCTGCAATAAATAGTCTAGTGCAAATGTCCTTATGATATAATGATTTTTTTTCTTCTGGGTAGATGACCAGTAATGGGATTGCAGGATCAAATGGGAGGTAGAGCTTGAGTTTTTTGAGCATTCTCCGTACTTCCTTCCAAAAAGGTTGTATTAGTTTGTAGTCCACTAGCTGTTTTAAGCAGTTAAAAAAATAAAAATCACTCTTGAACTACTTACTTTACAGAGTTCTTGTGAGGACCAAGTGAGACATTACGTGTTGAATAAAATTAAGTAGTTTTATTGCTATGATTCAGATATGACAGATTTGGATGTGTTGTAATAATTATTAATTTAACAAATCATCAATGTGTTTAGATTACACACATCGGTAAACTCATGGTGTCTATCCTTAATGTTCTTAAATTAGTCCAGGTGATGCTGATAGCTAAGCATCTGTGTTTGTTGGTCAGACCCACAGTGCTCTTAGAACCATCTCTTCTGACTGGCTTTCAGCCGGCAAAGTGTTAAAACTGCATTTTGTTGTCCTCTGTGACCCAGGGCTTGAAAGGGCTGATTGTTAATGAATCAAAATTATATTTCTAGGTATGGAATTTACCAGGAATAAAAATTGATGACAAAAGGGAGTTTGGCTCCATAAGCCCTTTAGTGCATGGGTTTGAGGTTCAGGTTGTTTGATGCTTTTCCATCCTGCCTTGGTTTATTTTAAAGAATTAAAAACATGTGGGTCTTGATCATTTTTGTTTTTAAGAATTTTCCATTTTTCTTTCCATCATAAAAGGGATCTTTCTTCAGTATGACATTTTCTAACTGATTTTTGCTGGCCTATAGAAAAGCTATTAATTTGGGGGATATTTATTATGTTTCTTTTTTTATTAAGTCATTTGTACATAGATCATAAATACATTTATGCCATTATGGGATTCAATGTGTTGATTATTTGTACAAATTGGAGTGCTTACATCCTACTAATCAACATAGCCTTCACCTCATTTACCCAATTACAGGATTAAGACATTTGTGTTCTATACCTGATAGATCCAACTTGTACTTGCAAACACCTATTATGTTTCTTGATCTATGTTGAACTCTTTATTACTTAAAATAGTTTTTTCAGTTGATTTTCTTGGATTTTCCAGGATGATAATATTGACTATGATTAATAATAATTTTGTCTTTTCCTTTGCACTAATCATTCAACATTTCTTTTTCTTATCCTACTGCATTGGCTAGGACCTTTGGTACACATCTCAATGGTAGCAGTGACTATAGCATTTCTGCTGGTTACTGATTTTAATAAGGGTAACTTTTATGTTTCATCACAAGTATGTTTATTGTTTGTGTTAGACATATACTTAAAAATCATATATGTATTACTAAAATTTGCTTTGATTCCTAAACTAGTGTTTATAGTTTGATTTCTGTATTTCCATTAGTAGAAATAACTGTTCTCATATATTCAAACTAGAGCTATTTTCCTTTTCTCCCTAGCTCAGAAAATGAGCCCATGGAGGGAGGTGGGAAGCTTGGGTAAATCCTAAGTAACCACAATGCTTAGATTCTTCTGGGTTAGGCTGAATACAGGAACTAGAACTGAATTGATTAAATGAACCACTGAAAAAGATGAATACCAATTTTTTGAACTCTCAGAAAAAAAAAAAAAAAACCCAAGTTTTATTTTTTAATTGAGTGATGAACCAAAGAAAATGCCTTTCTTCTTTCTTAAAAGTCCCCAGGGAATTACTTCAAAGCAGTGCCAAAGCTATATATTTTTGAATTCTGTTGAAATGGAACAAAGCAAGGACTTTGAATGTCTCTAAATTCAATCTACTGGAGACAATGCTGCATCTATGCAAAATCCTGGGTAACAGGGGCACAGTGCTTGGGGGCATCTGAAAAGGCTGCAGAACTCTAGCCCCTGCCTGCTTCTGATGCTGCAGGGCCCCGGTGACCTGGTACCATAGCATTGCCCCAAAACTTAAGCAGCGTATGAAACTTGGTTGACCTGATCCTAGGAATCTAGCTCAAACCGTCACTTCTCAGGGTATATTCTTTGACAAAGGGTAAGCAAACTGCACGAGCACATCCATGCAGTTCATCTGTAAACCTCCCTGTCATCATGAAAAAGAAAATGCCTTCTATGTAGGCATTTTCCTATGCAACAACTGTGAAATAGGCAAAATTTGTTTTTAATACTATAATTTGCTTCTCTGTCCCCTTTTGTGTTTTCAAGAGAGTGTAGGTCTTAATTCACCTCTGCATTCTGAACACCCTAAGTTCTGAATACTAAAATGGCCTCATCATTTTTTTTTTTTTTTTAACATACCTCCTCAGAGGTATCACCATTTACAATGTTACTTTTTCAGGGAACGTTTTATTTTGACTGTTGCTCCACCTCAGTTTAGGTTAGTTTGAATCTCCCGATCTGGTCACACACTGTATTACACATGTCTTGATGGAAAATAATTCATTTCTACATTTTTGTTCATCTCACAGCACTGTCTCAATGGAAAAGAGTTCATTTCTACATTTTTGTTCAGCTCCTGATTTAATATCTGTGGCATAACTAGAGCTAAGCTCCACAAAGGCACTTGTTTGGAATGTCACTAACCCATAGATAGTATGTGCCCACTAAGTATTGAATGGATGGACAGGCTGGGGGAGCACAGTGGGAGAATTCCACTCTTGCCTTTGCGAGAGCAGTGGTTGTCAGCCTTTTTGAATATGACCAGAGCCTGTTCTCTCTCTTTTTTAATATCCATCAATTTACGATGTCTTCTCTTGACTATAATTTTAACCATGCTAGATGCACTTTGGGGTTACATAGTCCTTGTAATTAATCTGCAGTGCCAAATGTTCAATAGTTGTCAAGTGGTCTAACAGATGAAGTGCAACTCATTTCACAAATTCAAGCTCCATTCATAGTCTGGTTTCTATGATGTAAAGAAACCATACTTCTCATTTATGTCTCCAGGGTGACTTTGTTAAATTTCCCCTGAACATATTTCGCATTTCTTGCTCCTTGGCCTTTGTCTGAGTTGTTTCTCACTAAAATGCCCTGTCGTTATGCAGCTATCTAAACCATTGTTCCAGACCCAGGTTAAATCTCATCTCCTCCAGAAATCCTTCTCTTGCTACTTAATTTCTTTTTATGTTCAAAGAGACCCCTTAGAGCAGTGGTTCTCAACCTTCCTAATGTGGCAGCCCTTTGATACAGTTCCTATGTGTTGTGATCCACAGGTTGAGAACAGCTGCCTTAGAGTTTACTCTGATACTCTTGCTTGGTAGATAACATTCGTGGTGGGTGTTGACTACAGCTCTGTTGCAGGCTGTATTCTCTGGGAAGCAAACTCTGAGATGGAGTTTAGTGGGTTAGGATGTCCATTAGGGAGTGCTCTTTGGAACAACTTCTATGGAGGGTAGAAAAACAAAGGAGGAGTGGACAGTAGGAGAAACTGACCTGAGATATAGACCTTTTGAGAGACTCCAGTGCTGAGGGGCGCTTCTGCTGGTCAGAGGTGTCTCTGCATTGACTGAAACATCCAGGCTTTCATACCCATGCTAAGATTAGCATGGACACAGGCACTGTAGGCAGGGAGTGACCCTGGGCCAGGCAGCTGTATGTGACTGATGCAATCCCTGCAATGCTGACCACTAAAACTCCCTGCACACAGCACTCTCAGCAGGCTCTGACAGATTCTTTTCTGAAAGGTAAAGTGTGGCTACCATGAGTTTCTTGAGGCAAGGATCATGTTTCCTTTCTGTGTGAAGGCCTCGTAGTGCATAACCCTGTGCTGGATGCACAATCAGTGCTCAGGGCATCCACAGCAGCTCAACGAGTTGCTAAATTGCTAGTTATTTTCTGTCCAGATGCTTATTTCTGGCCATTTTCCCTATAGAATTTGCTAGGCTTTTTGCATAATAGGGGCGATTGCCTTGACTGTCTTTTAGAGCTAATGCTCAGGTGTGTGTCTCATAATTGGATATGTGTGTGCCTATGTGACGCGTAGTTGGCACATGCATCATAGTTGGGTGTGTGTATGTTGGGGTTGGTTGGGTTGTGGCTGAGGAAATGGGAGCATGCGTGTGCTGTGACCACTTGTTTACGGTGAGGGTATACAGGTGACATAGCTGGCGGACCTTTGCTTTTCTTGGTTGGTGTGTGTCTTGGTACGTTGTCATTAGATACATGTGTGGGCCACAGATGATTGGAGTGTGGCATGGTGATTGGGGCACAAGGGGACATGAAGTTGTTTAAATGGGTATGTATGTTGTCAGGTGCCTCTGTGTGTGTGTGTGTGTGTGTGTGTGTGGGTGGGTGTACAAGCCCAAGCTTGGTATGAGTGTGGTGGCCAGAAAGCATCTTCCCTGACTGGGGTGCTGGTGGCCGGCCGTGGGTTGGGGGCCCCGATTCAAAGCCAAGGCTCCGCTCTTTTGGCATCTTGAAGGCAGAGCAGGCCCCATCCCCGGCTCTAGCAGCGTGAAGTCCCTCCACTTTCAACAGACAGCAGTATCAGCCATAATTAAAGCTAATTATTCCACGGTGCTCTGCATGTGTGTTGGCCTCCCAAGTACCCTGCAATGAGCGGGGAGGCAGCAGGGCTGTTTTTCTTCATAAAAACTTATGAGGAGCGCTGAGCAGATTAACAGCTTTAATGACAAAAATTACCGCTTACAACACTGACTTCAAATCAAAGAACAATATCCGCAGACAGATATTTTCATGGTTTTCATAACAATTCATTATAGGTGGCACCAAGGGATTACATTTTTATTTCCCCTGTGTCGTCTTTCTCAGACTCAGGTTCATTTCTCTTAATGAGGCGGCAGAAGACAAAGGGCAGAGACAGTGTCTCCGTGGTGGCTGCCAAGTGAGAGGCATTTAGGGTCACACAGCCATCAGAGCAGGACGGGAGGGGCTGAGGAGAGAGAGATGGGAGTAAGAGGCTTCCTGCCATAATGAACCAAAATTAAGACATAAATTCTTCCACCTTTGTTCCGACAGCTCCAACTCGGGGATTCAGCTTTTTAATGAGGAATGGATCAGAAGCAAAAATTATTAGCTAATTAATTGTACAGAGAACAGAAAAGAAAGTCTTACAGGAAAGATTGGGAGTGGAATCTGTCCCATGGCAGTCCTTCAGAACAGGACTGAAGGGAAAGTTCCCAAGCCTACTTGATGGTGCTAGCCAAGTGAGGAGGCTTTTGAGTTGAGCATGAACGTGTGTGAACTGGTCCCTGGTTGCCAGGCCCACTTGGAAAGGTGGAATTGGTGGGGTGCTGAGGAGCTACTGGGAGGACCCTCTTGTGATGCCTGCCTCCTGCCTTCTTTTGGATTTCCACAAAGCAGCCTTCTGGTTAAGCCAGACAAAGCAGAACTATGTGAAGAGTCCCGCACAGTGTTTCTCAAAGCGTGGCCTCCAGTCCATGAACCACCAGATTGGTGGAACTCAAATTTGGGTGTTCATAAGAATCGCCTGATGGGCGGCGCCTGTGGCTCAAAGGAGTAGGACACTGGCCCCATATGCCGAAGGTGGTGGGTTCAAACCCAGCCCCGGCCAAAAACTGCAAAAAGAATCACCTGAGATGCCAGAAAAAGTGCAGCCTCCTGGGAAATCCCCTCTCCCCAGCATCTGATTCACCTCATCTGGGCTAGTGCCTGAGAATCTGCATTTAAAACAGGGTGAGTGATTTTTGCTGCTCACTAAAGGTTAAGAGCCACTGGCCTAGAGCTCAGAGTCAGGAAGTGTTGTCCATTCCGTGTCCTTCCCAGAGTCTGAGTGTGACTTTGGACCGTGTACTTCTCTATTCGGGTCGTGTCTTGCTTTCCTTGTCAGTGCACCGAGGACGACGATACCGGGTGAGAAATTACTTTGAGATGAATGCCTCATTTGCTTTCACTGCTTGTAAAACCCAAATTAAATCATGGAAATCCTGGCATACTCTTTACAACCCATTCAGATCTCTAACAGGTTTATAAATAAAAGTAATTAAAATAGAATAATGTATTGCTTGTCATCAGCTTTGCATGTTGAGTTTGGTCTTTGGTATGGTTGTGACTGTTTTTCATGGTCTTGGTAAGGTAGAGATTTAAAAATTTTTTTATTGTTCCGCTCCAGAAATAGAGATAACAAAATGATCGTGGCGGAAATAGGAGAAAAGGAAGATGGGTCTATGTGCATTTAGAGGGCAGCGGACAACAGCTGAATGTCTTGATTCAAATTTGTCAGACTAAACATCTCCTCCTATCAGTTTCAACATATCAAAGGAACATTAACACTGCAACTACCTGTGGGGGCCAATGCAACTGCGCGTGATAATCTTTGTGTATTAGGTGATGCGAAGTCCTGCTCTGCAGGACTCTGACTGTGGCTGGACTATGTGCTGGACAAAGGGGTTGATATCATGGAGATAAATAAGACATATGGTCCTTGCCAGTAAAAAGCTCATGGTCTGGAGGGAAGTAGGCAGAGGACAATATAATTATACCATTACGTGCTGTACGTGCTGAGTATCATGGGAGTACAGAGCAAGGGCGCTTCAGTCTTGGTGGGGAACAGAGAGGAAATGTGGGGCATTGGGAGAATGTCAGGGCATTGGAAAGCAATGAAGGGAGGTTGTTACTGATGGGACCAGTACTTGGCAAAATAGACAAATAGGCAAAGACCGTGGCACATCCTCCATCTCTGATTTTAACAGCTTTCTTCTCACTTCAGGTGTCACTAACCCCATGGAACCCAGTGACTTAGATGCCTAGGGATTCCTCTGCTACTTAGCACTGTCAGAACATGATATTCTCAACACTCCCATCTGCAAAGGATGTTTCCTAACCACTGACACTTAACTGTGCTGTGCCCTGCTCTCTTGTCTTTCTGACATAATGCTTTGGAACAACTTTTAACTCTTCACCTCTGCACATGCTCACCTATGACATGAAACAATCACAAAGACCCATCGCTTCTATCTCCCAAGTGTCTGGATGGTTTTTCTCTCTTCCTCTTGACTTTTCCAGCACTCTACATCACAGTCTTTTCATCTCTCACCTACATTATTAATAATGACCTTAAGATAGCTTTTGTGACTCCAATTTTTTTTGTTGTCCTGAGTAGAGTAGTGCTGTGGCATCACAGCTCACAGCAACTTCAAACTCCTGGGCTCAAGGGATCCTCTTGCCTCACTCCTCCAAGCAGCTGAGACTACAGGCACCTGCCACAATACTTGGCTAATTTTTCTATTTTTAGTAGAGATGGGATCTCACCCTTGCTCAGGCTGGTCTCAGACTCCCGAGCTCAAGCAAGCCACATGCCTCAGCCTCCCAAAATGCTAGGATTATAGGCATGAGCCACCATGCCCAGCTGCCTCTAATTTTTCTTTCTTTGGGGGTGGATTTTGGACCTACTATTTTATTTCCAGTCAAATTATTAGACAATTGTGAGGACAAAGAAATACATTTGTAGGCATTCAAAAGCTGCCTCTAATTTTTTTTTTTATATCAGTCGATACATTCTCTACTTGGCCACATGTAATACTATTTAAAATAGAAATATGAAGAATTACTCCTTTTCCCATGTTTGTTTGATTAGTACAACCATTTCTATGCAGCTTTAAAGGCCCTGAATATTTGGACCCAAATCCAGTCTTTCTAGGATTCTCTTCTTCTGCTAGGTTCTGGCTTCAACCAGAAGAAGCCCCAGTATTCTCTCTAGTGAACCATTCCTCATCCTCTGAGCACATAGTACATTTCCACACTTTCATGCTTGCCTAGCATGATTCCTTCTGCTTGTAATTTCTTTCATAAAAATTTATATACCTACTCCATCCTAGGAGAATTGGAAATAATATTGGAAGCAAGTAGTATGTCCTCCATCAAGAGTTCATGTGACAGATGAAGCAAGTCCATCGGGCTTGGTCCAGTGTTTGGTCTTAACGATTCAACACGCCGAGTGATAATGGTTGTTTCCCTGTTTTATTCTAACCATGTGCACCCTTCACCCTCAGTCCCATGATCAAATAATGTGTTGGTTTGTTTACTATTCATAGTTGCTTTTATAAAGTATTTGAGTCCTCCTGAGCCACTTCTATCATGCTGTTGGAATTGAATGCATTTTACAATACTTAAATGTTTAACTTCACTTTTCACCTATTACAAATTATGATAAACCTTTATTGAGTGCTTATGCTGTGCCAGGCATCATTTTCAATTACTCATGTGAAATTCTCACATTAATTCTAAGAGGTAGGTTCTGTGATTATCAGTATTTTAAAGATGAGGACATTGGAGCCAGGCAGTTTGAATAATTTGTCTAGGAAGTGCTGGCCCTCTGGCTCCAGAACCTACACTTATGTTTACTGAGGCAGGAATTATGTATAAGTGGACAGACAGGTGCATAGTGAGCATGGGTGGTGGGCATCCACATTCCATCTGGTCTCAGCCACTCCTTCTCAGGCCCAGCAAGTTTCCAAAGGATATATGCCCACAACAAAGGAAGGCAAAGAGACATTTTATTGCCAGCTTAGACTTTAGCCTCTTCCCTTAGTGTAGAACTCTCTGGGCCAAAGAAATGACATATTTTCTTTTCTTTTCTTTTTTTTGAGATAGAGCCTCACTCTGTCGTCATTGGTATAGTGCCATGGCATCACAGCTTACAGCAACGTCAAACTCTTGGGCTTAAGCGATTCTCTTGCCTCAGCTTCCCAAGTAGCTGGGACTACAGGCACCCGCCACAACACTCAACTATTTTTTTGGTTGTAGTTGTAATTGTTTGGCAGGCCCAGGCTGGGTTCGAACCTGCCAGCTCTGGTGTATGTAGCTGGCACCACAGCCGCTGAGCTACAGGCACTGAGCCAGACATGACATATTGTCCTTTCAACAGGAGACCTGGGCCTAGAATGCCAGCTGTCTTTTGCCCCCTTTTCTGAGTTTTTGACCCTGGGAATCTTACCACTCTATTGGTAAGGAAAGGTTAGCTAGGGAAGGAATAAGTCAGATAGCAAAAATGAAAAAGGACCAGCATTTGTCTTTCTGCCTGGAGTGGAGCTGATTTAGGCCACTTGGAGATGGGATCACCCAGAGAGAATTTGTTTATTGCACAGGCCATATTTATTCTATTTTTAAAAAATATTAATAGTCCATCACACTTGTCCTTGGTATTACAGTAGATAAAGAACAATACTGGGTTCCTAAGAGGTCTTGATAAATTCTTACAGAAATGAATTCAAGATTCTAGAAGGGGAGAAAAACAGAAAAGGTTTATGCATAATGTTCCCTGAAGCCATTATTAAGATTTTCTGAAGCATTCCAAATATTCATAATTAGGCAATGTTTATGTAAATTATAGTTTACTCATATAGTGGAATATTTTGCAGTCATTAAAATTGTTTTTACAAATAATTTTTAATGAGGTAAGAATTTTTAAAGGATGTAATTTTAAGTGAAAAAGCAGGGTGCAAGATTTTTATATAATGTGGTCTCTGTTATGTAAAAATAGGCATTAATAGTCATTAAAAAAGAATGAAGATTATCTATATGTGCGTCTCCAGGATAATATATTTTAAAGTGATAATGCAAAGAGCAGAATAGGACCTATAGAATGCAAGATCTCTCTCTATATGTTTGTATGTATATATATATATATATATATATTTTTTTTTTTTTTTTCTTTTCCCTCCTCTCTGGAAGACTACATAAAAACCTTTTACTCTGGGGAATAAAACTGGGGGTGGTAGTGGCTAGGGTAGAAGAATGACTTAATTTTTATTATATGTCTTTTATGCTTTGGATTTTTTTTTTTTTTTACCATGTCCACACATTTTCTTTTCAAAAATAAAAGATTCTTTTTTATAATGTCTCATATCTATATATCTTGAAATAAATGTGCTGGTTAGCAATAATGGGAGTATGCGTGAGACCGTGGGCAATTTAATATTTTTCAATTTTTTTTGAGTTTCTAAATGTTCTACAATGAGTGTCTTATTTTTTTTTTTTTATTTCCGATCAACATGAGGGTACATGACGATCTTATTTTTATAATTAAAAGCGACTAAACAGAATATGGAGCAAGCTGAAAACCTAGAATGGGGGTCAGGGACAGCGATTTTTCTCTGTCCTGTGTTCATGGTGACCTTGAGCGTTCTCTGCAGAGGGGCCCCGTCCTGGGTGGGGCCATCTATCATTCTCTCCACAGCACCCTGTTTGATCACCCTCATTTCATTTTCACCACTGTTTTATTTATCAGTGTGTTTTCCTCTTTAATATTTATGTCTCCTGCTGGGCTGGAGGTGCTGATCCTGGGTCACATCTGGCTGTTCATTATGCTCCAGCATGGAGCCCAGGGCCTGATGCATAGTTGGTCCCCTCAGTGATACATGGATGCTCATTCTATTTATGACTGCTGCATCTCAGAGCCCAGTGCCAAAGTCCTTGCAGGTAAGAGTAGAAACATCTGCAATGGCTTAGCGTGACAGAGTGGCCCCAGGAGCATAGCCAGGTTAGTAGGAGGCAAGGGTCTTCTCATTGGTACAGTGGCAGGTGTCAGCTTGTTAGATTTGTGGTGAGGTTTCCTCTGTTGTCACCTGGGCAGAGGCACTGAGAACCATGGGCGGAAGTGGACTACCAACCATTACTATTTACCTTGGTAAAGGCCTATGCTTGCTTTGCAAGGAAGAGGGAAGAAGCATAACATGGTAGAAAGGAATTTGGAGAGCTGGGTTCTTCTAGATATAGCTAGGCTGGGAGCTGGCTGTGTGTCTTTGTTGTAGTCACTTTACCTCTCTGAGTCTTTTGTTTTGTCATTTTTAATGGGAAGACATGGAATGGAAAGTGTCTGAGGTCCTTGGGATATACCACTGAATAATTATAGAAAATTAAGGGGTTTTTGGGCTTGGCTGGAGAAATTGTTCAGTGTGATTTCCAGTCACTGTCAACAGGGTCCCAACTCAAGGCATGGCACAAATGCAGGGTGTGAGTCTGGTCATGAATGAAGGGCTAATGTAGTGTGGATAAAAGGAAATCCCTACACCTTTTCTTAGAAAAGCATCAAATTCTTCTGTGATCCCCACCAATGAGATTCATGAAATGGATCAGGTATGTGTGTAGGTAAATTCTAACTCTACCATTTATTATCTGGGGGACTTTGGGAAAGTTTCTAAATCTCAGCTTTCTTTTCTGCACAGTGAGGATAATAATAGATTATAAGGATTTATATAAGGATCAAATAAGAGTATGCCTGAAAAGCACCTAGAATGCTGCTTTGTACATAGTAGCTGCCCAAGAGTCATCAGCTTTTATTAATGTAGTACTGTAAGCAGTCCCCCATTACACAAATTTCAATGACCCCTACATAATCCTCTGCTTAACTAACTACCTGACCTTTTGAGTTATGCTCCAGAAATGGCAAATTTTCTGCAAGACAAAGGAAATTCTGAAACTCTGAATGGCTCTGGGCAGACTTCCTGACAATTTGCCATCCCTGACCACCTGCCCCAAGGCACACAGCCCCTTGTTAGTTATACCATGACCTGCTGAAGGAAGGTTCATGGCCCTCCTTTAAAAACCCCTGATCTCCCTTAGTCAGGGAGACTGATTTGAAGCAGCGTCTCCCATTCTCCTGGACAGATACAGTATTGAAAATTCTTTTCTTTCTTGAATCCTCATTGTCTCAATAATTGGATATTTGTGCAAGGAGCAATGAGACTTAGATGGAACCCCTTGTGGTTTCAGCAATAGGATCAGCTACAGTTAGAGAGGGCAGAGCAGCTGCAAGGATTGTGTTGTCTCTCCATGGCCCTTAAAACAGCTTCTCCTGATGTACTTGAGAGTTCTTTAAGTGACTTCCACCACCCTGAAGAGCTTCCTACTCTAGAGAAGGGCCCCTTGGCTCTGAATCGCCTTTAAAACCTGGAACAAAATAACAGATTAGAATTCAAGGATGTACACAATATTATTAAAGCCATCATTTTAACCTTCTGAGGGCTTTGCCTCCATCACCTCTCTCAGGCCCCACAACAACCTTTGTGGAACCAGTTTTCTTCTCTCCCTGTGTGACTGTGGCTCAGCAAGGTAGCTCACGGGAGTGAGTGGCCGTGCTGGGTTGGGAACTGAGGTCTGCCTGACCTGGAAGCCCATTCATTTAACCACCAGGCTATACAGATATCTGTGCTTGTTCACTGGGCTTTCTCTGAGCTCTATATTCCTACAACCAAAGGTCATTCTTGTCTGTCTTCTGTCGCAGGCTCATGGGCTGTGGTCTTCTGTATTCCCAGTGGGTTTCCTGGGTCCCTCTCCCATCTGTTCCAGCTTTAGAGGCAAACCATGTGCAACATCTTCAGCCCTGAGTTTTTCTGATGCTTCCAAAGGAGAGAAGGCGACCCTGAGTTCAGGACAGCATGAGCTGGCTACAAGGCATGGGAAAATTTTCAGCAAGAGGCAAAAGTTTTTTTCTTTCTCAAGAACTGTTTTTGTAGGGCTGCATTTTCTGATGCGTTGCTCACATTTTTTGTTAATCTGCTCTTGGTGGCAGCATTGAGAGAGTGGCCAGGGCTATTTTATCTACCCCAAACAATTCATCAAACAAACTTGGGGCTCTGAGATAGTCTCTAACACAGAAACGTCAACAGTGCTCCCTTTGTCATGGGCCACACATACACACTGTTTCTTTGAAAGGTAGGAGAGGTTATCTCGATGTCCTGTGGATGTCAGCAGGCACCACATGCTTTTCTTTACCCTATCCTGGCCCCTAGGGTGACCTTGCAGGTCTTCAAGGCTATTCGGGAGGGATGGGGGGGACTAAATGAATGTGAGGGGAAGGTAGCATTGCAGCGAGTCTGAGGATCTGTGGGGAAGACTGGCTTGACCTCTGGCAAAGCACCAGAGGGCAGAGATGTGGCTCCCTCTTAGAAGGCCCCCCCACCCCCCAACTCCTGCAAGCACATGCTGGCTTCCCTCTGCTTTGGGACAGGAAGGGCAGTAATAACATAATAACGACATCAGCTGATGCTCCTGGGGCACTTCTAGAGTGCCCGGCACGAGCATGTGGCTAAAGGCTTGTGTAGATGACCTCATTTCATCTTTACAGCAGTCTCAAGAGGCAGAAAGCAGCTAAGAATTGTTATCCCCAAATTCTTTTTAAAAATTTTATTTATTATTTAAAATATTTGGATTGATGCCTAATAATTGTATCTATACATGAAGTACATGCAATATTTTGATACACACGAAGTGTAATGACCAAATCAGGATATTTAGGACATCTATCACCTTGAACATTTATTATTCCTTTGTGTTAGGAACATTTCAAATGTTATCTTCTAGCTATTGTGAAATATACGTTGTTGTTAACCATGGTCACTATGCTGTGCTATTGAACACTAGAACTTATTCCTTCTATCTAGCAAACCTCTCTTCACACCCCTGCCTACGCTTCTCAGCCTCATTCTGTTCTTTACCTACATGGGTAAACCTTTTTAGCTCCCATGTATGAGTGAGAACATAAGTATTATCCCCATTTCTGAACTGGCAACTAAGACTCAGTGAGGTATAGCAGGGGAGGTAGAATTTTTTTTTTTTTTTTGAGACAGAGTCTCACTTTGTCACCCTCAGTAGAGTGCCATGGCATCATAACTCAAAGCAAACTCAAACTCTTGGGCTCAAGTGATCCACTTGCCTCAGCCTCCCAAGTAGCTGGGACTACAGGCACCCGCCACAACGCCCAGCTAGTTTTATAAGATCTCACTCTAGCTCAGGCTGGTTTCGAACTCCTGAGCTCAGGTAATCCACCCCCCTCAGCCTCCCAGATTACAGGCATGGGATTACAGGCATGAGCCACTGCGCCCTGCCTGGGAGGTAGGATTTGATTCCAGCCGGGTCCTTGGAGGTTTCATTCTCAAAGCTAGGTAGGGAGTAGAATTATGAGTAGAATTTAGGCCTTTCAACTTCTGTTTTTCTCACCAGGTCACAATGTCATTAGATGTAAACTGTCACAGAAGTGATATTTTAAAAAAGCAAAGGAGAAATTCAAGACAGTATTTTATTCAAACAAGTCTCCCAAATGAATGGAAAGCTTGTCAAACAACATTCGAGGTGACACTGTTTTGTTAAACTCTCCTAAAATTACTTTTTTTTCCTCTAATATAAAATTCATACAGACTTGTTTCAGGAAATTTAGAAAATATTAGGAAATAAAATGAAAAGAACAAAGATCCAGAATCCCACCCCCCAGAGATTTAGTATTTTAGCATTATTTTAAAAGCACAAAGGATATCATTATATATATATGATTATGTCTTATATATTATTTTATATCCAACTTGAGATGATATTAGCAATAACAAGTAGGTTTTAATCCTAATGCCCATGTAAAGGATTGGCATTCAGAAGAGTTCCTGGTGTTAGAATTAACTGGTGATGCCTGCTACAGCACATGGGTGAGGACTGCAGTGGGAAAGCGTTTATCTGGCATACTTTCAAGGGCTGCACCATGGCTGCAAAACATTTGAAGACATTTTGATGCTAATTTTATTTCCAGGAACAAGGACACTGGGACAAACTACGGGCTTACTGTCATATATTGATGAGGTTTCTCGGTGCCCTGGATTAGAGACAGGATCTTCCTTGCTGCCAATACTCCACGTGCCCAAAGGATGTGGTCACGTCTTGGTGTTCATGTAGAGGTCCTGTCCCTGGGGATGGAGGGATTGGCTACAGTGCTAGGGCTGTCTTCTTACACTCAGCCTGGGACTCTGCCTCCCTGGGGATTGAATAGCATGGTTTGCAGAGGTTGACCACCCCACTTGCCCATTCCGTGCTTGTCTGGGTGCTCATCTGTCGTCTTATACATGTTCTTCTGCATGTGCAAGAGGATGAATGATCACTTCTTGATGATGCCAAGAGCAGAAGCGAGTCTCTGTCTGAAGCTGGAACCCTTAGCTACTGTTTGTGAGTCTTACTGAATCTCTGAAATAGCAATTGCTGGAGCCTTTGGGCTGGAAGGGAGACGCAGGTACATCCCAAATCCCTTAGTTTGCAGAAGAGATAAGCAAGTCTTACACAGAGGAGATGATATGATCAAATCATCAACCAGGCATAGAGGTGAGCCTGGGGTCTGCTTCTCCTGAACAATATGGGTTTGATATACACAGGTCCACTTATACACGAATTTGTTTTCAACTGAATTATGTTCAGTTCTTCTCTTCCCTTGTTAATTTGTTTTGAAACCCCATGGCATTACTTTTTATATATATATACATACATATATATATACACATACATATATATATATAGAGAGAGAGAGAGAGAGAGAAAGATATTGATGAATAGATTTAAAATGTTAACAGAAATCATGTAGTTACAGAGGAAAGTGTTGTTGAGTAATTTACATTATAAATTTTGATTCTTCTAGTTATCATTGTTCACTCTGACTGGTTTCCAACCCACATTTGGATCATGTAATCAAAGAGTTATTTGGTTTAAGAATTTTTATTTTATTTTATTATTTATATATATATTTTTAGGTTTTGGCCAGGCTGGATTTGAACCTGCCACCTCCAGCATATAGGGCTGGCACCCTACTCCTTTGAGCCACAAGCGCTGTCCTATTTTTATTTTATTCTTTTTGGCCAGGGCTGGATTTGAACCTGCCACCTCCGGCCTATGGGGTTGATGCCCTACTTCTTTGAACCACAGGCGCTGCCCTAAGAATTTGTTTTTAATCAGGGTCTTATAAAGTTTTAAAATAAAATTATATTTGGTTATATAATGAGAGCTAACATTTTTTGAGTTAATACTGTTTTAGGGTTTTTACATGACTTTTCTTTAATTTTCCTACTATCTTGGGAAGTAAGTATCAAAAATATTTTTATTCTATCGATGAGGAACCTAAGGCTAAGAGAAATTAATGGACTTAATAAAGGGCAATGCTTATCAACACTTGTCTTTGTGACTCAGAAGTCTATTATTGTAGTCACTATATTATGTTGCTCCCCAGTTCATGTTGGCATATATGTACATTACCTATAGTTTAGGAGTCAATTAATTTATAGAAAATTATAGAACTATACAGTTGGCCCTTAAATGGTATGTGTTGATTTATAAATGGATTTGTTTTTTCAACCAAAGTGCATCAAAAATACAGTACTTGCAGGATGTGAAGTCTGCATATATGAAGAGTTGTGCAGTGTTGATTCCTCAGGCCTGACTGTGGGACTTGAGTATGGCACTGATTTTGGTATATAGAAGGTTCCTGGAACATATCCCCCATGTATACCAATAAATGGCTGCATATTAAATCAGATATATTTTGGATATGTGGTCATATTCCACATGACTAAAGATATTCTGATTATTTGTCCTGATTTGCTGTAAGCTGGCACCTGGTTTCAGGTCCCCCAAAGTCAGATATAACTATGCCTAGGAGTCTTAATAACACTTATGTATATTTCCGTGGACTAGTCCAGGTTGACCTTTGAGTTCTCCAGTCTCTGGACTCCTTATATGTTGTTTGCCACAGTCTCTGTTCAATTGATAGTGGGCTTTGGTGCTGGCTGAAGTCACAAAGGAGAGGAGCAAAGGTGTCAGGGGACAGGGGTAACCAAATTTAAAGCCCTGTTTATGAGTTCAGGGCCATGTTCCTCTTGAGATGCTGACTTTCTCATCAGGAGCCCTAGGAACTTAATTATTAAAACTCATTTGCTCATCCCTTAAAAGACAGCGGTTCTATCACATTATTTTTAGGCTGTCTCTACTTGGTGACTCGATGTCTGGGTTGGGTCATACCAAGGCCAATTCAAAAAAAATGCATAAAGCCAAGGCACATCCCCTACTCCCTGAATCAGGTTGATATCCGTCTTAGGATCTGCAAATACCCTGTTCTCCTGGAGCTCAGACTACTCTCTGGGAGCCAGTTGTGCAGTTTTATGGTCTGCACTGACCTCATGATGTCACTTTGTAACCAGGGAAGGTATTATGGGGTTAAGGGAGGCTGGCTCCTAGGAAACAGCACCAAGGCACAGGGGAGCCAAGGGTGCATCCCAGAAACGGCTGCAGGAAGCTGGGGAAAGGGACCAGGGAGGTCCCTTTCTGCTTCCCACTGCCTCTTGGGGAGATGGAGGTGGATGTAGGGAGTTTTTCCCCTAGTCTCTCCTCTGCTTATACCTGAGCATGCAATCGGCTACAGGGAAATCCAAATTTCTAGAAAAATACAATCCCAAATGTACTCAGAAGCAGCTGTGTTGGCCAATAGACTATTTAAAACAATACTCAAATAATGTCTACTGCCACTTTTGCTCCCTTAAGTATATGAGTATCACTAGTATACATAACATTTGGGTCTCATGAAGAGAACATTAAGGGGGATCTCTGGTTCTAATAATGCTGGGAAACTTATTCTACTTAGGGCCATGTTTATCATTATTGAGCCAGCTTTTTTTTTTTTTAAGATAGATTTCTTTAAAAATAATACTAGTAGCTGCCACCATCCCCCCAAGTCCAACCCTTTATCAGGCCCATTTCCCCAGGGGTGTTTAGAATTCTACAGGGTTAGGAAAGAGATATTTCTCTGGGGCAGGAGCACTATCAGAAAAATTATTACCTGTGGAAAGATCACTGGGTTGGGAGTCTGAACATCTGAGTTCTGAAACCCGGCTCAGCCTTCAATTTGGGGGAGACATTGGATAGATCTTTTACCTCCTGTGGTTCCAGTTTGCACCTCTAAATGTAGGATTTGGGGTAGCTCACTCTTTGAATTCTGTGTAGCTTTAAGATACCAACATTGATTGCTTTAGTCTCTTTATGATGTAATTAAATAACCCTTTCCAACTCTCAAGACCGCCGGGAAATGCTCTTTGAAAATATGTACTTATCAGCCCTTAACTCATCGAATCATTGTTAACTGGACTGAAAAGGTTCCAGGGGTCATTGGGAACCACTTTTGCAGATTAGCGTCCACACAGAGATCTAGAGGCTGAAAGGAATTAGGGTGAGAATAAAAACAAATAACAAAGCAGGCTGGAAGTAGGTGAGGCTGTAATCACTTGTTACTAATAGAGGCACCCTTTCCAATCATCTTCATCATTATAGTATTTCCATCCATAGACAGTTTTTTTTTTCTTAGTAAATGTAAATTGACCAAAGTTTGTTAAAAATATTTTGCAACACCCCAAAATTATCCCCAAAACATAATTACAAAGCCATATGTAATACAAACCAAAAGGAGAATGCTTTGGGCCAGCTCTGTTCTTAACTTGCAAACACATTTAAATGTCTTCAATTAGAAAACCAAACAAAACCAAATAAAAACAACAACAACAAAGGAACGTTAGCTCTGCCTCCCTCCCAGGCCACTGTCTATTTCCTACTTTGTTTCCAGATGCTCTTTGGAAGACTAGACATTGAACGTTACCTTCCTTTCCGTCTTGCTTCACTTCACCCATCATTTTAAGTCTGCCCCAGGACGTGCCTAGCTTCTCTCACTGCTGGGCCATTCATTGCTGCAGCTCAGGGTCTCCTGTTCTCAGATATCCTATATCCCAATGCCCTCTCTAAAGCCTCTGGCATTATTGACAAAATTGCCTCTCTAAATCCTTTCCTCTTGCACAACTTTCAAGGCTTCTTAAAAAAATTATTACTAAAAACATAATCTTGGTTCATTGCAGGAAATATAAAAACTGAAAGACAAGCAAAATAATACATAGAAATTACCCATAAGCAGATGATAACCCAGAGAAAGCCATTATTAAAGGGTTAGTGCATTTCTGGCATTTGTGGGTTGAGAGAATAGAGTGAGGAGAAAACGCTCATAAGATGAGGCTAGAGAGAGGAGGTACGGGCCACACAGGGCCTTGCAGATGGGGCTAGGGATTGGGGACTTTATCCTGACTGCCACGTAAAGATAGAGAAGGATTTTAGTAGTGTGAAGGGAAGGTCATATTTGTATTTTAGGAAGATTATGAAATAATCCATTGCAGGAAACACTGTCTATTCGCAATGCCTCAATTTCCATGATTTTCTGATTCTGGAATGTTCTAGACTTTATGACAACATTTTCCTTCCTCAGAGCATTGTGTTTTGTATTCCTTTGTATAGATGGTGCAAAGAAATGTATAGACATTTTAGAAAAGGAAAAAATAGTATTAAAATCACAATACTCAATATATACCAATAACAAAAGGTAGATACAAGTCACATTTGACTTCTGCACTTGCAAGAGGTGCTCAAAATGGTGGCCATCAGTGTCCAGACACTTCTGATTATAGCTAATTACTGCTTGAGAGGCCTTTCAGATCTTCCCTGGTGCACATCACACACAGACCCTGTATCTGAAACTTAGCATGAACGCATGCAGTTGTTAGGATGCTGGAGGTTCTGTTGCATACCTGGTACACCTCCATTGTCTTTCTACTTTCACAATGGTCTCAAATTTCAATTACCAAAACTTCAGAATGGCCTTCCTCTCATCAAAAGACAACTGTACATCCACTATTTTCTTTGCATATCCTGCCTGTGGCCTAGTAACGCCTACATTCATTTGATTTTTCCCATCCTGTGTTGGACCTCATCTGATATAATGATTTTTTTGTTTATAAACAAAAATAAACAAAATACTTTTTTGTTCATAATCAAAAATAACAAAGCAATAAAAGCAATAAACAGAAACACTTTAATTATTTTATGTAACCTAAAACAGATAATATAAAATCATCAGGTGAATTCGTATTTGTGTTTTTCTCTTTTAAAACTGCAAAATAATTGTAAGTAATCCACCATCCTCCTTCCCTCCCTAAATAAATAAGAGCTGGGGTATATGCAGGTGGCAGAAAAATTGGATTGGAAAGGGTTATTAAATGCTATCTTTTGAACAAATGTCATACTACACATTGCTCCCGTAATTCAATTTAACTTTGAAAAGTAATACATAGGCAACATCTCTTAAATGGTATGTACATTGTATACGCCCCAGGCGCTCAATGCAAGAACTGAAACTAGATCCATCCAAACCCAGCATGAAATACCCAGCTACTCAAACCCTTCTTGACATCCCTCCTCCTGAAAATTGTACTCTGTTCATGGGGCCACAATTTGCCAGCTGCTTCATGGGATGTAAGCCAGAGCTGCACGGAATCAGGGCAATCCTGTGGAGCTGAGCATATACCTTTTCATCTTTGTTTTCCCATCAGTGTTACTGGCATTGTTCTTTGAAGGACCTTATTACACCCGATAAATTAACTAATAATAACAGGTCAATGAAACTAACCTTATTGTTACCCCTCCCAGGCTAACGCTTTTTAAAACTTCAAATGTCTACAAAAATGAATAGAACACTGCACCCTGTATACCACCAGCTAACATCCACAGTCATCAGCTCAAGGCATATCCTGTTTCTATTGTTCTCTAGCTCACTCCAGCCTTCCCTAGATACCGTATATGGCAATTGCCTTGTAGTAGACAAATTACATCAACCCCCAGAAAGTATCTTATGGGGCAGGAAACTACTGGCATTTTTTCTTTTTAACAATACATCATGATGTTCAAGACTATTGGCATTTTAAACAGATACACATATGTATAGGGAAAAACGATTTCCACAATTGGTCTTTTAAACAATCCTATAAGGAAATTCAGTTCTTGCACTGAGTGTCTGGGGTGTGTGTGTGTATATGTAAATGGAACGTGAGATCCGTAATGCTTTTGGGGAGGAAAATGTTGCTATAAAGTCTAGCACAATTTTCTGGGGATTTGAAACAGCATGTGAAAACAGGCTATCCTTTGAAGGGGAGGTGCCCAGCAGAGGAGAGCATGCCAAACAGAATGATCTTCCTTCCTCAGAGATATTAAATGTGTCGAGGAGTCAGCTTCCCGAAGCATCAAAGTGCCCAAAGAACTGAGGGTGGTGCTGGTGAGTGGTGCTCAAAAAGGCAAGATCTTTATTTTTTTCTTTATGGAACATAATTAAATGATAATAGTACCATGTAGCACAGTTTTATGAAGCAATAATCCAGTTCCCAAATGGGTAAACTATAAACCTGATGGCCAAGTCATTTATCCCAATGAGGTGTCCGATTATTGCAGGGGAAAGCAGGGGCTAGCTCTGCTACAGTAATTCTGCCATATGAACTGAAATACGCCTAAGACACTCGATGTGGATTCTTACCCTGTGCAGGAAAGCTGGAGCTTTGAATCAAGACGATGAAAAAAAGTGGTGTGGACATGTTTGGTGAGAGGTCAGGGATGGTAAGACCCTGCCGAGGAAGCTACACTATGGGAATCATGCCGTGGGAAGGTGTGAATTCAGTCGAATTACTATTTATGATAAAAATGAGACCACAATTCCCCATATATCCTTGCTTGGAAAGTGGAAAACTGGGGAAATGGAGGAAAGAAAGGAACTATTCATTTTGGGGTTCCCAGTATGTGTTAGTATTTTTATATATCCTATCTTATTTAATCCTTGCAACAACCCTATAAAGTAAGGATTATCCTATAGTTGATGATTGAGGAGAATGAGGCTCAGAGAGGTTTAGTCCCTTGCCTAGGAACACAGGGCCCATGAGCTGAAGCCAAGATTCAAATCTGGTGCTTTGACCACTCTAGTTTGTCTCCCAAAGAAGAGTCTCCATTGCAATCTGACCTGGTACTGAGTGGAGGCTCTCCAGGGTCCACTTAGTGGTCACTGATTATAAAATATTCTCATACTCTGGGCAGTAAAGAAAGAATGCTGAACACATTTTTTGCTAATGGGATCTTTGGAGCCAGGAAGACAGCCTCTATTCCTCATAGAGTCCAGATCTTTCCTATTCCCTGAGTATTTAATTTTCCCCTGCAAAGCACTCGTTTTAGTCTGCCAAGTACCCAGCAAATGCCAGGCACATGATAAGGCATCAATATATATTGTATAGTAAATAGACAAATGAACAGAAGGAGACATTGCCTACGTATGTATATCCACACACAGAGAGAAGTGTTCTATTATGTTGTCATATCTTTCAGGGTCAAGTTCACAGTTATTTTTCCTTTTCTCTGTATTCCTGAAGTATTTACTGTTCATGCCATTTATCTTATCAAGAACTCATATATCATGGTTTTTGTTCCTGGCTTGGTACGTGAGAATCTTTTCTCTCCTTTCAGAGTAAAGCATCTTAAGGACATGGACTATGGCTTAATATTTCTGTATCCCCCAGGGCGCTTACCCTAGCATTCCACTGGACTGTGCCCAGAGAATGAGCTTTAATGAATCGGAGGTGGCAGAAAGCACAGTGATAAAGAGCACAGGCTTCAGAGAGAAACAAAACTGTATAAAAAGCTGGCTGTGCCAATTGCTAGCTTGAAAAAAGTTATCTCACTGACCCTCATCGTCCTCACCTGTAAAATGTGGACACTGTGTGGATAGCTTGCTATGTCGGCTGGTGAAAGGTTACTGGAGGCAGAGCATGGCAAGTACAAACAACAGTGCTTGGCATATGGTCAGTGCTATAGTAAGTGGTGGGAAGAGGAAAAAGGGGAATGTAAACAGCAAGGGAGTTGACCTCAATTTTCTGACAACAGAAAGGGGTGTGGATAGGGAGGAGCGGATGCAGGGAATCACTTAACTAGATCCAACAGTCATAACCTCAAAAAGCGTGGATCACTTGCTCTTAGAAGTTATAACCATTGTTATTTAGTCTCTTCCTATGACTTTGAGATGCTATTAGTCACCTCTGTCTTCTATCCCTCAACTGGGGTCACCAGATCAGACCCACAGTTGGTACATTCTGCTGATCTCAAGTCTCTGAGAAACTACAACAAATTCTTCCCCACAGCAATTAAGGGATCCCATCTAAGAACAACTTGCCCCCAACCCTGAAAACAGATACTGCTTCAGGATTTGAGTGGATCATGTACTTAAGTAAAAGGGAAGACACATTGATTTGATAAATTCTTCCTTTCAGATATCAAAAAAATATTGCATAATAAGATGTTATTTCCTACTAATGTAAACCATCCATTTTCTTGCGTCTCTTTATATTCTAAAATGTGATTTCAAAAATAATCATGAATTCAGTTGCATAGGCTGGCTGAGAAACATTTTGTAATAATTAAAAAATTAATATTACTCATATTTGTATGTGTATTTTTATAGATAGCTAGTGGTAAAAAGTATGAAGTGTACTGAATTTTTATATTGGCAACTAGATGACCTTTCAAGCTAGAATTATGAATAGTTTTACTTCTATAAAAAATGTTAATGTTACTTAATTAAATTTTTAAAAAGTAGATAAATTTCAGCCTTAAATGATTTGATTTAAAAATTTGGCAATCATTTATATAACTAACATTTTGTGTTTTAATTTTAGTAGATAAGTTAAATATTTTAGAATAAAAATAGTATTTTTACAAATAGAAAAAATAATTTTGTGCAGTTATACATTAATTAGAATTTTTGATAACAATTTATTCAAGTACAAAATTACCTTTTAATTTTTTAGGTCAGAACTATCAAAAGAACATGAATTATTTGAAATCTTATTATTTTGCTGAAATTAAGGTAAGAAAACTTTCATTGGGTGAATGAATGACAATTTATCTACATATAGTGTATTTATTTTATCATATATCTAAACTTTGCTGGCTCCTCAGCAAAACACCCAATGTGCATAATAATAATTATTAAATTGAACAGTATGATATTTTGCCAACTTTTAGTCATTTTAAACCAATAATTTATACTTTTACATTTCACCATTTCATATATTGATAAAGTAGATCAACAGAAAACGTTTCCCAAAGTTTGTTTTCTTGATTTTAAACTTAAAGATTTTAGAATACAGTGTGTGGACCTTAATTTAAACTTTTGCCCTGGACCCTGGTTGGCAGAGGCCATCCTATAGCCTATGGTTAAAGCTGGGTTTTATTCTGTGTGTGATGGACAGTCATTGAAGGGTTTTGACAGGGCAGAGATATAACCTTCTTTATGTTCTTCAAATGAATGCTCTGTTTTCTAGACTTTAGCTGAGTTTAGATGAGACTAGAGAGATGGGCCCCCAGTTAGCAGGCTACTGCAGTGGTCCAGGCAGTGAGAGGAGGTGGAGATAGAGTGAAGCGATCTGGATCAAGTTTTTTGAAGGCAAGGTCCAAAATATTTGCTTATGAATTGGTAAGGAATGTAAGAGAAAACTTTAAAGAACGATTCCAAAGTCTGGGGAACCAGAAAGGGAGAGGGCTATTTACTTCTTACCTCTTAGGATTGTTGTGAAGATTATTTAACTAAAATGAAATGTGTAAAAAGGTCTAATGTAGTGCCTGGCTTATAGTGGTTGCTCGGTAAATGCTAACTGTACTTTATTATTTTCTCATCTTTAGAGTCATGCAAGATGCTGATGTTACAGTTTTTTAGTTTCCCAGAAAAGGACATTGGCAAAGAAGAACTTGAATGACTTTGTTGGGGTCCCCCAGCTGGTGAATTGTAAAACACAGGTTAGAACCAGGATTTCCTATGCCAAGAGCATGCAGAGAGCCTTTAAGGGCAACTAAACTAGGGTAGGAATTGGTATTTGCCAAGTGTGGTTTGGGAGCCTGGAATTGAAACTTTGGTGTCTTGGTGGGTTTTTATAAGAGGAACAGGTAAAAATAGCCTCTTTGTGGAGGCAGGTCTGGATTCTGAATCTCCGGGACTGAACCAGGGATGAGGCTAAGTCATCAGGAAATTGGGATTCTTTTTCTCAGAGTCAGCTCAGATAACTGTTTTGTCCTTCCTGTGCCTATTAATTTCAATGAGTTACAGTCAGAGTATTTAATAGCAGCAGCACCGATGTCTACGGAGTATTGTATTCCAGGCATCATTCTAGCCCCTTACCTGTATCATTTTCCCTTTAATCCTCACAAGAGCCCTGTGAGGTAAGTAGTATAGTTATCCCAAGTTCCTTAGTCAGGAAATAGAGACATATTCAGGTTAAGTAACTTGCTTAAGATTATGCAGCCCTTAAGTGGTATGGCCAGAGTTCAAACCCAAGCATCAGAACTTATCCACCTTCAAATCAAACCATTTCATTTTATAGATACTAAAATTAAGTGCCTTGCCTAGGAACACACAGCCAGTTGATGTTAGAACCCAGAACACTTGAACCTCAGCCCAAGTGTCTTTCACTGTCCCTGACTAAAATCTTTGGTTTGCCTGCTGGTGTCTTTGGCCTGTGTAGGGAATGGATTCCAGATCCAGGCACAGTGCCTGATTTTGGCTTGGTGGTTTTGAAATGAGGATTTTTTTTTTTTTTTTAGATCTTTTTCAGTCTTATTTTAAAAACCTAGTTGGGGGGATTGCTTCACAGTTCCCTGCTTGGTTTCCCTGTGTAATCAACAGCCGACTCCTGCAAACAAGTCAGCTTCCAAAGTTCTCTTTTAAATGATAGACTTGCAAGGAATTTTAATGGCGTTACGACTCTCCTCCCCCTTCCTCCACATTATCAAACTATGAGGGAAAGGGATTGCCAGCATAAAGGAGGAAATGTAAATCCATTTCTAATTTGCTCCTCCTCAAAACTCACTGCCCAAAGGGAAGATTCACAACTCAGCCATGACCCAGTAGGCTTAGGAAGGCCATTTCAATTGTTCAGAGGACAGAAAAAAAGGTGACTGAGAAAGCTTAAGGCTGGGTTGGGGGTGCTGGGCAGCAGAGAAATCAGATCTCCAATAGGGATGGCCTCTTACCTGTAGTGAATTTACAGTTTCTCTTCCTTTGTTTCTTAACATGCAAAGCCCTTCTTGCAAAAGCCAATGCGTTATTTCCTAAATATTATTCCTAAATAGCTCACTGATTGTTTAGAAGAAAAACAAACCAGGCTTATTTCCTCCACACCTCCGCTTTCGCCATCATCAAACTTCTTTGGTTTCTGTCTGAGCCCTCCTGTCACTTGTTGCTTTACCAGTGGTGAGATTTAAGAAGTCAAATATTTGGTACAGACTCTTCATCACTGTAAAATATTTTCATGCGTTTTAAAATTTCCAGAACACCAAAGAAGATTACAAACCAGGGTTCTGTGTTTCAGCCAGGAGAATCATCTGTCCTAACCAGAGTTTCTGAGGCTCAAGGGCAATGTCTCTTGCCCTTGAACCTTCTGGCAAAAGGTTCAGTCTTGCAGCCGTGTGCACAACGAGCCAGGTAGAGACGGGGTCATGGCTCGTTAGGCAAATGGCAGACCTTGTTCAATTAGAGATTTAATTTTAAATAAAAATGCTAGAACGCCACATTTGCTTTCTAAAACCCCAGTGGATGTGATTGCATTCTGGGGACATGAGATGGGGCTAAAAACTCTTGAAAGCTGCTATTCTAGGTGTCGAAACTCTCTCTAACTAAGATCACAGCAGGGACCGCAGACGTCACACCTGGAATCTGGAATGAGCATTATAAAATTGGCAAGGCTGAAAAGGCATTAGTAAACATTATTAAGAATTCCTTGCAGGCAATTAGACTCCAACAATATCTTCTGAGAGGTTTTTTTTTTTTTCCTTTTCTTCCTTTTTTTTTTGCATCTTTATTTCCATCTTGCTAATGAGAGAGTAATGAGCCACATACTTGTTACCTAGAAGGAATATCTCGGCAAAGCTCTAGTGAACTTAAAAACAGTATTTACAAACTGATTATTGTTCGCATTCATTATAAATTTTAAATTAGAAGGAATTGTAATAAAGAGAACCAGGAAACAAGCTGTTCCTCACTCAGAGATTTCATGGTCCCTTAAATGGGGAAGTGCTAAGATTTCTGCCACCAACACAAACTGGCAGTGGGAGATGGTTTCAGGCTTGGAGACAGCGGGCTTCAGAGCTCTGCATTTGTTTCTTCCTCTTATTTGTTTAATAAAACATGATTGGCCTAACTTATGTTTGAGGCCACACTATCTGGTATGTAGGGTCAAAAGATTTTTTTTCCAATAGAAAGCACATCAGACTTTTTGTATGCTAATTTACTAATTTATACCACTCCACTCCATCCCTATCCCTTCCTCTTTTCTTTCTTCCTTCCTTCCTTTCTTTTCTTTTCTTTTTCTTTCTTTTTTTTTTTTTTTTTGTTTTGGAGACAGAGTCTCACTTTGTCATCCTCTGTAGAGTGCAGTGACATCATAGCTCACAGCAATCTCAAACTCCTGGGCTCAAGTGATCCTCTTGCCTCAGCCTTTCAGAGTGCTGGGATTACAGGCGTGAACCACCGCACCTAGACCCTTCCTTTTTCTACATGTTCATTTCTTTCCTGAGCTTCCTTCTCTAAAAGAGAGAGAACATTTGTTTAATAAGACAGGGTTCCTGACCCAGGCTAAGACTCTCCCTTCCCTGCCTTTGAGACCCGTTTCCCACTGACCTGCAGGCACAGGACGACAAAGAGGTGGGCTCTGTGTATGGCCACATCACAGAAGCTCCTGCCTGAGCCCCACTGCCCTTTAGAAGGACGAGGAAAGGATGCACTTCACTTCCTTCTCTTCTCTCTGCCATTTAATGTCCCATATTTCTTTCCTTTGGCTGTGACAGAAAAGTTGGGGAAGTGTAGGTCTGTCATTCATTATCACTGTCCCCTACTCCTTGGTCTGCTTCATATATTTCTTATTTTTGTTATGTTTTGGCTTAGCATCCAGGTATTCCTCTTGTCTATCTGTGCAGACCAGGCTGTGTTCTCTCAGCGATTTTCCGTCTTGTCACTTTCAGAGTCAGGCAGGCCAGTGACCACAGCTGAGTGGGGATTGGCGGATCTGAGGGAGGTGGTCACCTATTCCGATTTGCCCCAGGTGGCTCCTGGCTTACAGGTGTTGTGATTATGACTGGTGTGCCTTTTCACTCTCACATGCCCTGTGGTTTGGATGATAAATTATATGAACTTCCTAGTCCGGGAGTCTTAATGAGTGGCCTCTGAACCAGAAGCATCGGCATCACCTGGGGATCTGTTAGCCTCCAGCTTCATCCCAGACCCACTGAATCAGAAACTCTTGGGGTGGGGCCAACATTCATGTTTAACAAGCCCTCCAGGTGATTCTGATGTGTGCTGAAGTCTAAACACCATTGACCTAGCCAACGCATGTGACTAAGTAGTTTTCTTGCATTATTTCATTTATACTTGTGACAACTAAGGAAACTAAGGCTTAGAGGGGCTAAAAAAGTTGATGAAGCAGAGGTTTTGATCTAGGAGGTCAGACTTCAGTACACCTGCTTAAGGATTCCTTGAATGGAAACAGGCTATCTTAAATGCAAATGCTGTGTGTCCTTTCTTTCTTCCTTTTTTTTTTTGAAACAGAGTCTTATTTTGTCACCCTTGGTAGACTGCAGTGGTGTCATAGTTCACTGCAACCTCAAACTCTTGGGCTCAAGTGATCCTCTTGTCTTAGCCTCTCAAGTAGCTGGGACTACAGGTGCCCACCACAATGCCTGGCTAGTTTTAAAGACGGGGGTCTCACTCTTGCTCAGGCTGGTCTTGAACTCCTGAGCCCAAGCGATCCACCCATTTTGGCTTCCCAGAGTGCTAGGATTGATCCACTGCACCTGGCCATGCTGTGTATCATATTTCTAATATGAATGGATTTACTAAAATACTTTTCATATCTAAGGGAAGGAGAACTAATAGGCAGAGAACTGACATAGGCATGAGAGTCTAGAACGGGAGAGATTGAGTGCTAAATAGTATTAGTTTTCCATATCCAGACATCAGATGAGTCCTACTGAACAAGTCTATGATGAGCCTTTTCCTTTATGCAGAGGATCAACTTGCATTTGGTCATCATCATTTAGGGTTACTAAGGTGTCTTCCCATTCCGTAGTCTTTGACAGTGGCTGTATATAGATGTGCACAGAATTGGCAGGTGGGGAACAGCTCCTGTTGCAGAACATTAAACCAAATTGTTAGGTGGCACGAAGGGTGGGCACAGGCTTATCTGTGTGTAGTCCCCATTGGGAATATGCTTGGCTTGGAAGTCAGGACTCTGTTGGGGATTATTGGAGACTCCTGGTGAATCTGGAATAGTTAGAAAGCTTTCATCCTTTTCAGAGAACAAAGAAAAAATTATCTCTCCTATTGTGGAGTATAGCATACCTGTTCAGAGCATAAGGCTTGGAGGACACACATAAGATCTGATTTAAATCTTGGCCTGGCCTCTTAGCACATGTGATCTTGGGCACATTCTTACCCTCAGTTTTACCAGATAACATTTCTACATATCTCACAGAGATACTGTGAGGATTAAATGAGATAATTTAATGCGTAAGACACGTAGTACAGTTGTGGGAATATAATAAATGTGCAAATAGGTGGCTGTTTTCAACTTGCAGCCAAGAGAATGTTTTTGTTGCTGATGTAGGGATGTGATAGGAAAGATTATTCAAGCTTTAAAGGAGTACATATGGAGCCAATTTGAAGGCAAATAGAAATTGTTGGGAGAGTTATAAGGGCAAATAAGAGCCATAGGCTGCTGGGGGAGAGGAAGCTTCCTAAAGAATCTCTAGCAGCAAGGCAGGACCATCACTCCTGGGTCTAGGGCAGAAGTTGCTTCAGGTCATTTCCAAATGTGAAAGGAACTAGCGCTGGAAGCTTCAAGGCATATTGCAGATGTGAGGGGGCTCACCTGGGAGAAGGTGAGACTCTGAATTTCAGGTGAACGCATCCAGGAAAAAGGTAAATTAAAATTCAGAAACCTGACAGAAGCTGAAATGAATGCAGTACACACACATACACACACTCAAATAAGACTTCACATTTGCACGGTACGTTATGGTTTATGAAGTATTTTCCTATTCATTACCATTCTGCAGAGCAGAATAAGTTTTGAGTCATCAGCAGGATGAACAGAAGCCTGACAGGCTGAAGAAGACAGCATGGTTGTCAGCAGCTAGGAGATTTGTAAGGACAAAGGGTGAGAAGGAAGGCAGGGAACCTGCTGGGAAAAGGTTAATTTTAATCAAATTATTCATTTTGCTGAGTCTCAGTTTATTCATCTGCTAAATGGGATGAACTATGGTGTCTACCTCAGCAGTTATCATCAGGATCAGATGACACAGTGGGTGCCGAAGGTTCAATGCTAAGTGGGTATTTACAGAGTTGTGACCAATGGTGAGGGACCTCTGGGGACTAGTGAGGAGAGGTACCTGGAAACAGAACAACGAAGAGAAGAGAAAGTACAGGAGGGAAGTGAAAAAACAAAAAGAATTATCTTACTTGGTATTTTTGGCCTAATTTTGGAATCAGCAAAGCTAGAAGCAGGATTCCTTGTCAGTGTTCTTTCCTGATTACTGAGCCTTAGGGAGTGAGAGATCTCTTTTTTCCCATCGACTGTGCCTGGTGCAGCAGACTCCTGTCTGGCTGTACTTTGTGTCTGTGAATTCCTAATGCAAGACACCGTGTTCTTGGTGTGAGATCCCAGGGCTCTGCAGAAGACAAAGCCGAAACATCCTGTCCCTCTTATGAAGAGAAAGAGATGAGATCTTTCTGCACATTTCTAAAGAAGCTGGCAGTACTTGTTGGAAATACCACTGAGTGGCCAAAGCTTTGGCCAGAATTCTCTGTGGGAATAAGAGCTTTTTGATAATTCTAGGCCTCACTAGATTTCTGGTAAGTTATCTTTACTCCTTTGTTAGGGGACAACAATCATTAGTAGTGTTTTCAGCAATTTTTGATGGTGATCATCACCCAGGCCACCCTTTTGTTACTCCCACCTCTAACACTCTCTTCCCTGAGCTCAACTCTCAACTGTTATTTTCCTAAGTTTCTGACTTATCATCCGTCCATCCATCTACTGCTCCATGGACTCCATGCAAGACCGTCGCTCACTTTGTGCCTGGTTCTGAACAATTCTGGTTCATGGCTTCCCATTGCTAACCTATATGGACTTTCCAACATCTTGATCCTTAAGTATCTTCTAACCTATTTCAATTTAATAGATTTCTGGAGCTCATCAACTTGGCCTTCTCATATTTGATGGTGATGTAGGCTTATGGTCTGGGACTCTTAAGTTTCAGGAGTGAGGCTTCTTGAGGCATGAATGAATCATTGAATGTTGGAAATATGATCATTTTAAGCAAAGCAAGCAAGCAGCGTAGGTGTCTAGGCTTGAGAATGAGGTCTGACAACTCTGGCTTTCCTGACCCAGTCTTTGTTATCAGGTGGTGTGTAAGGAAAGAGGATAATGCTGAAAGCGCCTTCCTTATTGCATATTTCTGGGCTCCACAATCACCAAACCATAACACCTTCTTCAAAGGGGCTAGTTTCCTTTGCAAAGAAAGGAAGGTAATCAGGCATCGTACTGAAAAGCTGGTCATTCTGGCTAATTCGTTGTTTTCACCATCTGAAGAGTAGGTGCTGGAGACTTTCACATCCAAGAATCCCAAAGGACCAGATCCTGTCATAAGGCACTAGGGAAGGAACTGGAGCTCTTGGCATCTAAACCACATTTAAGAAAAAATAAATAAATTTTTAACACCCAACCTTTATTCGTATTCAGGATCTTGTTAATATGAAAGTAGAGAAAAGATTGTCAGCCACAGATTCTTCCCTCATTCCTTAGTGCTTGCCTTATCTTAAAAAAAAAAAAACCCAAATCCAACTGTATGATTGCCACAAGGAGATGTCTTGTTTTAGGAATCTGCTGATTTTGACATGGACCTTGCACCAGCACTGGCTCTTGGCAACATTTGGGCCATCACAGAGTAAAGTCTCTTATGATACAAAGTCATCCAGTTCTATTCTGGTCACTATCGCTTGGCAGGACTTAGCCCCAAACCCCAGTGTGGCCTTCCCACCTGTTCCCTGGTTTTCCTGCTCCATTTGCGGTTCTCATAAAGACGCTAAGCAATTAGGCTGTTCAGTTGTGGCACATGGTAGTGTAAAATTATGGAATTTAGGATTTTAATGAGTTCAGGTGCCATACAAAAGAACCCCCCCCCTGCTTCTACCCCACCCTTGGACCATAAAATTATATGGCTTTAGAATTGGGGCTTTATGCAGCCTGGACTAAGCTGTTTTATTTAAAGGAAAAAAAAAAATCAACCAGGGAGAAAAAAAAAAAAAGAACCAACACAATTATATGCAGATTTGTTCATAAATCAGGCGCTGCAGCAGCTGTGCGGCACATGTTGGCAATCCTGAGTTTGTTTCTGGGACTTGAAAGATAAACATGAACCTGTTTCCACAGAGGAAAATCTGTTCACAGCGAGGAGCTGACCCTGTTTTTTAAACAAGGCTCATGGTGTGGCAGCCTGCTGTGCCCTGCTCCATGTCGCTGTTCGGTGGTGAGGATCATGTAAAGAAGAGACCAAAAAGGAGAAGTGATTTGCCCTGGGTACACAGGAGTCAGCAACTGACCCCAAACAATGGGCAGAACTTGACTTTTCTTCCACTCAACATCCTAGGGCCCAATTAGCTAGGTCACTGGAGCAGGAAGATTTTTCATCTGTATTTTCAAAGGTGGAAGATCTTTTGTCCTGGAGTTAAATAATGTAGAAAAAAAAAAAACCCATATGCAATTTATGATAAAAGAGTAGTCTTGAGACTTATGTCCTTTTAAATATATGCACATGTCCCCAGAGCTCTTGCCAAGCCCTTTGCTTGCCCTAGGTGTGCGCAGAAGGGAAGGACGGACAGAGGGGATACATCTGCTTCAGGATTCACTGCAAGGTTGATTGCTTTGCTCTGGCCCAGCGCCAACAGTAACTCATTGCAGGGTCCAGCTGTTTCCTTGGTCCAGGTATTCCTTGGGGGATGGAATGTAGTGCAATATATTTCTTAGCTGGCTTTTTGTGGAAATGGATACCCTGGGTCGACCTGCCTCTGCCTGCTTCAAATAGGAGAGGCCCTGCAAGTAATGGTGAGGGCTGCTTTGTGGAAATCTGATGGAGGTTGATACATCTGTGGGATCAGTTAATTAACCAGGACTCATGGTGATATAAACTGCCTGAAATAGACATAGCTAACCTCCTTTCTTCTTTTACTAAATAAAAGAAGAGAGTTTTAAAGAGAGTCTGATTGTCTTCTTTTCTTTCTCTTTTCTCCCTAGAACTGTATCTGTCTCAGTGCTCCATTGAGAAGAGTTAATAGTAAGGGAGGGGGCCCCTTAGCAAATCTCAGTTTAATGCCTTAGACAGTTCCTGCCTTTCAGGAACATTACCCCGGCACAGTCCTCAGTGTCAGGCACCAATCCAGGGAAAAGGTCTCAGCGCTAGATGATTTTTTTAAGCTGGAAAAATGTTAGTGATCCCAGAGGCATGACTTTTTGTCCTTTTGGGTGACTACTGTTTAATCTGTCACCCACAAGTCTAAAAGAAAACTCACACTCGAGACACATACAGGATGCATGCGCGTGCGCGCACACACACACATGGACTCACAAGTGATGCATCATGATTAATAAATGAATGGAGCTATTTGTTATTTATTATTTAAACCTTCAATGCTGGCTGACCTGAGTGATACATGAAATATAGGCAAGTAATTTATTTATTAAGGAAAATAATGATTTTTTCCCCCACAGCATAATCCCCTCTGACCCAAAACAGCAAGAGCTTTATCAAATACAAATACATGTCCCATGGCTTGTAATTTTAGAGTCTTCCAGAGCATTGTAACTGACAACCTTCTTAACATAAGTACATTGAACAAATAATTTATAGACATATTCTGGGAATATTTTTAGGGTGTTTTATTACTACTTTTGAAAGCTATGGCATCGTATCGATTTTGGTATATTAATATAACCTAAAAGGGAAGGCACGTGCCCAGCTCCTAATCTACATCAGCTTTGATGGCAAACAATATATTTTCCTGAAGGGAACCTTGAACCAAAGCAGCAAAGGTTAACAATTACCACATCATAGCCAAAAGTTTAAGATAATGAATTTCACTCATTATAGAACTTTCACTTTGGGGAATGAAACAGGTTTTCCCTACTTGGGGTTTTATCCAAATTTCACCACCACTATTTGTCAGCAGGAGCCCCCCAGTTTCCTTAAGCTTATTCATCCCCTGCCACCTCCTTGGGGTGCATGAAGTCTGCTTTTTTCAGTTTATAGGATTATCATTACTCCTTTTCCAAAACTGTATTTTTGGAGTGGGTTTGGGGGCTTATTTAAAAGAGTTTATTATGTTTCTTTTTCTTGTATTTTCTTTTTTAGGATGACCTCGATTAATCCTTGAGTTATTGATGACTTCTTCATATTTAATATTTTCAAATCGCCTGTCTCTTTGTTATGCTAAGACCCAGAGCTTTATTACAAAGACATCATTGTCTCAATTCCTGATCCCCGCATTCAAGGTTCTCTCTAAATTGTCCTCATTATCTGCACCTTGAACCAGAACTTAGTGCATAAGTCAAGCTGGCCTCATGCTGTCTCTGAAACTCTTGTCAATGCTGCCTTTCTGTGTTTGGTCCTGTGTATTTTTTTATTTTTTATTTTTGTATTTTGTATTTTTTTAGTTTTTTAAGACTTAGTCTCACTTTGTAGCCCTCTGTAGAGTGTGTGGCATCATAGCTCACAGCAACCTCAAACTCTTGGGCTCAAGAGATTCTCTTGCCTCAGCTTCTCAAGTAGCTCGGACTACAGGAGCCCACCACACGCCTGGCTACTTTTAGAGATGGGGTCTTGCTCTGGCTCAGGCTGGTTTTGAACCTGTGAGCTTAGGCAATCCACCTACCTTGGCCTCTCAGAGTGCTAGGATTACAGGTTTCAGCCACTGTACCTGGTGGATCCTGGGTATTTTGTATGGGAAGATTTTTTGGACCCTCCCAATATATAATTTTCTCTCTTTCTCTGAACCTCTATACAACATAGCAGCTGTCTTTCATGATTTGGCATTTTATCAGGAGTCAGGCCTGGCTTCCCTTTCACATATATTATTATCCTAGGTGGACTACCAGTAATGTGAGGGAAGGAATTACATGTTACCTTTTCAAGTAATGGCAACTCAGGACATACAAAATTCAATATGCATCACATTTAAAATACAATGAAATCTAAGGGAAATCAACAACAAGTTGAAAGACTGGCTTAGCCTATCTCCCTTTAATGATTAAAAAACTAAAATATGATCAGAAATCGTATAAAACTCTGTTGGGCTTAATTGGTGGGTATGAAATTCTTTACCTTTATTAGTTTTTTTAAATAAAACATTCTCATTATAAACATTATAAATGCCCCCATTAGATCTGAAAATTTGGAAAACTAGAAAGGAAAAAAGAAAAAAAATTCTCCCATAATCCCTTCATCCATCGCAAGCACCATGAATACCTTGCCATGTCTCTTCCCTTGCTATTTGCTGTGCATGTGTGTGGGTTTATGGATGTATACACACACTTTTACATTTATTGCTATTTCTACATTCATAATTCCTTAGGATAAGTTACCTAGAAGGCAATAGCTGGCACACAAAGGCATTTGTAACATAGAGAGACAAGGGTGTGTGGTGTGTGTATGTGTCTGTGTAAAACTTTAAAAAGCATCACACACTGTGTGGTTTTGCAACCTGATTTCCCACATATCACCACCATGGTTGATTGGCTGCATAGTAAGTCACCGTATCTTAATTTACCTAACCAGGTAATTATTATCGAACATTTAGGGTTTACAACTTTCATTCTTACAAACAATGCTAAAAATGAGCTTTCTTGTAGGTAAATATTTTGGACATTTTCATAATTTCCTTGGGATAGATTCCTAAAAGTAGAATGTCCAGGGTAAAACGATATGCACATTCTAAGGCATCTAAGGCCTACAGCCAAAAAACCTTTCAGGAAGATGACATGTGTTTATAGCAGTGTTTTTTAACCTTTTTTTTTTTTTAAATCTCACTGCGCACTTGAACCTATAGTTAAACTTCCATAGCACACTTAAATTATGTTGATCAAAAAAAGAGTAAGAAAAAAAAGCATATACCTACTATGCTTTGAGCTTCTTTTGAAAATAATTTAATTAATGATCTTTAAAAATGTTCACAGCATGCCTAAGATCCTCTCATGGCACACCAGAGTGCCATGGCACACTGGTTGAAAAATCACTGGTTTATAGTATTATGGGTAGTAATTGATGTGGCTGAGTCACTGTCATTCCAAAGTTATTTCACTTGAACTTGAAGTGAAGATTGGGATAGAATAATAGAGTTAACAATGAAGGAAATAAGCAATCTTACACTATGCTATCACAGTGGTCTCACAAAAAGATAGACCTGATAGGCTGTTTACCGGATGCAAGTCCCCACTCGTCTCTGATGCCTGAGGAATCAAGTTCTAATCCCTCCACCAGGCCTTTTGTAACCTGTCCTCAACCTATAGCTAAGTTTAATTGACCATTATTCTCCAACATTCATGTATATTAAGCTTCTAAGATGTGTCAAGCATCTCACCTTGACCAGAACACTCTCTCCCCATTGTACCTCTATAGCTTTGCATCTGGGGCAATGCTTATCTGTACAAAAGCAGATGAATATAGTTGGTTTGGTCATAGTTCAAATAATAAGTAGTGCATTTGTCAAAAAGGAAATAATAACTCATAGCTATAATTATATTGTATGAGGTATGACAAATAAGTTCGTGAACTCATCCTAGAAAAAGTGCTGCATACCTCATTGCTGAATATCACCATGGTCACCTTCAAAGTACTCCCCTTGGTAAGCTATGCACTGATGCCAGTGCACAGTCTACCCTTCAAAACAATTTTGGAGCTCCTTGTCAGGAGTGACCATCACAGCTGTGATCGTATTATCCTTGATATCCTGAATGACATCAAAATCCTTTCCTTTCAATATTTTCTTTATCTTTGGGTAAGGAAAAAAGTCACTGGGAGGCAGATTAGGTAAGTAGGGAGGATGTTCTAATACAGTTATTCGTTTACTGCAAAAAAACTCCCTTACAGACAGTGCCCTGTGAGTTGATGCACTGTTGTGATGCAAGAGGCCTGAGTTATTGACCAAGATATTCAGTTAAGATTTTTTCTAAATGTTTCTCTAATGGTATTTACTTTGGTCTGTTATGTTTCTCACAGTCAGCCGATGATTTTGATAAACAATTCAGTGAATTTTTTCAGTGTTTTTGTCACTTCTGCTCATTATTGGCAGCGCTGTCCTCTCTTCATCAGTGATGCTTTCCCTTTTGTCAGCAAAATGTTTAATCAATTTATACACTCCTGTTTTCTTCATGGTATTATTCCCATAAAAATGGACTAAAAAGTCCCTGATTTCACTTTCACTCTTGCCAAGTTTAACAAGAAATTTAATGTTTGTTCATTGCTCTAATTTAAACTCTAGCATTCTTACAACAGCACACAGAAACACACAATGATAATGAATGCCACTCAACAAGACACTGCTACATGTTGACACAAACACAGCTGTGGGACACTGATATATCAAGGTCATGAAACCTTATTGAGTTGTTTGTATGGTGCTACCAATGGAAATGCACTGTGGAAAGTCTGCGAACTTAATTGTCAAACCTCGTAAAGTCTCAATTGGTTATTGCTATCATAAATACACGAGTAGCTACCTTTCTCCATGTTTTAGAGTATCATGTGCTTTCCTTGGATTATTATTTTCAGGTATGTTATTATTCCCATATTATAGATGAGGAAACTGAGATTCAGAGATTAAATAAATTGTTCAAGGAGATGATTAAAAAATGGCAGACTTGGGATTTGAAAACAGGAAATACAATAATGTTTATACTCTTAAGTACATCACACTATGCTGTCTACAAGAGATGCCTCATTGTTCACACCTGCAACCATCCACAGAATTAAGGAGTATCTGCTGGCTTAAAAAAGGCAAGGGGACTCATGAGTCTGGAACCCAAGATTAAGGTGCATATGTCAGGCACTAAAGGGAAAAGTTGAAACGTCTAGTTGTGACTTTTAATTTTCCCTTATCTGTGTAGAACAGTGGCATAATGTAATAAATAGTTAGCGAGTATCTGTGATGTGTCAACTATGGCATTACTGACACTTTGGACAAGACCATTCTTTGCTGTGGAGGGCTGTCCTGTGCATTGTGGAGTGCATAGCAGCATTGCTGAATGTTATCTGAAGGGATAAAATGGCCCTTGTTTGAGAGCCCCTCATGTGGAGAGTATTTGTAAGTGTTTCACTTATCATCCCCTATTATGTATATAGACTACACATAAATAACAGTGTAGGTTATTTAGGGGATGGGATCTGGAGAGGTAAGTTTCTGCAGAAAGAAGGAAAAGATACCTGGAGAATCAGCCATGCTGGTATAGGACATCCCAGGATCTCAAGTTCAGTAAGACTGCAAGTTGGAAGATACTTCCTTCTGAATCCTACTGGGGGCTCCAAAAGGCTTTCCAGGAGAGCAATGGCTAGCATGAAGGGGGGAAATGAACAGATGGGTCAATGTCAGAGAGCAGGGAGACCAGCTGGACAACAGAGGAGTTGTTTGCAGGGAACAGCAGAAGAAGGGTGAGGTTAGGAGATGGCATAGCTGAAAGGAAAGAGATCAGGTGTTGGAGTCAGGCAGACAGTGGCGTGATTTCCAGCTTGGCCCCTTATTTGCTGTGTGACTGTGGGTGAAATACCTAGTCTCTCTGAGGTTCATTTTAATCCTCTATAGAGCAGGAGTCTGTCAAAAGGTTAACATGTATATGAATATGGTACATATTTGAAATATGTCTAGTACAGTGTTGGGCACATAGTAGGGGCTCAGTTAAGAAAGTAGCTATTTTACAGGCTTTCGTGATAATGCACATAATGATCCCAAACAAAGACTGGAGCAAAGGGAACACGTTATTAGCTTTCAGGTAGGAATGGCCTTGAAGTCCAGATCTAGAAGTCTAAGTGGATGGGAAGAAGAGAATTAGTGCATCTTGAAGAGGAATGTGAAAATAGGAAAATGTGATTGCCAATACCTTACAGAATGGACTTCACTGAGAAGGGACCAGAATTAAGGAAATTATTCAGAAAGGGGATGTAACACATAAAGCATGAAGAGAGGAGGATTGGATCTTATTTCTGGTCTCTGTCCTTGCAGAACTTTAGTATAACTGGTAGGTGGTGTAAGCATTCCGGAAACCAATGTGCAAACAATAGAAGTTTTCCATGGAAGCTCAGTCATTAAATTTCTCTTGTGTCTGTTGTTGGATTTTCCTTGGGTCCACTCTGCTTTCTTTGGGGTCCTTAGGAAAAGGGTCCACCCATTCTACGTGCAAGAGGCTATCCTTTATGTTGGCCTAGCACCTCCCCACTGCACCTAGTACTAATAGAGCTTGTCCTCTCAGCTAGCTACTCTCTCTGCCCCAAGCTTGAGTTGGACACATGATACAAACTGAGCTTGTATAGCATTCTCTCCTTTGGACACAATGACTGGTCCAGGGATAGGCATGTGACCCAGGCCAGGCTAGTAGAATAGAATTCTTCCTTGAGATTTCATAATCTGTACCTGAAAATGGGAGAGAGAAATCCTAATTTTTTTCTCTGATAATAAAGTGGTAACATTATGATCCCAGAGCTCTTTGGAAGTCTGAGAGAATGAAGCTGAGATCCCTGACAAGCAGGGATGAGAAGTGGAGGGGAGAAGGGGGAGAGGGTGGATGAGCAGAGAGGAGAGAAGAGAAAGACCTAAAGAGTTCCCCATCCCAGAGTCCTCTGAAATTGCCCTTGTCCCCAGAGCTTTCCTTCATTCAGTTTTATAAGCTAGTCCAGTGCCCTCTGACAAATTCCTTCATTTCTGACTTAGACTGGTTTAATAACTGGAAGCTGAGAAAGAAACTCCTGGCGTGGACATCTTTAGAGTCTGATAATGTCCAGAAGCCCTGTAAGGATTGCTTTGCACCTGGCAATGCTTGTTTAATAATGTCATAAATAGTTATTGAGCATCTGCGGTGTGCCAGGCACTAGGCTAGGTGCTGAGAACAGAACAGTCAGCCTGACAAACAAAATTCCTGCTCTTCAGGTGCCTTCAACCTGGCAGGGCGGAGGGTCCAGGACGGCAGGGACAGCATGGAGTGCAAAGGCAAATAGTACCAGGACCTCCTTATATAGTTTTTTTTGGGGGGGGGGTTGCGATTCAGGTCAGAATCCCCAGAGGGAGAGATGTTCAAGCTGAGGTCTGAAAGAGAAGTAGAAATAATTTGAGAAAAAACAATGAGAAAGAGTGTTCTGGGTAGAGAGAACTACAAGCGAAGGAGAGGGGGTTAGAGAAAGGGTTGTGGGTGGGGGAAAAAGAGAATGGAAAGGAGGGTGAGAGAGAAAGAATTGGAACTTGGAGTATCTGGAGCAGGGGTTTGGTGTGGTCTTAAGGCTTCAGAACCACCTGGGGCAGGTCCCTGAGCTATGATTTGTACAGACTATATATACTTAGGACCTTAGAGCAACCTGCCTTGGGGACCTCTGGTCCCCTTCTGTAATAGTTCAACTTGCAAATCATGTCTGGTGCTCTGGGACCATCTCTTCCAAGTCAGGATTGAGAAGGGAGGGAGGAGATTAGAATAGACATTTATTTATTTTTCATTTTGCATTTAGCTTGGTGTGGGCTGACCGCTTTTCAGGATCTGATTATTCCCTCCCAGAGGGTCCTGTGGTCAGACGCCAGCTGTGAGGATCTGTTACCATGGGTGACATTCTCCTCCAATGGGGGACTGTGCTGCTTGTTTGCAGAGTGGCAGATGGAGCAGCTAATCGATACAGTCTGGGAGGTAGGTGTCCCCCCAGCCCCAGTGGCCCCACCACACAATGAGAGCCAGGCCCCAGGGGCTTGTGGAACACAAGCCCGGTGACTGGGCCTTTGATTGGAAAAGACCTCGCTCACCAGGGGTTCTGGCCCCAAACAATGCCCTGTTCTTTACTAAGACAGCCTCAGTGCTGGCAGGATTTTTACAGCCCCTGCCTCAGGCAACACTCCGGGGAAAAGCTATTGCCAAACTCTACCGGCTCTGTGTGGATGATGCTGGGTATTCTATTCCAGTAAAAATCAGCAGGCATTTTTTAGCATCATCTGTGTTCAAGCAATATCCTGATCGGTGAAAAGAACAAGGTAATGTCCTGCTCTCAAGGACCTTAGGATGCAATTAGGTCTTTCAGCCTGGTCACAAAATAGCTGAAAGTCACTCCACCAGCCACCCAACTAAGTTATTGAATACACTTGAAATGAGCACCAACAACCTGCCAGGCATTATGAGGGGGGCTGGGGACACAAAGACAACCAAGATGTAGTCGGTGCCCCTGATAGATTTCGTATTTAACTCTCTGTGTTACCTAACAGTAGCATTAGCTAGGATTGACTGAGTCTGTCCTCTGCACCAGGGGTGTCTAACCTTTCTTTGTCTTCACATGGAGGTAGAAGAGATATTTGGCCCACACATTAAATACACAAACATTAGGGAAAGCTAATTTGCAGTAAAAAGGTCTGTGCATACTTTTTGTGATATCTGACACCACAGGTAAGCAAAATATATCCTCTGAAATCAGCATATGCCTGTAGGCTCCAGGTTGGACACCCTTGCAAATCTGCACTATTTTATTAGACGTTTTTATAGTTTTATGAGATAAGTTACCACTATAGTCTTCACTTTTGGAAAAGGAAACTGAGGTCTAGGGTAAAATGGCAACCTTTCCATATTGCCCTGAATAGAATTTGGATCTAGAGCTACTACTGATCTATAGTTCACTGCTATTTCCAATGGTATCAGGGTATGTTAGCATTTACGTGTATTTTAGCACATATGTGTCTATATATTTTATTGATAAGATATTCTGAATGACTAATCACATGCTTATTATTTTGGATTGCTTAAAGTCAGGTGGTAAGGAAAAATATTGTTCATTTGCTTCCTTAATCCCAGTGGGTAAAATTATCAGGAAGCCTGGGTCTTCATCCTTGTGAGTGAGGCAGGACTGGGTCATTTTGTCAAACTGGACCTGAACTTTCTCCATCTTCAGGTAAGAATATTGAAGTTGGCCTTATGCCAACTTACTGAGCTATAACTACTTACGGAGTTATATGATAACTAAGTGGGAATCATGTAAAGATGTGATCCGAGGACCTAGTAGAATAGCATCTGTGACAATCAGTGACTTGTGGGCTTTGTGTATAACTTTAGTATAACTGGTAGGTGGTGGTGGTGGGTTTCCCCTGGAGTCAGTTGCTGTCACCATTCATGACTTCTGCTGTGTGAGTCGAGGAGGCTAGAGGATAAGAAGTCCCTGGAATCGGAGTAGTTTACAAAATAAATACAGAGACTACACTTCCCTCTTCTTGCTCTTGCAAGAAAAATGTGAAATAAAACACAGCCAAGTCCCCATCATTTCCCTCCTTCCTCTCTTCTTCCTTAGGTTTCTAAAGTCTCATCCCACAGCCCCACTCACTGGTAATTTATTTCTCTAAGCCACTACACATATAAGCATCACTATTTTAATTAGCAAGAAGCAAACAGAAGTAAGAAGCTGGAAGGCACAGCAAGGGAGCCCACCACTTGCACACTTTAATTATTCATCGAGGTAAATAAAATTAAATATTTTCCCAGCAATCCAGAGCAGGATCTGAAGTAATTACACTGTCAAATTCATCAAAAATTCTCTCATCAAAATAAAAACCTTGATGTCATTTAATAATTTATAATACAAATACACAGAAATTGTAAAATATTATAAATAGAAAACTGCAGGGTAAGTGAACATGAATTAGTTAGGGGTTATGTTCTAGAAAGAGGCTGTCATGAGCTGTATAAATTTTTAATCAGAAATATTTTTGAGGCCTAATTCAGAGTATGGAATTTGCCTCGAACTTGAGAATACAAAGAGCACAACCAAACAACAACAAATTCCTGCTACCTGGAGATTTGCGAACACTGCTTTGTGAGAAAAAGTGAGGGCTGAAGATGATTTCAGGCAGGAGGAAGGAATGTCTCCTTTGATGTTCCCGATCACCTGTGACACCTTACATGGTGTCTACATAAGTAACAAATGAATTAATTAACCTTCCTGTAATGACCATGAATAGCAAATAGAAAAAGTCTGGTTCATTTCCACCGCAAGAGAAAAAGGCAGTTTCAGCCACCGAGCCTTGTAAAACAATGTGTGATTCTGGAAACCATATGGCTTCATCCTGGTTTGAAACGGTTTTGATCTGTTGAGTTTCTGTATGAAAAAGCCTAGAGCAGATAGAGGAAAACAGATTTTCTTTGCCTGATTCCATGAGAAGAATTCTCACACAGACACGTCCTGCCTGCTGTAGCAAACCATCTCTGGGGACTTACCTAGCCCAGGACAGGTGAGGAGAGGCGAAGGCTTTATTTCATGATAATGAGTGAGGGGAAGCAGCTCCGTTGACCAGAAATGGAGAGTGTGTTTTCAAGAGAGGCAATCGCACAATAAACAAGGCCAGCTCTCATGCAGGAATCTGAGAGGTTGGCATGAACTGCTATGTGGCAGTCAGAGAGATCTTTTTGCAAAAGGGTAAAACTGAGGGCACATTCTGTTGCCCTTTTTGCTGGGCAGTCTCTTCCATACTCTTATCCCACCAGGGGTCAGCTTAGATGTTTCCTCTTCCAGGGAACCTTTCCTGATCACCAGATGTCATCAGGTTGTCCTGTAATATTTCCCACGGCACCTTGTACCCCCTCTTTATAAACTTGCCTCATTTGTTATCTTTAGAATAAATACCTATAATGATATATTCAGTATTTGTCTGAGGTTCCATGATGAGTGGAACCTCGTTATCCCACCAGGGGTCAGCTTAGATGTTTTCTCTTCCAGGGAACCTTTCCTGATCACCAGATCAGGTAGAACCTCATCATGGTGGGCAGAGGCCACAAGTCTGTGATCCTTCTTTTGGTCCCACAAGGAGACTCTTTATGACCTGTGTACCCCCAGTCCCATGCCCACCTACTTCCTATCTTCTCTGATCACCTCTCCTATCCTCCCAAATTTGTCCACTCAGATTGACCTCCTCACTGTCCCTGACCTGCTCCTGCCTCAGGCCACCTCTCTGGAATGCTCTTGCCCCAGTTATCTGCATGATACATTCTTCACCTTTATTTTCTTCAGGTTTTTACTCAAATTTTATCTCCCCAGTAAGGTGTTATTTCTTCTTAAAAATTGCAATCCACTCCCTACCACCTAGTCCCCTTTCCTGTTCTTTCACATCAGTGGACTCCCTCTGCATTTCACTTGTTCACCTGGTCTATTGTCTGTGTTTTTCTCCTCATTTATAAGCACCATAAGGGCAGGAATTGTCTATGTTGTTTGCTTCTGCATCACCCATGTGTAGAACATAGACTGGCCCATAGTAGGAACTCAGTAGGCACTCAGAAAGAATGACGGATGTGACTATCTCCAGGTGACAGGAAATGGATGAAGAGCTAACACCTTCACAGAAACCCATTGATGAGAATGCTGGGGCTTGGAGGAGAGGCTGTTAGGCAGTGGTGGGCCTTGGAAGAGGTGATTTGCCGTTTCACAATTCCCAGCATGGGCCTGTAGGAGATCTCAATGCCTATGACTTCTTTTGAGAAAGACTTGTGCTTGATGAGGTCATAGGTGACCCTGTGGTAGAGAATGCTTGGTGAGCAAATGACCATCTGTTGCTATAGACCAGGGTGACAAATAGGCTTCAGTATACAAACTAGAGCCAATTCCAATTGATTGGCAGTGGTTGTGTTGGGAAGCATTCTGAGGCCTAGTGGAAAAGTTTTATGCTCAACTGGTCATGTCATGGGCTTGGAAGGGGGGAGTG
>NW_003852398.1:18367787-18368825 GCF_000181295.1 Otolemur garnettii | reverse complement strand
TCAACGTCATCTACAATAGCCCCCTTCGAGGCTTCATCTGCCCCTTTACCAATGGTAACAAATGACAGGGCTTCTTTTCAGGAAGCCTCCCGCCTCCACAGGGGACACCCTTTGCTTCACCTAACACTCCCTTAACACATCTGCTTCCTTGCGGCTGTCTCAGCATATGCCTGATCCAGTTTCCTGCACTATCTAAGTGATTTATGTATTTTTAGTATTTTCATATGTCTCTTCTCTCTCCCTTACTCATTTGAAGCTCACTGAGGAGAGGGACCATTATAAATTATGTCTTCTGTGTCTTTTTTACTGACTACATATAAGAGTCTCAGCATGTATTTATGTCTAAAATGATCACTGCCTAAGAGACAGAAGACTAGATTCAATGGGTCCATCAGTGTGATGGTACAAATGGTCTAAGCCTTTTGGAGGGAGATTTGACAATATCTATCAAAATTTTGAATGTGCACCTTTTCTCCCAGCAATTCTACTTCTTGGAATTTATCTTACAGAAATACTCAAAGAGTATAAAAGATCTGTATCTGTATGTGAAAGGATGATCAGTATGGAAATTTCTATGATGGTAAAAATTAGAACAATCTAAATGCCCATTCTTAAAGAATAAATAAATAATGAATTTCTAATACATTATAAATTATGGCATATACACAAACTAAAACATTATGTAATCATTATAATAAAGAAATAATTCTTTATATATTGGCAAGCAAATATGTTCATACAAGGGATCAAAGCAATTTTGTAAAAAATTATGTATAATTTTATAAAATAATATTTTTTGCAATAAGTCAAAAATATATGTGTATAAATAAATGCACATAAACACATCTATATCTATATCTGTATATACATATGAATATACATAGAAAAGGACAGAGGACATATGCCCAACTATCAGTGATTTATCTGGAGTGGGTGGAATTGGGAAAGCAAGTTTTTTTGTTTTTTTTTACCTTCACTGTTTCTGAAAAAATTTTAATGGACATGTAATCATTCTATGATGAAAATATATATATATAT
>NW_003852398.1:18355922-18367719 GCF_000181295.1 Otolemur garnettii | reverse complement strand
GAAAGCAAGTTTTTTTGTTTTTTTTTACCTTCACTGTTTCTGAAAAAATTTTAATGGACATGTAATCATTCTATGATGAAAATATATATATATATATTTTTATTAAACAATAGCAGTGTACACTAATACTATCATGGGGTACAGTGTACTGTTTCTGTATACAATTTGAAATACTTTCATCCAACTGGTTAACATAGACTTCATGTCTTTTCCTTAGTTATTGTGTTAAGACATTCATATTCCACATTTTGAGAGATTCACATGTACCCTTATAGGAATGAAAATATATTTTAAAGAAAATTTTATTCTAAATGGGCATGATAATTTTTCTGTTTTCATGAAATATCCTAAAGTTTAGGGACATTTTCAAATCAGTTTAGTAGTCATTTTAGATACCCTTGAATGTTTTGCTTTTTCTCAGAAGCATTAAATGCAGACCAAACATGTTGTTTTTATAAGTAAATTGTTCTTCCTCTTCTCATTAAAGTTGTTAGACTATGTGACTTGTTTTAGTTAATGAAATGTGAATGAAAGTGACATGGATCATTTACCAACAGAGGTTTTAGGAGCCAATTCATGGTTTGCCATGTTTTTTTCTCTTTGTAACTAGACAAGCAATATTTTAGAAAAGAGATTCTCCATCAGCCTAGATCCCTGAGCAGAACTTCAGCTAACCCTGAGGGACATGTTACACAAGATCAAGAAATAGAATTTTTCTCTTGTAAGATGCTGAAGGTTGGGGATTGCTTCTTACTGTAGCATAACCTAGACTATCCTGACTCATAGAGCTGCTCATAGATTTCACCAGTCCCTTAAATAGAGACTCTCACTGATGTGGAAGTTATGACATTTGGATTCTAGTCCTAGCTCTGCCACAAACTCTCTGTGTGACTGTACCAGCTAAGATGCTTTAGACTGTAAGAAACTGAAAGTATGACAAAAAGTGGCTTATACAATAAGGATATATTAGCTCATACAATAAGATATCCAGAGTTTTAGCTTCATGACCCCCTCAAGGGCTCAGAATCTACCATCTTTGTTAGCTTTCCTGTCCTGATTGTATTGTGGATATAAAAGTTGTAGGAGTCACACATGGACACTATAGTATCCCATGAAGAAGATGGGTATTTTAAGTATTTGTTTACGGATGTGTGTCTGTGTGTGTTTTAAACAGTGTCTTACTTTGTTACCCAGACTGAGTACAGTGATGTTAATCATTGCTCATTGCAGCCTCTAACCTCTGGGCTCAAGAAATCCCTTTGCCTCAGCCTCCCAAGTAGTTAGGGCTATAGGTGCAAGCTCTTGCACCTGGCTAACTTTTCTATTTTTTATAGGGATAGTTTTATCATGTTTCCCAGACTGGTCTTGAATTCCTTTGGCCTCCAAAGTGCTGGGATTGTAGGCATAAGCCATTGTTCCTGGCTCTTTCTTACTTTTAACTGAGAAAAATATTTCCTAAAATTTCTACAGCAGTCTACCTTCAGATCCCATTGACCAAGGTTGATCACAGACCCATGACTAAACCAATCTTTATTAGAGGTAGTGAGACAACTGTGATTGACTTTGATCTGTAATGATTCATTCTCTCTGGGGGTGGCCATTAGCCCCATTTCTGGGCACATGGCCATATAAAAAGTGATTAGCCAAAAAAACCTGGGGCTTTGTCATCAAGGAAGAAGAGAAGAATGGAATTAGTATCTACTTCAGTGACATTAAGCCAGTATTTCCCCTTTTTAGATTCTAGTTTTCCACATTGATAAACTAAGGATATTGGACAAGGAGTCTTCTATTGCAGGGATTATTATCACAGAGTCTACGGACCTTGTTCCTGGAAGTCCAAATTTCCTTATATGGTCTTAGGTTAGACAAAGCCATTGTCTGTGCTCTAGGGTACCACTGGCTGAAGTTATCAGAAACCTTATTTCATTAGCTTCCTGACAGGGGACCCATTATGGGTTCCGGCTCCCATAAAACTTTGCATCTTGAATTTTATATGCCTGGAGTGGATGTGGTCTAGGTGAGGGTTATGGATGTGCAGTTTTGTTACCTTTTAGTTACATATCAGATTGACTTTAATGTGCTTTGAAGACTTGTAAAGTGTTTTGTGCTTGAAGATTTTTCCAATAGCTACTTCTTCTCTCATGCTCCACACTCCCAAATCTCTGTATCCCCTCACAGTTTGCCTTGACTCAAGGCAGTTTTTATTGGCCAATTTAAAATAAGCCAGTCCCAAGGGCTCTTGAGCCATGAACTTAAAAAATAATTTATCATCATTATTATTAAAAAGAATAATCGGAAATGATTAGGGGTGGGTAACTACAAAGTCAAGTGGGTAGGTAGACCCTGTGGGACTGAGGCTGGTGCGTCACTTCTCATTTCAAGACACAGGTTTGCCTATATCCAGGTATTAGCTTCACACTGCCTGGTAATGAGATGGGCTCATCCAGGGAAAGTGTTGGGGCTTTTATTTCACTGGGCCAGGGAGACACATATGTTGCCAAAGCCTGCTCAGGCAATAGGAGGGGGCTGGATAGGGATCTGTAAAAACTGATACAGCTGAAGTCATCCTATTTCCCCTGTCTTTTGGGATACTGTTAGCAGCAATTGCCCCACCCTACTACATGCCTTGGAAAGGTTTTATGAACTGTTTGTAGATTTGCCACTTGGTTATAACCGAGAGAAGAAGTCCTGAATGGTGTGTAATTTCTTGACTGGTTCTTATGAGATTATTTTTTCATTTCAACGATATGGTGGAATGCTGAAGTGACCCTCCCATGCCCGATACTCTAGCATACTCTGGTCCACAAACAGAAGAGATGACTGTTAAAGAGAAGGACTTCAGCTCCTTTGAATTACCGTCCTATTTGTCACCACTGGGAAATAAGGCCTGCTAGGGCTCCTGGATGTGATTTTTCTTCATGGAGGACCTCTTAGTAACACTAATTTGGGGCCAAAGTAGTCTGGAGAGGTATCAAGGACAGAGCCAAATCACCAGATTAAAATGGATATAGCCTTTCGTGAAGTTGTTATAAAATATCTTGACATTTGTCACCATTACAATGATTGGCAGAATCTCTTGTAGAGTGTAAGAAATCCTTCTCAGCCTCAGTTACCCATAAAAACAAAACAGAAGAGGAAATGTAGATTAATCATTCTGCAAACCCTCTATGGCTAAATCAAACACAGACACAAAAAGTCACACAAAATACCTGTTTAGTTTAATGAGTTAGAAGCAACACCCTTATAACCACCATCAGAGTCAAGAGAGAAAACTGCCAGTCACCCCAGAAGGCTCCCTATGGGTCCCATGCAATCTCACGCCTTCCTCTTGTGGGAAAATAATCAGTATCCTGGCTTTCCTAGGAACCACTTCCTTGCATCTGTTATGGTTTTGTCATCTAAGTATGCATCTCTAGCCATCTTAGTTTAGTCTTGACTATTAAAAAAATGGTCATGTCTTTCGAACATCTTTTTTTTTTTTTTTAAGAAACAGGGTCTTGCTTTGTCACCCAAGCTGGAGCATAGTGGTGCCATCATAGCTCATTGTAAACTTAGACCCTGGGCTCATTGGGTTCCTTCTGCCTCAGCCTCCCAAGGACATAAGACTACAGGTATGAGCTACCACACCTTGCTAATTTTTAAATACATTTTTATTTTTGTAGGGAAAGGGTCTCACTATATTTCCTAAGCTGGTCTTAAATTCCTGGCCTAAAGTGATTCTCCCACCTTGGCCTTTCAAAGTGCTAGGATTAGTAAGCTACCACAGCCAGCCTCAAGTCCCTTGTAATGTACAGGTTCCGCATCTAAACTCCTTCTTTTGCTTACAGTTTACCTTTCAATCAGTAGCATTTTCCTGCAATACAGTGCTGATTACATACCCCTGATACAGTTCAACATGTTTCTCTGTCCTCTTTATTTTCTGCAAATTGTGAGCTACATTCAGAGACTTGGTTAGATTCAGGTTCAATCCATTGGGTAGATGGCATTGAGTTCTTTCAGAAGGGAGGTGCACGCCTGACTTTCTTTTTTCTCTTTTTAAAAAAATGTTAACTTTAGTCAGTGTTCAATGTTTGGATCCATCACTGTGAATGACTAAATGGTGATATTTAATGATTTCATGGCCCTTTCATTTATTGGCTAGAAAACGGACACTTCCCTCTCACCTACACTTTGATTACCAGTGGTGTGGTTCACGTAGGAGATACCTGATAGATTCTAGATTTTCTTCTTTTATTTACTAGTTTGAAAGATAATGAATTGCTTTTGACCATCCTCTGAAGGTACGAATTAGTTTTTTTAATGGAAAAAATCATAAAAAATTTAAAGAGTGGAGCATAAACTAATGGGTTTTGCAGTTTTTTGGGGGGGAGGGCGGGTCTGGGTTTGAACCCATCACCTCCAGCGTACGGAGCTGGCACCCTACTCCTTGAGCCACAGGTGCTGCCCTATTAATGGATTTTTAGATTGCACTTTCAATGTGCGTCTGAGGTGTCTTTAGGGTTCTGAACACGTGGGTCAATTCTTACACTTATGAATTTGGCAGTTCCTCTGCTTCCAAATCTCCCAGGAAGGCAGCAGCCAAACTCTTCACAGTTAGCTCAAAGACCAGTGGGAGAAGCTTGATGTCACTTTTGCATCTCTCTGTTTTTGATTCCAGTGGCAGATTAGGGATAAAATGGCCGTGAGAAGAAGGAGTTAAAGCTGAAGGACTTTGACAATTTATGGTCCAATTGGCAAGATCTTTGTCATTACGATTGGGAGGACATAAAATATCCCATTTATCCAGCCATTCCTCCCAGTTCCTTGAGTACCAAGCCCCCTTCTGATCTCCAGGGGATGTAACTGGCTTTCCATGAAACTTGGCAGTGGGAAGAAATTGCCCTGATCAAACTTGCACAAATAACATTCTTTTTGCTCAATGGTTAGATTTTTTGCTAGAAATGGGTAAATTGGTATTTTGTTGTCAAAATTATATTTTATGACCTTTTCCAAGAAAACGTAAGCTCTGGAAATGCTTTCCTTATAAGCCTGCTTCTTTCAAATGGGCTCTGTTCCATTTGGGGGTGATTCTGTACTTGACCGCTCTTTTTTTGTTATAGGTTTCTTTTTAAGTCATTCTAGGCAACTGAGGGAAAGCACATTTTTTCAGGCTGGGTCCACTCATCCACATGGCCCTGAGTTGGGCCGATTCCTCTTGTTCTCTCACCCCAACCAGCAATGAGGTCCTACTGTTAGAAACCAGGTACCATTCCCTGGCAACAGCAGCTGCGGCTAACAAGGGGGTCATTAAGTGAGGGTAATGATGGATATAACCAGATTGCCTTGCTGGCCTTTAAAAAAGTCACTCCTTACCAAACCTTTTTCCCCTTCAGAATGAAAGAGAATGCTGTTTGGATTTTCGCATCTGTAAATAAGCATTTAGAACCTGCAAATGATCTAAAACACATTCTTACCCCATCTCTCTGCAAGGGAAAAAAAGCCAAAATTTGTGTTTCAACTTTCTTGCTCTTTCTTTGCTTGTCCTGGACACACCTAGGCCCAAGTTACAAAATCACTCAGTCTTAGTCATAAACCTAAGGTTTTCTTTTTATCTATAGGAATCAGTTTGTAAAATTTCAAAGCCCTATTCTCCTTGACTGGCTGAGTCATATGGAAAATATAAATTAATAGAAATAGTAATAAGTATGGATTTTCTATAGCCCACTAAACAAAATCTAAATTAAGGGACTTCATTTAAACTTATGGTGGTAGGGACCTAATTAATTAAAAACACCAGTTTTGAACAATTGGCCATCCATCTTTAAGCGTAAATGACGCAGAGTCCATATGACGTTCCAGGGAGGATGAGAAATGAACAATGGCATGAGTCCTGTATGATCCTGATTTCACAGAGCACCCTGGAGACTTGTGAAATGCTCCCCCTTTCCTGAGACATATGGACTCTACACCATTGTCATAGTTAATGTGAGAAATTGGACTCCCATGCATTTTGTTTGTTTCCTTGCTTGAGGTCTGTGGCTGGGGCCTCCTGTATTTGTACCCATTACAGTCATCTTTTGTTTGGCCTTTAAGATGAATTAAGACAAAACCATAAACATAGTACAAAACACCAGAATATAAAGGGGATTATTGGCGCCATAATTAAAGAACTAGGCGGTCATTATTTCAGTTGTCCCTCCACCCTCCCAACCACATGGCTCTCTGCTAGGCCAGGAACAAAAGAGACTTAAAAATCAGACAGACCTCAGTTTATTTTATTGGGAGCCCTCTTAAGTGTGGGTGTAGTTGGAGGGAGGGTATTTAATTGACAAATGAAGAATGCTTGCTCTGTCTTGTGGCCTGGGAGATCAGAGAAGCATCAGAATAAACCAACCCTAGCCTCCGTACATATCACCCTAATTACTGCAATGTCCAGGTTCCTTTACAACCCTCATTTCAGAAGGCTGATAGCCAGAGGGAACTGGCTTCTACAGAAGTGATGAGTTGTTTAGTGACTGGGGGTGTTTAACCAGAGACCGGAAGGTGCACTTGGGATAGTGCACCAAGATTCATTCGCACATGGGCACAAGGTAACTCTTAAGATATTTTCCAACTCTGAGAAATTTTGTGTTAGCATGCAGACATGCAAATTTAAAGAGAAGTTTAGTTTTTAAAGCCATAGCAAGTATTATTCTAGGAAATATTTCCCTAGGGGAATGAGTACAAAAGAATTGCTTTTGGATGCTAAGATAAAACTTAAGACTGGAAGCAAACGTGATCTTGTTGGGAATCAATTGACCACTGAACTACCGTATTCTGCTATGTATAATGCACACTTTTTTTTGCTCAACTTTGAGGAAAAAATAGGGTGCAATACATGGGTAGTATTAATTCCGTATCTATATAAATGTTTTAAATTCTTTTACTTATGCTTGAAAAGTGTAATTCTAGAAAGCAATAATGATATTGGTATGCCAAGTAATACCCTGCAATATGATAATTGGTTTTGTTGAACTTATGATGAACTTGCAACAAAAGCATTTTGTCCAAAGAAGGGTGATGTATTTTTGTATGTTTTTTGGCCAGAGCTAATAATCTAGCTGATATTTTTACAAAAACTATTGAAAAATTCCTTGGAAGAAGTCAAAATAGCTTTTGTACACTGAAAGCTTTAAGCTAACAGTTTTTATATATGCTAAAGAGCATGGTAATAGAGCTGCCAGAAGATACTTTGGACTTCCTCTGATGGAGAAGGTCATCAGACTGTGAAGGCAACAGGAAGGAAAGTTTTTTCGGATGCCAAGACAGAAAGAAGGCAATGCACGGGAGACCTCCAAAGTGGCTGGTGGCAGAACAGGAGGTGAGACGTGGATTCTGGAGCAGTGTCAAACTAGGATCTCTGTTTTGACCAAGATGACGCAAGAAGAAGGCAAAAGGATCGCAAGATTGAAGAACATTGATGATTTCTCAGGGACACTTAACTGGTGTTTTAACTTTATGAAGAGAGAAGGTCTGAGTATGAGGACATGAAGAAAACCTGCCAAAAAGCTGCCAGCAGCCTATGAGAACTTCCTGTACTTTGCATCTGTTCTTGTGTTTTATAATTACTTATTACATAAAATTTCATAATGTCATATGTTAAGAAATAAATGCTACAATTCCTTTATAATATAAAAATAGGTACATCAACATAAACAAATGAAAATTCGAATTAAAAAATTATATTGAGGCTTGGTGCCTGTGGCTCAGGGGTTAGGGCACCGCCAGTCACATACACTGGGGCTGGCGGGTTTGAATCCGGCCTGGGCCTGCCAAACAACAATGATGACAACAACAACAACAATAACAAAATAGCTGGGTGTTTTGGGAGGTGCATATAGTCCCAGCTACTTGGGAGGCCGGGGCAAGAGAATTGCTTAAGCCCAGGAGTCTAAGGTGGCACTCTATCAAGGGTGACATAGTGAAACTCTGTCTCAAAAACAACAACAGAAAATTATCTTGAAAGCTTTTTCCCCTGAAAGTTTGGGCCAAAAACATGGGTGTGCATTACACATGGCAAAATATGGAAACTACATTTTAATATCTCTGTGCATTTTCTGTTCCTACTAGTTTCTCTCCCTGTATTTTGTGTCCATTTGATTAAAAAAAAAAAAACCTCATTTTACCTTCAACCAAAACAAAATAGCTACATATGCAAAAATTTGAATTATCTAGTCTTGTCTCCCAGGGAAAAAGGAAATAGAAAATGCCAGTATGCATTGCACAGTCAAATGTTAACTTGTCTGCCCTTTAAAGCCCCCTTGATTTGTAAGTTAGGTTATACAGAGAGATGTGATATCTTCTTAAGACATGCAGAGTTCTTTGAAGATACTGAAGTTTCTCATAAATTGCTTTACATAATGTACTAGAAATTTAAATTTAAAACAATCCAGCTAGGGTACAGAATCTAATAAAACATTTTCTATTCAAGAATATCTGGATGTTGAAAAATCAGATGTTGAAAATCATCTGAAATTTTGAAAATATCAGAAGTTTAATATCCAGAATTTATTGGAAAGATGTTAAATTCACTGTGAACAAGCACCCCAAATGGGTCAGTAGCATAAAAAGTGTATAGAGAATAGAGAATAAACCACAAACTATCCTAGAAAGAGAATGGTAATAATGTGTTATACATACCATTCTTTCCCTAGCTGTACTCATGGCAGACATCACTAATTGAGCATAGCACTCTTTGAATTTGGGCTTAACTTCTGAATCTTTCTCTGCATAGAACACCAGGTAATCCTATCACTTGACTAGAACTCTCTTGCAATTCTATTATGAACTGTTCCATTCAGGCTTTTGTTCCCACTACAGAAAATACAGCTCTTGTTATAATTGCTGATATCTTAATTTCATATTGCCATGCCCAGGCATCACTTCTCAGGTTGCATTTTGCTCAAGTTATTAAGTCAGTCTCTCTCCCTCTCTTTTAAAATGCTTTCCACTCTTGGTGTCCAGGACATGATACTTACTTGTTTTGCTCCTCGTTCCTGGCTGTTCCTACTCAGGTCTCTTTCTTGTCTCTCTAGCACCCTGATTTCTAAATGCTAATGGAGTGCCCTAGGACGCAACCTCTTTGTCTGTACTCACACTCTTGATGATCTGATCAGTCTCACAGTTTTAAATACCATTGTATGCTAATAATGACCAAATTTATATCTTCAGCTTGGACCTCTCTTCTGAACTCCAGACTTCCAACTGCCCACTCAAAGCTCCATTTAACTGTTCAATAGATATCTCAAGCCTAATGTGCTTAAAAATGAACAATTGGATTTTATCTCTTAAACTTATTTCTCCCTGCAGTATCTTTTATCTTAGTTGCTCACGTCAAATCTTGGGGTCATCCTTTGACCCTTCCCTTCCCTGTTCCCTCTTCTCTTCTCCTTTCCCCCCTCCCTCCTTCTCTCTCCCTTCCTTCTAACCTTCCTTCCCATATCTAATCCTTAGCAAATATTGTTGCTTCTAACTTAAGTATATATATATATCTGGAATCTGACTTCTTCTCATCTCTGGTTAAACACCTGGTGGACAACTCACTTCTGAGAATAACAGTTCCCTCCAGCTGTCAGTCTTCAGAAATGAAGGTCAAAGGGGATCTGGACATTCAAGTAAGGGATATGCACATAGGTGGGTATATTTTCTTGCCTAACTTACATGTTTGCATAGAACAAGATGCTCAGATTCTTTGGTTACCTCTGGCCTGGTGACTGCATTCACCTCCCAACTGATCATTGTACTGCTGCCCATGACCCTTGCCACAGTCATTTTTCACATAGCAGTTAGAATGTTAGTTTAAATACAGATTAAATGTAACTTCTTCTTTCTTTCCTTACTTGTCTCCTGCTCAGGACCTTCCACTTGCCCTTACCTTTGCCTGAAATATTTTTCCCTCAGATATTGATATGTTTCACTGACTTGATTTGGGTCTCTGCTCTAATGCCTCTTAAAAAGGAGGTCTGCCCTGAAGAGACTATTGAAAGTGGCATCCCCTTCATTTTCTATTCTCCCCTCTTTTTTTCATTCATCTTTGTAGCATTCATCTCTAGCTAACATGTTATGGGTTTATTTGTTTCTGCTTCCCTCACCTGCCCACCTCTCACCTACCACTAGGATGTGAGTGCCATGAGAATTCTGTTATGTTAATTGGTTTGTTTCTGGCACCTAAAACTATTCTGTCCCAGGAATATGGAAATGGACCCTAACTGGAATGTACAAGATTACTGGGCATGTCTGTCAGAGTAACACCTGACAGGAGGTGAGGATTCATTCTAGGATGGGGCAGAAGGTATAGCTGTAACTGTGATGGAGTCTGCAATCTTGGGACTGAAATGGTCCTTGGGCTGCCTAGAATTTAGGCATGGAGGCTAGACCTTTGTACCCCAGAAATGAGCAGTCAGTAGATGTGGGATTCTATTTGAGAAGGGGCATAATCTTGGGCTAAGATAGCTTTCTTATGGTGGGACAATTTTCAGAGAGGGCCTCAGCTTAAAGCCTTCAGTAGCCAATATTCCCTGTTGCTGTGGAATGAATGTGCCAATCCTAAAGGAAGAACATGAGTGGGGTTCCACAGCACCGTCTACCAGTGCTTGGCATGTGGCTAATGTTGAGAAATGTTTGTTGAATGGCTAGATATTGAAAGCCTGAACACCATCTGTGTACTGACAACTGTTCCTTGGTCTGAGGTGTTCCTTCCTACCATCCCATCACACTTAACCCTGAGCACTCAGGGCAACTTGTGTTTCCTGCTCAGTACCAACCAACCATGGCAACAGCTTCCTGAGGTTGGGAGATGGAGAGGGGAGAGCAGAGAGCACAGGCAGGGCCAGACCCATAGGTCAGAGCAGGGCTTTCTGCTTTGGGAAGCTGACATCATGCATAAAAGTGGTAGGCATCTGTGCTCTGTGTCCTTGGGAACAAGATGAAGACGAGACTGTTTCCTAAGAAGGAGATACATTGATTTTAGGTAAATCTTATCTAGAGATTCCTTAATATGGAGAAGGGAACATTAAGCTTGAAGATAAGCAGCTAAAAATCTCTTAGAGTTTGTGTTCTAAAAATTATGTAATAAAACAAGATCAGCTTCTTTTCTGTATCTTAGTTCTCCAAGATTTATGCCCTTGGAACACCTGAAACAATATAAACAAAGTTGCTATTCATCCATACATTCAATCATTCATTGATTCACTTGTTTCACAAGTTTTTATTAAATATCAGGATGTACAAGGATAATTAATTTTGAGAACTCATCTTAGAAAGAGGTCCACTTACCTCATTATTGAATATCACTATATTCATCTTCAGAGTACTCCCCTTGCAAAGTTGGGCACCTTCAAAGTACTCCTCTTGAAAAGTTATATACAATGCCAGTGCCTAGTCCACCCTTCAAAGCAAATTTGGAACTCTTTTTCTGGAATTGTCATCAGAGCTATTATCATACAATTAAGTCTGACAATTAAGTTTATAAAATCATCCCAGAAAAATTGCATAGCTTTCCAAGGGGAGTACTTTGAAGGTGCCTTGTAGGGATATTCAGCAATGAGGGACATAGCACTCTTTCTACAATGAGTTCTCAAGCGTAATTGTCCAACCTTGTATTCTAGGTAGGTGGTAAATATCTAAAACTAACAATGACTGCCTTTTAAATAATTTCATTTCATAAGATTTCATAAAGTAGGTATTAATATTCTTACGTTTATTTATTTATCTGAGAGATTGAATCATTTGCTTAAGGTCATGCTATAGTGGATAGAGGAGTCTGGATTCCAATCAAGAC
>NW_003852398.1:18337336-18355417 GCF_000181295.1 Otolemur garnettii | reverse complement strand
AATTGAGTGGGATCTAGCTGCCTCAGTTCCTCTTGCTTTTAACCTGAAATCTCCTTTCCCCAAGAATATCAACTGACCCTATCCTAGGGAGTCAGAGTCCTGGGGCTCTGGGCCTAGGCATGGGTTCCATGAGGATGGACTGCTGGTGGTCTAGGGTTGGAGAGTAGAGGGAAAGCCAGATTGAGGGCCAAGCAGAGAGGCTGACCAGAGCTGCAACCTAAGGGCAGCAATGCAGAAATAACAAGAGAAATTGGGGAGACTGAGGCTAAGCACCCAAGTACAAGGTAGAGATAGGAAGTAGTGCCTATGGCCATTCCTAGAAGTGGTCAACTTAACCTACACAGGACTTTTTATGGGACCTCTTTGACCAGGTTCCCTTCTACAGCTAGGGAAGCTAGGCTGAATTAGTTCTGGCACAAATAGAATAAAGAAATACATGTAGGGAAGAATCACAGGCACACTTTCCTTTCCCATCTCCAAATAACTGTCCTCAGAGGCTGGGGTAGGAAGGATAATGCTACTTAAGAGTTTTGTTCTTAAAAATGTTCAGAATTATAATGTAGATTATCCACTGCTGAGACACACTACTTTTAATGGAAAAATATTTTTGGCTAGAATCTGGGAGGGGGGATATGAAACACTTAACAGTCTCCTTTGTTTCTGAGGGTCTTGATGGAGTGTGAGAAGCTTTTGCCCATTAGTCCTATAACTGCGCCACACACTGATTCTAGACTTAGTCAAGGCAGTTGCCCTGCGATTCTTCTTCCTGGAATAAAGTGTTACTTACCACTGTGAACATCTTTCACTGGGTTCATGAACAATGTAGCAGAACTGAGTAATAAACAGAATGCTGTCAAATATATATCTTCCCATAATAGATCCTATACCTTAAAATGCCTACAGGGAATCACTTTTTAAAGTCTATAACATGCAGTAGTTTTGATACGACTGGTTGAGCCATGCAGCAATGATTAAAAAAAGAGTAATAAATTCAGATTTTACACCAGGCACCAAGCATTAAGCCAAAATGAAACTACCATACTCAAATCTTCTGCAGCTTAGAGCTAATTAGACCTACATTTCCGAATGGCCCAAGCATCGTGCAATGCAGCTAATTGTTATAATAACTATATTCTCATCGAGTGCTGGGCTGTGATTTAAACCAGCAAAGCCTGCCAGGGCTAATGGACGTTCTAGGAGAAGATCTCTGGGGGCTGTGAAACAAGAATGAGAGTTTTACTCCCAAGTGTATCTCTTCACTGGATTTCTAGTGATTGTTCAGATTGTTTGGCAGGGCAGAGATACAGCCCAGAGGTCAGTAGTGTCCCTATGAATTTTAATCACTCCTGAAACACAGTGTTTCAGATATTGGCTGGGTTTTACACAGACATGGGGAGAGGTGATAGTTTGTACTACTTTTCTGGGTTGTTGTGAAGATCAAGTTTAGCTATGTCTATTTATTTCTCTCCATAGTACATACTTTTTAAACAGGGGGCCAGTTCACTGTCCCTCAGACTGTTGGAAGGCTGGACTGCGGGCTCCAGGACGAGTCGACTGCTAAGCAGGACAGGCAGCGTCAGCAAAAACACCTGGCAGGCTGGATAAATGTCCTAGGTGGGCTGCATGTGGCCCACAAGCTGTAGTTTGAGGACGCCTGGCCTAGTACATAGTAAGCACTCAATAAATGGTAGCCCTTGTTAAAAATAAATGCTCCATTTATTAAGGTATGGTTGGTCCTAAATTGACTTTGGCTTTAAAAGGAGGCCCTATTTCAACGGATGCTGGGTGGTTAGTGATTTTAATGTCCTGGATTTCCCCAGAAAATTATATAAGCAAAGGTAATCCAGGGCCTCTGTTGATCCTGGCTGACATTCTACACGTGTAAATATGCTTAGCTCTCGCCTGAGAAATACAGGCTTGATTCAGCAGAAAGTCTTTCTGAACGCTCCAGCGCCCACTGCCCCTTCATGAAGAGAGCCTGTGTGCTAGTCGGAAGGTCTCCAACTTACCTGCAAATGGCGTACCAGGGGCACTTCCTGGTGGGGCAGGATGGAGAGGGTGTTCCCCGCAAATGCCACCCAAAGACACAATCTGAGGAAAAGTAAGTTTGCACTGTCTTCCTGGGAAGCCAGCTTGCTGTATCATGATGGCAGTGACAATGATGATGGTATTAGTACTCACTGAATTCTTCTCAAATTCATTATTAATCTCTTTATATGAAACTCAGATATATTAATGCATCTTCTCTGCCAAGATCTGGGTTAAAACTTCTATATGTGTGATCATTTCTAATCCTCTCGATGACCCTGTAATGTGGATATCTTTACCCCCAGTTTTTTGACAGGAAAACAGATTTGGTATGGTCACATGACCTGGCCATTACATCATCCAATTAACAGTTGGACTTGAGTCCAGTCCAGTTTTGTCTACTCCAAAAAGTACAATCTTGCCAGTGTCCCCATGTTCCCTGCTGGGAAGCCTGTGAGATTGCATTTGCTCATCATTCTAGAAGCTACTGAGTTTCTATGTGTAGTACATGACCTCACACTTTTTGGCTGCCAGTCAAGGAATGAATCAATCCTCCCACCAGTGTCAATTGATCCCCTGCCTTGTGCTCAGCACCACACTAGTGAGAGTGGGGCATAAATGAAAAGTCTGAGACATGGTCTGTGGTTTCAAGGAAAGAGCTCCCTTGAAGCACTTAGTGACTAGTACAACATAGAACACGATCAAAGGCTGGCACAGGGCAGCATCAGGACACGCACCACACAGCTCATGGCACCTACTCCGTGCATGTGGCAGACATGTTAATTCTTTATAGTGCTTTCCTGATGACTCTGGATATGGTCTCAGAATCCTTCCCCAAACAGCACCCCAGGGAGTCAGAACCATCGGCTCCCATCACCATCTCTCTATAGGTTGTCCGCACTCAAAGGGGCAGGAGCCTGGGAAGCCTGGGCGGGGGGACCATGAAGGTTACAGGGGTGATGTGTTCAAGCTCATCCCTGAAGGACAGGGAAAAATTTAGGATAGAATTGCAAGAAAGGAGGATATTCCAGGCAGAAGAAAGTGCATTAGTAAAGTCCCTGAGTTGAGAGTGAGGGAATAGCCTCCTGGGGATAGGGAAGGGAGTAGGTTTCTTAATGTGGAGGCTCTTGGGGCAGGAAGAATGAGATTGAATAAGACTTTTTTGACTTGCTTTTGACCTATTTATGAACATCACAGCCCTTCTCAGAGATAATAAGACGGTAAGACTATTAACTCCTACTTATTGAGGTTATTGTGCCAATCATGCTGCTTACTGCATACGTGTGGCGTCTTATCCTCAGAACCACCCTGCAAGACAGGTGTTAGCATTCCCGGTTTATGAAGGAGAATAGCTAGTGTCTAGAAAGTAGACTATGTAGCTCGTTAAATAACTGGTAGGAAATATCGGTGAAATTCAAATCTGATACTATTGATTTCATCTTTCTAGCATGTTCCTCCCCTGCCTATGTGCACAAACACGTGCTCTTATAAACTCACAATGCACACATGTACTCACATATGATTTACACACATAGACTCATATGTACACACACCACATAAAGATGCATCTGTGAAAACTCACATGTGCACATATGCATACAAACATGCACACGTACATATCCACACACATCCACACACACTAACAATAAACATACACACGCACTATACACGCGCACCCGTTTTTCTGGGAAGAACCATGTTCTGTGATTCTGAGGGTAAGTGTACAACCTGGAACCAGCCAATGAGGGTTTTCTCCAAGCCTTTGGGGCTGGAGCAGAAACACAGAGAGGCTGATGAGGCAGGGTCATCTGATAGCAGGGCTCTTGAGAAAGCATCGTGAGGACGGCCATCCCCGAGCTGCCTGGCTCCTGTCCTTCTTGTGCTTGGTTAACCAACTCTTCCTTTTATTCTTACAGCTGCATGCAAGACTTTCAATAATTGCTTTTTTATCCCCTTCAGTTAATTTCTTAACTTAACCAAAGAGCACTAATTGATATAAATCATCCCTTCAGTTTAACCAATAGAAGTTACTACAGTGATGGGGCCATTCCAGTGAGAATTGTGGCCAGTGAAATGCTGAAGGCAAGGAAGAAACATTGGGTTGCTTTGTTACAACACTTTCCATGGGGTAAGGTCATGATGTAAATGAGCCTGATATATGAGGGCCTCCTAGAATTTCTAGTAATAAACCATTTATAGAGGGTTCATAATCCATAAATTATGAAGTTTAGTCTGTTGTGAACTTTCTTGGTTGTGGTTGGCCTTATGTTTTTCCAGACCCCCTTCTTTTCTGCTACTATCATAATATGATGTATTGTATTAGGACAGTAATTAGTAATACTAATACTAGGAAATGTATTGCTTCTTCTCCCTTCAATACTTTGGAAAATATTTACTGGAGCACTCCACATAATGGTTGATACTCCGAGGAATACAAAGGTTGCTCAAAATACAGAGATAGAAATTTAGAGCTGGAAGATACATTTAAAATAGTGTATCTTCTTATCCTTACAGAAGAGAAAACAGAGGGTCAAAGCAGTTCAGCGATTGAAGAAGGATTATAGAACATGGTGGTAAGTCTGTGACTACCTAGGTCTTGAATTCCTAGAAGAGAGATGTTTATAGTTTCTGATCAGACTCTTGGATTGTAGATGTGGAGATGGGGCATGCAAGCAGGGGGCAACTGGCAAACCCTGCCCTGAATCGGGTATGCATCCTCTTCCTCAACTGTGTAGTTCTGCAGAAACCAAATGACTCAAACACAAAATCAATGGTTTTCAGCTGAGTGTGGAAATCCAGTGCTTCTCTAAGTCTTTCCATGGCACCATTAGTGACCTCTCTCTTTCATCCCAAAGCTGGGGGTTTAGCATAATCCCTCAAGGACAGGGAAGGATTTTTTGTGCTAATGGTATTCCATTGAGCACCATAAGGTACAGAGTCCTGCCTCATGCCTCCAGGCACAGAGAAAAAGGGACAGTCACCACGTATACAGTAACCTTTAATACATTAATTCCACCCAATAGGGACATGTGGATGTCAGACTCTTGCCATCTTATCAGTCAAATAGACTTCGGTTGTTAATTACCATGTTAGGTTTCCTTGATCACTGCAGCATGAGATGTAACAGGCCATGTGTTCTTGCCTGCAATTCAGTTTGTTCTTGGCTTCTATGACACCACAGAGGCTTGACTTTCTTATTTCTGGTTGCTCCTTCTCCATATACTCTTTGTGGCTTCTTCATGCATGGTTTCTTTAAATGTGGTGTCCCGTGATGTGTCCCTCTTCCTGATTTACCAGCTCTTCCTATTCTACTTTCTTTTGGTGGCCACCTGCTGTTTTGAGCCTCTAAGCATCCATTCCATTCCTGTCTTAGTAAAAGCAAACCCATTTGTTTTGGTGGTACCAAGAATGCTTCTATCATTCTAAGTATTCAAAGATTCTGGTGTACAGGTAAATGTTTAAGTACCAGCATATGGAATGGGAAGGAGGGAGCCATTATTTAAATATTTGTAGTAAATATTCCCATCATAGTCCAAGCCTATTAATTCAACACATATTTATTGAGCATTTAATGTATTCCAGGTAGTAGTACTATTCTAGAGATGAGGAATCCACAAGGTCAACAGACCATAGGTTTTATGTGTTCATAGGTGTTATATTCTCATGATTTTTATCTTCTAGACACAGAGATAGATAATAAACAAATAGTTAAATGCATACATGAATTTAAGATAAAAAAATAAATTTAAAATAAAAAAAATTCATGTATTACTTTATTAAGTAATAAATGCTATAAAAATAAAGTAGAATAAATGTGAAGTGCATGGTTCAGGTAGAAAGCTATCTGAAACAGTGAGGTCAGGGAGGTCTTTACTGAGAAATTGACTTTGAGTCAAAATCTGAAAGAGATGCAAACTATATAAGAACTGGGGGAACAGCTCGAACTTGCAGTCCTGGAACTTCTTCTGGATATATTTTGAAGGAGGTATACTTTGTCATGGAGGTTACTATACTAGAAGGATATTGGTTGGAGGTGCTGGTGGCCATTTCTCCACCTTGATGGGAGAGAAACACTGAGTTAAGTGAGGGAGAGAGACTTATTCCTGATGATATAAGGACATTTATATAATTGGACATTTGAACATTGGGCCAACCTTATCCAGCTATGTCTAAAGCCAGCACATCCCTGCCTTTTTTAGATACATGAGCCAATAAACACCATCTCCCTGCCTTTTTCCAGTTAAGATAGTTTATATTTGAACTAATCTCTTAACAACATACCTATCCTCATAGCTTCAAATACAAAGTGTAAAAGAATCACTCTAAATTCTCTTTCTAGATTGGATCTGATTCTAAACTCTAGCCTCATGTCTGTAGCCACTTACCAGGTATCTTTACCTGCAGGACTTTTTGCAAATATCAAAAATATAATATGCATACATTTCAATTCATCATTTTTCCTCTTCAAACTGCTCACTCTATTTTCCATTTCTATTTATCAAGCCAAACCAACACACTGGTGTCATTCTATTACTTCTTTTCTTTCAACCGCCTTAACAAATTAATCCTTAATTCTCATGGAATATGGTTCATAAATATCTTGGGCTCACACCCTCCTCTCTCCATTCCCACTGCACTGCCCGAGTGTAGATGAGATTATAAAGTCTCTCACAGTGTCTGTGAAGCCAGTTTTCCTCCTCTGTCATTTGTAGTTTCCACTGCATAGCAGAATAAAAGTTATTTTTCTTACATATTACGAATTTTATTTAATAGTAAATTTGACTTGAGACCTTGCATCAGTCAGGATTCCCCAAAGAAACAGAACCAATAAGACATATATATATTCATGTATTTTTACATATATATACCTATATAAAAAGAGATTTATTTTAAGGAATTGACTCATGTTATTGCCGGGGCTGGCAAGTTGACAATCTGTGGCCAGCAGGCTGGAATTTCATGCAGGATTTCATTCATGTTATAGTCTTGAGGCAGAATGGTTTTTTTCCTCCAGGAAACAGTGTTTGTTATTAAGGCCTTCAGCTGGTTGCGTGAGGCCCACTCATATCATGGAGGGTGATGGTAATCTCCTTCACTTAAAGTCCACTGGTTGTAAATGTGGGTCATATCTATAAAACATCTTCAGTAGTAACATCTAAATACCATTTGACCAAATAACTGGGCATCCTGGCCAAGCCAAGCTGACACATGAAATTCACCTTCAAAGAGTCAGAACAGGCATTAAAGAGCTGGCCATCGCCAGACATTGATCATTCCTGGATGATTTCAATAATTCCTTCCAAAGACAGGCTGAGGCAGCTGAGGGTCCAAGGCATAGTCTAGTGTGCAAGAGAATCCTCTGGGTACAAGTGTTGGTTCCCTGACTGCAATCTCAGGGCATCCTGATTCCCAAAGCTTAAAGTGGGTATGAAATTAATTTTGAGGGTCTCCACCAAGATTTTGAACAACAGCAACAAAAGATTACAAGAAAGTATTAGAGGGCACCCCATGTGGTAAAAGCAAATATTTTTTGAATGAAATTTTTGTTTCATTTATGAGTGCGTGTGGGAAATGTCTAGTATATTGCTAACTGTGGGTCAGAGTCAAGGTCAAAAAAAAGTCTGAAAGCCTTGCTAGGAAGGATACGGTCAGTATTGACTCTTGTGCATAGTGTGGCAATGTCATTCTTTCCTCTCTTATATCATGAACTTTCATTGCCACCAACAGCACCATCCTTCCCTCCCCATCTCTCTGGGCAGTTTCTTCATCTTCTGGTCTTCCTGAGTCCCGTGATTGCAGAGCAATGAAAAGATAAGGCAGCGAGGGTGCGGACAAGGATATGAAACCCCCATTTCAGCACCCCCCAGCATCCTCCTCCTTCCCACCATTTCCTCTCCACTCATCCCTGGAGTCCCTCTTTGCAATTTGTATGACTTTCTGTTGCCTGTACTGCAGGGACGGCAGGATCCTGGAGTCAGATGTAGGGTCAGGCACCCCACAGAGCAGATAGCAACAGCAAAGTATACTTTAATAACTCCCAGCTCTCGAGCAGCTCTCTGAACCAGACTTAAGATTTCTAGTCCTGTTCCTCCTCAGCTTCCTGGCCTGAGGGGACACCTGACTGATGGCTTTGAATATCCATCAACAAATAAATAACAGCAATAATCATCATCATCATCATCTGCCTGCCACAGGGTTGTGGGAGCCAGGGAGGCTGGCTTTCCTGATGCTGTCTTGCTTCTTAATACAACCTCAAAGTCAATATTAAGCAGAAACCATAGCTGCTTCACACTGCATGAATTTCTCCTTGCCACCATCCTTAAGTCTGATTCCAAAGGTTGGGGCACAATGGGGTGAAATTGTGACCCAGGAGTCCCAGGTCTGAACGCCCTGGTGTCTTCTTTCCTCAAGTGTACTGCATTGCAGGCACCTTTGTGTTCTCAAATGTCCCCACAGTTATGGTCAGAAAGACCCTGGTTGAGTAAAGGAGGCCTGGCTGTGAGGGGGCATTCCCTCAGGACAGCACAGCCATCTACACTGATTAGGACCTTGGGCTTTGGGACCAGAGCCTCAGGGTTTTAGTTTGCATTTCTGCTCTTCTACTTCTTTGTGTGTGTGTGACCTTGAGCAGATTTCTCAACTTTTCTGGGGCTCAATTCCTCATCAGCAAGGCAAGATAATATTAATGGTGGTAATTACAGCAGGCAATACTTATTTGGTGCTGCTTATGTTTCAAGTTGCACTCTGAGTGCTTTACCTGCCTGTCTCCTTGAAACCTCACCACAGCCCTATGGGGGAGGAGAAAGAATTGTCTTTGGAGGATAGATGGGACACTGAGACAGAGAGAGGTTAAAGGAGGTGCCCCCAGCCACACAGCTGCCACAAGATAGAGCCAGGATTGGGTACCGTCCTGAGCTTAGCACACGTTTCAGCTCCAGATCTCCCAGATACTACGGGGCAATAACATGGCTGTTATTACATGCAGGCTGACAGACAGGGCACATCTCCCTTGAGGATTTTGATTAGCCCAGGGTAAATACTCTTAATTCCGAATGTTGAGGTCTAAGAAGATGTTGATGTAGATAATGAGCCGAACACTGCCCAAAGCTCCTGTGGCCACCCTTGCCTACTCTGATCACCTTCACACCAGGTCTGTCCTGGAAAGCAGGTGTGAGGCCTGCCCTTCCCACATGTCAGCTCATCACCAAGGGGAACCTTGTATTCTTAGTCTTCACAGCACCTGGCTCATCAAAATACCTCTTGTTCAGGCAGTATGAATGTCTGCTGGGCACAGTGAACGGGCTGTTGCATGAGGCCCCACCTCCTGAGCCCTTCCTTCCCCCATCTGGGTAAAGTGTGGTTTACCCATTGAAATTCTCTTTTAAACTGAAAATGTTCTTGATTGGGGAAAACGCTGAGACACTGGCTCCTTTGGGTGACTTCATTTATTGCATTGCTTTCCTTTCAGTTGTGAGTAGCCAGGGCCCCCATCTACTCAGGGAAAAGCTGGAGTTAGGGCCAGCAGTCTTAGTCTGGCCTGGACCATGGACTCCACATGGAGAACAGCTCAGGATTGTGGTCAAGAGATAGTATTTTGTTTGTTTGTTTGTTTTGAAACAGAGTCCCACTCTATCACCCTGGGTGGAGTGCTGTGGCATTATCATAGCTCACAACAACCTCAGTCTCTTGGGCTCAGGTGATCCTCTTGCCTCATTCTCCTCATTAGCTGGGACTACAAGCACCTGCCATGATGCCTGGCTAGTTTTTATATTTTCAGTGGAGATGGGGTCTTGCTCTTACACAAGCTGGTCTCGAAATGCTGAGTTGAAGCAATCCACCTGCCTTGGTCTCCCTGAGTGCTAGGATAACAGGTTGAGAAGCCCCGTCTGGCCAGTATTTCCTTTTTACTCATGGTCAGTGATCAAGGGGGCCTCCTTTACCTTTGACAAGCTGGGATGCAGCCTGGGCACCGGCATTTTCTTTTTCCACAGATCGCCCTCTACCCTGTCACTCATTTCTGAATCTCTTAGAGATGAAAACATTAGCTGGGGTAGGAATAAAAGTCCTCCATTCTCATCTCATTTCATTAGGATTCACATTTGGCAGCTAGATGAAGGGGACAGGGAGAGACCACAAGTTTCACGGGCTCCCTCGTGGAGGAAGTTTGCTGGAGCCAGGCACGAAATGGCCACAAGCTCAACCGTGGGAAGCACGTTCTGACAGGACTCTTGGAAAATGATTTCAGCTACACCACTAACTCCTAATCCGATTTAATGATCCTATTTCGATAGCATTACGTATATAGTTTCTGGTTAGGAGAAAAACCACCACCTCTCCAGGCCTCCCTGCAGGTGTCCTGAAACCAGGGCTACTGGGGGAACCGCTCTTCCTCCCCTCCGTCCTGGGGCTTAGGTCTTTAATGTGAAAATGTGGCCTTCAGACATTCTGGAATATTGGAAAGGGCAGAGACGGGGGAGTGGGGGTGGCAGTGCTAAAAGTTCTAAACAAGCCAGCTGGGGCGGGAGCTTGGTCGTGAGGGAACATTATCTGGTGTGATTCTTTGTTTTCACGGCATCACCTCCTATTTCTCAGACCAACAGAATCACCAAGCTGTAAACGGCACACCTTACAAATCAGCGTCCCCTGACGTGGCTGGAGCGTTCATTACCCGCTGTAAAGGCGCACCAGCAAGAGAGGTTGCTGTTCTGTAGCCCAATTTTCCATCGCAATAACCCAATTAACTGGTGTGTGTGTTTGTTTTACAAAGCTCCAAGCTACAATAAACCATACAGATACGTGGGCTGCAGAAAGCTCTGTAATTAGGACAAGGTGTACAAATTAAACTACTCTTTTTAAACTTCAAACCAGCTAACTTCTGACATACTGTACTGCTGGGGCTTCTGGGACTGAACCCAATTAACATCTTAGTATTTTATAAGCATCGTTTTAATTGCATTTGTATGCAATCTTCTCTCCAAGTGCCTTTCAAGGTGCTAGTCCTCGTTCAGCTTTTATTACTTTGGTGATTTAAATCTTCTCTCTCGGAGGTTCCCGTTAATAATGACTACTGCTACTTCAAATGCTGGTCCAACATAAAACTCGTCTCTCGGAAGAATTATGCTTTAAAACAGTTACATTTAACTTTATTATTACATTTTTAATTTTTTTCTCTGTTTGAACATTGTGCCCTTAGACGTTTTATCAACCTGTCAGCTCTTAGAACAGCTGGAAAAGAGATGCTCTTTAGAAGCTAGGATGATGGTTTTCATTTTTTTTTTCTTCCTCTGCTCACCTTTAGTCTAAGTAAAGGTGCCATTAGATGCTATGGTGTCGGTGCCATCAGAGTGGCACCTAAGTAAAGGTGCCATTAGTCTAAGGTGTCGGTGCCATCAGATGCTATGGTGATAAGGGGGTTTTTGAACGGATGAATTTGGGGTGTTTTAATTTTCCTTGTGGGTTTCAAGACATCTGTGCCTACATTTCAGAGCTGAGAGGAAGCATTTCCTTCCTGTGTAAAATCTAAGGGCCCATCAAAAAATGCAGGGATCAAGATAATATTTTAAAGCCATATTTAAAAAAAAAAACCAACAAATAAAATCAGGAAACTGCAATCCACAGGCCAGATGCCTGTTTTCTTGTAAATAAAATCTTTCTGGAGCCAGGACCAGGGTTAGGGTGAGCAGAGTAAGGCAGCTTATACAAACAAGTGCAGAGTCATTTCCTGTTTTTATTGAAAATTCTGATGTTTTATTTGTTATGAATTTGGGGGGCATTCATCTCTATTTTTACATATGTTACATTCAAATACTGTACATCCTAATTCTTTAAATTCTGTGCCCAGGTGAGCACCTCACTGCCTTCTCCTGGTCTGGCCCTCACTCTCATTCTAGGTACAAGGAAGACTTTAAAAGAAATTTAAACATATGCACAAGTCCTGAAGGAAATTTTTCCACCTTGTGGATAAAACTGCAGGGAAAATCTCAGCCCTCTGTGTGTTTCTCTCTGAGTACAGTATACACAGAAGTCCTCCCTCCCTGCTCAGAAGCACCCACACCAATGGCAAATGCCTGAGTTTATGGGAAATACCAAAGCAAGCTCTTCTTCATAACCCTGAACTACAAAAGTAAAGAGTTTCCATAATTTTCCTTTGATGCTTCTTATTGCAAGAAGGAGTTAGAAAAAATGAGTACTAATGTTGTGCTCAATTAGGATTTCTGTTATCTGGATAAAAATATACAGTCTTGAGCTGCCAGTGAGATCCTCCTGGAATATTTTAAACCTTTTTGCTTGATTGAGTGTCTTGTCAAACAAAACTGGCAGCCTCTCTCCCAGAGCTGCCTGAATCTATGCAGATACGATTTCTATCATGCCTTTATTATGTGTAGTCTGTAATAAGGATGAGCACATATAAATCATCTCTGGATGGCAGTTAGGATGCAATCCTCAAAGGAGAAAGACATTTCTGCTTTCAAATGTCTAGTGATTTCAGATATAATATAGCAAGTCTCCCCTGCACTGCACTATCTTCAATTCTCCTCAAGCCCTTCTGTGGAAGGATGAGACTTTCATATCTTTCTCTGCAAAAATCACTCTCGAGATAAGAATTGTGTCACTAAGACCAGGGTACTATATCTTTTGGGCTAGTATGATATCAAAGTTGCATTTGAAAAGAGGATCCTTTCGTCATTTGATTCAGGAGGCTGGCACTGAGGGAAGGTGGGGAGACCTCGGGTTTGGGGGTGGCTTTGTGCCAACAGGGCATAGGCCTTGAAGTGGGGAGATGTCAAAACTCTGACGGTCTGACTCTGCAGCAAGGAGCAATTGCACTTTCAGCGACATTTCAAAGGATTATTCTTTTCCCTGAATCAGGATCTGAGTCATAAATATCTCAACCTTCTTTCTGTGACACAGAGGATATAGCTTGGGAGGAAAAAACTCAAAACTAATAACAAAACTGTACTGCAAATTCCAAGTTCAGGGCTTCAGACTTGGTTACTAATATTATTAAAATGTACTGATGTAGTTCTTATGTGCCAAGCAATAAGCATCTCCTTGTATTATCTCATTTAATCTTTAATAGACTGCAGCAATGTAGTCTATTGCACACTACCCATTGTATTTTAATAGTTGTTAAGGGAAAGTAGGTAAGTTAGAGAATGAGCCTGTGGCCACAGGTTTAACAGGCAATAATCCAGAATTCAAACCCAGTTGCACTTTCTGATGTGTCTGTCTGATTTCTCATCCAGTCTGTTTGCTCTCCGTTTGCACTTACCGTGTGGTCTTGGGCTACTTTATCTCTCAGATCTCAGGAAGATCAGGACAACACTGAAAGAGCTGGCTTAGAAATCAGATCAGTAAGTGCTCAGAGGGTCTTGGGAGCCCACTTGAGTTGCTATTAAAAGGCAATCTATAGGAATCCTTGGTTGGGTCATGGTATGTGTGTGTGTGTGTGTGTGTGTGTGTGTGTGTACACAAGGAGTGGCAGTGGTGTTGGGGGAGGGATAAAATTCCACATATATTATGAAGTTACACTGTTCTTTGCACCCAGGTCCAATTCTCTGGTTTGGGGTGTCTTTCCCTTTTTCTCCCTTCCCCTCTTCTTTCTTCTGTCCTCGGATTTGACTGATGTAGGTCTGTTCACCCAGTGCCCAGCCCATCCATGGGAAATGGCAAATGAGGACTTCATGATGTGGGATGGTGGGGTGTCCTAGTGCCTGGGCGCTGAGGGTCTTGAGGTCATGGGAGTCCTGTAACAGGGTCAGAGAAGCTCTGTAGCAGACAGACCATGAGTGCTGTGAGACCCAGGGCTGTGTCCCTGTGCCTAGCACAGCTGCTGACCAGAGAAATCACTAAACCATTCCTGCTACAGAGGAAGGCATTCTGATAAAATAATCCCCACCAATCCCTACCAGGATTTAATAAAGCAATATAGAATGTAAGACTGCCCTTCACTTTGGGCACTTTAGCCCTTGGTAGTGGGAGATCTTTGGGGGCAAGGGTCTTTACTTAGCATCTGTTGTCACAGCAAGCTTCTCTGTCCTGCCAGTGAGCGTGAGAGGTGAGTCCCTCTGCCTGAAGCAGGGGGAGCAGGAAGATAAGGAGGAGGCTTAGGAAGAGGGCAAAGAACAGAGAGGATGAGAAGGCAGGAAGAGAGGAGCGTTTCATGACTGGAGTCCTTTCTCAGAGCACGAAGGGAGTGCTCGTTTGAACACAAACCCAGGAAGTTGCTGTGCAGTGCCTATCCTTCCCTTATCTGCAGGCGGCTCCAGCCAGATAAGGGTGTCACTGCGATTTCTCACTCTTGGCTGTTACGGCCTGAGTGTCTGTGTATGGCCTTCCCTGGTCTTTCTCAGAAATCCAAGTGGTTGGCACAAGGATTCAGACCTTGGTGATTGAGCTGCTGAAAAGTTGAGATCCCAACTAGCAGGATGCCTGGTTCTCCATAGCTGGTGGAGAAAACATTGCCATGTGTGAGGGCATCTCTTGCCAAGATGGCAGTTCAAGTCCTGCCTTGCTTTTACTGGCCACAAGCTCTAAACCGGAGGGAGTCATTTCTTCCCAAACTACTTTCCAGAATTGCCAAAAGTGATCCAAATCTCCATAAAAGTGTTTTAAGAACTGTGAAGTTTCTACAGGTGGGACTCATTGGTATGACTCAAGGTGGCAACATAATTGCAAATGGAGAAGGTTAGGCCTGTGTAAGGGCTGTAAGCAAGTTTATTCCCCTTAAGCAGTTTGATTATGAATCGCAAATCCTACTTGGAAGCTCTCCAGGGGTGGGCAGTCCATAGCCTTATTCACTGTTGCATTTGGGATGTCCACATTCACATTAAACCTGAAATTTGCCTGTGGCAGTGGGAGCACTTACCTTTCTTCTGATGCAGATGGAAGAAAACGGGTCTAAATCATTCATAGCAGCTTGTCCCTCTTTGTACTTAAAGACCACTAAGAATCCTTCCCTGTGACTTCCTACCTTAGAGGAGAGGCTCACCTGTTTTCTATGGACGGGTCGGGCCAAACCCTCTGCCATGCTGTCCAGCCCAGGGATGAGAACATACCTACCCCACTCTTGGGGAGAGAAGAGGTGTGGCTGAGCGGTTTCTGTGCTAGCATACAGTTGAGGGGAGGGCCATCTGGGGCCACTGTTTTGTTCATTGTTGACCTAAGAAAGTACCAGTGGCAGTCCCTGGCCAGATTTAGCCCAGCCTTTGGCAGCTTGAAGCCTAAGGCAGGTGATATTTGCTGAGCAAATTAATTTTTCTAGCCTGATGCAGACAGACTCTGGGGCATGGCCCAGATACTCAGAGTATGCTGACGTCTGCCTATAGGAGACATTTAATACATGAGTCAGTAATTGCTTAGATGGCAGCCTGAGGTCAGCAAAAACAATGTGGGAGAAACCAGAGAATTCCGGGGTGCTAGTTCCTGCCTTTGGCAGACGGTGTGTCTTGGGCAGGTTACTTGGCCTCTCTGAGTTTCAACTTCCTGATCTGTAAAATGAGGGTAATGTCTTTTCACTGAATGACTTGTGAGAACTGGAAGAACTCATGTGTATGAAATTGTAGAGGATAGTTTAATTTGCGAGTTACAGAAGAGATTATTATTATTTTATTAACACTGTCATTTACTTCATTATACAAACTGCTCCATCTCCTTCGGCGGCAAGGAGGAGAAGCACAAATTCTCAGGACTCTAAGTGGCAAAAAAACCCCATCGTGTCGGATAGCCCACTCTGCACCTGCACCCGCATCAAGCACAGACTTCGCCTTTCCATGGTGGAGACTCTGGAGCTCAGAGAAGTTTTCTTGCTCACCTGGAACTGCCTGGAAGGATGAGGTGTCTGTGCCAGAGGGGGCTAAGTAATAATTTACCAGTTAGCATTTTGAGTGTGATGCCTAAAATGGTGGAGGGGCTACTGTTGTGGAAACTCTGAGGCTACAAAAATGGATTTGACACTTACCCTATACCCAAGAACCAATGAGGGTTGAATCATGTCTTTATTCCATAAGAATTTATTATACTACTATGTGCTGATTATCTGGAGACTTTGGGAAACAAGACAGACATTGTCTCAGCTTGCATGAAAGCTATGGTATATTGTAAATGTGGAAGAATTTTAGGGCAACCATGAACTTTGAAGAATTGGATACAAAATCGTTGTGTTGGTGTAGTTTTATTTTTCCCCCTGGGGAAAGTGTTTTATAACTTTGATTGAATTTTCAGAGGAGCCAGCACCCCTCCTTAAAAGTTAAGAGTCTGGTGGGAAAGGACATTTGCACTAGTCTGTTTATCAAAGCTCAATTTACAATTAACAAAATGTAGAAACAAACTAAACGCCCACCAATCCAGGAGTGGATTAACAAGCTGTGGTATATGTATACCATGGAATACTATTCAGTCATTAAAAGAGATGGAGACTTTACATCTTTTGTATTAGCCTGAATGGAGGTGGAATACTTTCTTCTTAGTAAAGCATCACAAGAATGGAAAAGGAGGAATCCAATATACTCAATTCTAATATGAAGGCAGTAGATGAGCTAATACGGGAGCGTGGGGGTAAGAGAATGAAGGAGTAGGGAGAGGGCAGGAGGGAAGGGGTTGGTCATAGTGTATGGCACACCTCTTATGGGCAGGACACAATTATAACAGGGATTTTATCTAACAAATGCAATCAGCATAACCTAATTCTTTGTACCCTCAATAAATCCCCTGCTGCCCCCAAATAGAGTCTGCTGGGAAAGACAAGGCATCCCCCATGAAAAGAGTGACAAAAGCAGAAAGTGTCTCGGAGAAAGTACACTGTAGAGATACCTACCAAAAAGGGAGTGATTCTTGTCAGCTGGGCTGTTTGGGGAAGGCTGCTAGAGAAGGATGTGTTTGACTTGATCCTTAGCAGATGAAAGAATATAGTTCAGTGCCTCTGCATTGCATAAATTCTGGAGCAACCTTTCCCAGCAGAGTCTGTGTGAGCAGTGCCACTGCTGGGGTCGAGCAGTGTGGAGCTGTACACAACGATCCTGACATGGTCAGGGGGACAGAAACCATCCTTGCATCAGTGAGCTATGGATTTCTTGACTAAGGTATCCCGACTGTTTTCTTATCACACCATGGCAATGGAATAAAAAGACTAACAGGAACAGCAAAGACTCAGAAATATCACTGCTTACAGAGCAAACTCAGCATGCACGTAGGATTCCTTTTCTTATTTTTCCATTTCATTGCTTGAATTCTTACATGCCATATTAAAGGAAGCTCAGAGTATTCCACCACCACTTGAATTATACAAAATCCAAGGAGCTTACTTAGTCCAAAGGGTGGGTGGTCAGTCTTTAATGAACACACTCTGAAAACAGACTTGGAATGTGGCCTCTATTCCAGTGATGTGGCTTCTTGTGGCTCATGGTACAACTGATAACGTATAGCCTTGCACCAGTCTTGGGTGAGGTTTTGGCTTGAGTCTTGTCATGGTGACACCAGGCTCTTACTTTCTTTTAGCTCTCTTGGTTGACCTTTACTTTCTCATCTGTTTTCTAGAAGTGATGATGTCACCAGTATCATTGTTAAGGCCGATCCTCAGTGTCCACCCCTTTACCAGCCTAGAACATTGATCCTTCTTTCTTTCCTCTGACTCTCCCCCCAAGGGTGAGGCTGCTTCTATCCTAAACCCTTAAAACTCAGAGGCTTTCCTCTGTCCCTGTCTGAGAACAATCGCGTACTCTCACAACATGCCTGTTTTGAAGAAAGGTCCCTTCAGTGATTTATGGTGTTGCAGCCAGTAACTTCTCCTGCTGACCATGCTCAGTCTCTGGTGGGTAGTCCTTGGGTGGACTCCCTTTCTACATGAAGGTTTTTAGGTAAAGTGGTGCAATGGCTGATCCAGAGCTTTAGAGTAAGACCTTGGATTTGGATAATGCATTAGACCTGGGACCTTGGGGAGTTTGTTTAACCCTCTATGCACTTTAGTTTCTTCTTTTCTAATATCTTTATATATTGTCCACCTCATAGGGTTGTTATGCAGCTTGTATAAGATGATGCTCTCTGCTGGCATAGAGG
>NW_003852398.1:18289896-18337175 GCF_000181295.1 Otolemur garnettii | reverse complement strand
CAGGACCCGAGATCATCCTGCTGTACTCTGCTTTATGCACCAGCAGAGTAAATTGCAACCAAGGCTTTGCCTAGGATCCAGGCAGCGTTGATTCAGTCCTTTCAGTGGGGGCTTCTACTTTCCAGTTTTCTCAGTTAATGAAATGCCTTTAGTGCCCCAAGCTAACCCGTGTAGCTGTGAGGCCTCCTTTATCCTCACACTGCAAACATAGCCTCTTCATTCCCCCATTAGGTCTGCATGGGGTCCCAGCCAGCTTCCCACTCAGCTTCTCACAGCTGGGCCCTCGGCTGTGCCTAGGACCTGGGACTCTCTTTCCTTTAGCCCTGTTCTACCAGCACCTTTTGAGGGAGATGAGGGAGCTCTTACCAGGAAACCTGGGGACTCCAGTGGGATCCCCTGTGGGACTGGAGTCCCTGGCCAAGCAATGGCCCCAGAAACTTTGTAACAGGAGAAACATGCATGTTCCATCCTCCACCTACCCCTGGTCCAGGCAGTGAGCTGGGGTGTGCTCTAATGAGCTCTTCTTGGCACCTACTGGGCAAGGACAGGGTGATGTGCTTTGGCTATAATCTTTCCAATAAAGGACAGGGAGACCCCAGAACACTTTGCTTCTTTTGGGGTTGGCAAGCTGGACTCAAGCAGGGCACCATCCCTGTACCCTGTATCCAGTTTTGGGTATGACATTGTTTGGTGCTTCAGTTTCTCACCTGAGCAATGAGGAAACTAGTCTAGCAAATGCCCCCTGACATTAGAAAGTAACTCCAGCACGACTAGGGGTAAGGAAGGTGGGCACCACCCTGTCCCTTGCTTACACTGTAATGTGAACTCTACCCCTTCCCAGCATTTTTTGGAGCGAGTTTCCTCTCTTCCCAGTAGGTTTTCTCATCTGTACAATGGCCACAATAATAGTTGTTGCGATGAAGTCCTTGACACAGTGGCCAGCAGGTAGTAAGTGCTCAGTAAACATTTGTTACTGTTATTATTATTTGTTTGAATAGTTCTTTTAATTTTCCTAAGATTTTGCATACCCCTTGCTTTAATACTTCAAGCCTCATGGAACCTCTCTGTAGGCCATCTCATTTAGCAGTTGAAGAAACCAAGGTACAGAGAAGTAGGGTGACATGACTGGGGTGACACAGCATACCAGGGTCAGATCAGATCTTCTGACTCCTAGGGTGCTTCTTTCCAGAAGCATGAGCTCCATCTGAGAGTAAATCTAGGGACTTTACCACCTCCAGGCAGAGCCTGTACTCAGAGTCCACACTCTAGGCTCTGCTCCTCTATGGCATATGTTGACCCCTTGACAAGGACTTGTGGAAAAATCTTATTTTTTCTTTAAGGCCTTGCTCAAATGTTATGGGCTCTATAAAGTAACTTTTCTTATTCCCTGGGTTGAATTAATTCTTCTTTCTTTGTATTCTGGATAAGTATCTGACATGGCACTTGATATCATACTGTGACTAAATTGTAATTGACCTTAAACGTAGTGAAGTAAAGAGAAATTTCTCTGTTATACATTCAGAGTAAGTGTACCTTAAGTATCTGTTCAATTAAAAATATTAATAATAGCACCAGTAACTCTGGTCTCATTTAATCCTTATAACAACTCTCAGGTAGGTACTGTGATTCTCCCCACTTTTCTGATGGACTACTGACATGTAGAGGAGTTACTTTTTCTGAGTACTTAACTTTACATAACTAGAAAGGGGTGAGACTGAGGTTTGAACCTAGATCTGAGCGTGTGTAGAGCTGAGCTCTTAACCAGTTCCCCCAAACCTTTTACCCATTCGCATGAAGATTTTTTCCTCCACACAATAAATGTCTACTCCAAATGTTCCCTGGGAGCTGGTCTGGGTTGGCCTTCCCTGAGAGATGAGTAAAAAGAGCCTGGGGAATTAGATGGCAGAAGACCCTGAACAAGCCTCTTTGCTTCTGCATGACGTTAAGAGGTAGATGTCTTCAGCTTCTCAAATGTGTGTCTCCCTGAACATCCCCATGGGCATACAGGGACATACAGGGCCCTACAGGGCTGTGGCCTATTGGAGAACCTCTGAGAATGGTGCCTCTTCTGCTGTAGTTATCTTTCCCAGGGCCCATGAGCCAACTGACATTTGCATGTCCCTCACCTGCAATAGCTGAGGGATAACTCTTTGGTAACCACTCTTTTCCTGTCACCTGCATCAAGTGAATGAAAGCTGCCAAGATCCAGCCATGACTCAGTGCCAGAGTTTCCCTAGCTGACTCCAGGGGAAAATGAGTACATGGAGAAGTCTCAGTGATAACGACAGGGGGTTAGGACTATGAAGGCATATGCAACAGAGAGCCTTGGCTTCTGGGCCGCAAGGCTGCAGAGAAAGGGCTTGTGCTGAAAGCCTGTAGAGCAGGTCACATCACTGCTTTGGGCGTCAGGATTGTCACAGCATGTCCTTCAACTTAGCTTTCTAGATTAAGTTCAGAAAGAAAACCATGACTCTCAGTCAAGGCTCTCATTGCAAAGTCTTGGGAAGGGACTTCCAAGATGACCTAACCCAGCAAACATATCAAATTCATCTTTCCACTGCTCTATTCTGTGCTCAGAGCAAGGGTAGCATCTCATGGGTGCAGTGTTCTCTCTAGAGTAGCCTCAGTGCAGCTCAGAATCCTTCAGTGTGTAGTCATCGAAACAACCATGAGTTGGCCCACAGACTCCAATCAGGACCTTGAACTTTTAGCTTAGCTCTCTTCACAAGCTCCCTTCTTGGGTCTGTGGGATGGAGTTCCTGGGGAGCTGTTTGGGGGCCGTAGAGAAGTTTCTGTTTGAATTGGATGTCACTGGAGGTAAGTTGAAGTCCCGGAAAGGATAAGAGATCAGGAGATAAGAAGTTGGGGTCTAGCTCTGATGTTGTCACCAAGGAACTGAGTAATCTTAGGCAAGACACCACTTTCCTGGACCTTGATTAGCCTCAGCTATAAAATGAGGGTCTGGAGAGAAAAACATGATGGCCATAAGCCTTCTTTCAGAAGTGTGTCTTTGGAATGTATTTGTATATTGAGATACGCAGTGGTGATATGTATTCCTTGCCCCAAGAGGCAGTGTCTATGCTGTGCATATGCCCAGTTTCAGCAAGAGTAGCCCTGTGACCCTCGTGCTGCCACTCTGCACTCCCATGCCTGTGGCAGACACTGGCAATCATGCCTAGCACTCTCCCCTGCCTCATTTGGACTTGATCCTAGAATCCTTCTCACCTTTTTGTCTGGGCGTCTGAGTGGCCAGTCCCAATTGATCAGAGTTTACAAGGGACACCTGTTGTGGGCTGATTTGTGTCCCTCCAAGAAATCTATGTTGAAGCTGTAAACCTCCAGTGCCTCAGCATGTGACCATATTTGGCGAAAGTGTCTTGACAGAGGTGATTGGAAGAAAACAGGGTCTTTAGAGGAGTGGGGAGGAAGAAATCATAGGATAAAGAGAGAGAGAAGACTTCCATTGGCTCCAGAGGGGCTGCCCTCCTGGTGTCTTTAGGAAGTTCTATATTGTTTTGCTTTGGGAAAAATCACCTGGGGTTTCCAAGCATCACCTAGAACTTTCTTGCCTTTGTAGGAACTAAGGTCACAAATGGAAAGTAAGTCAGGTGCTGGAGAGATAGGGGTGGCTGGGATGAACTGAAGCCTCCAGCACGGCCACATTGCTCTTTCAGGCCTGCTGGGGTTTGACTGGCTGAGAGTTAAAAAGAGAAGCTGGGAGCCAGGAGGCCCTGGGCTGGTGAGCTTTTTACTTCTTAGCTCTTCGCTAAGGGTTTGGCACTTCACCTGCTAGATGGCGCTGTCCTCTAAGGAAAGGCACCAGCTCTGCCTAACTGGAGGCTAAGTCAAGGCTATAGAACAAGTGAAGTTGGAAAGACTGAGGGGCAGGAGGGTGAGAGGATGGAAGGCAGCCCTTTCCCCGCAGTGACATCTCCTCCTGCGGTGGTGGCTCTTGTTGCCTTTACAGTTTTTATTTTGTAGCATGGGGATTTTGTACACTACATCTGAAAAGTTACAGGGCCCTATTATCGGCACAAAAGTGTACAAGAAAACACATGTGTGTGTGTGTCATGGGGAGAAGGCAGGAATGGCTATGCAGGTCCCACCCCAAGGCTGCAACTTAACAAATGACATGTCTCAGCCCTGGTCTTTGGCCTTGACTTATATGAGATCAGTGGGAAAAAGAAACAGTAAGTCCTTTTTTCCTCCTGCCTGCAGAGCCGGATGTCTGGGACTCTTGGTGGCTTTGCTCTGAATTCTTCCAGCTCAGCTCCAGTCAGGGGCAAAAATGCATGTAGGCACTGAGACCTCCTTTTCCGTGCAATTTTATTGTTAGACTGACAGGCTGGCTTCTGGTCTGCATGTGAAATCAGGGAAGCTGCCTGCAACTACTCCCACTCTATCAGCAGCCAGAAGGAAGGAAAACAAAGATAAGGGGTGGGGGTTGGAAACCAGGAGGGGACCCAGAGGAGGTGGGGGAGGGATGAGGAAAGAGAGAGACAAGGGGACAAAGAGCAGAGGTGAAGGGTGAAGGGGCTGGGGGATGGAGAGCTAGACAGGGGTGACCAGGTGTCCAGAAAGAAAGAACAGAGCAACAGGGGGAAGCCAGCAGTGAGGCTAGAAGGCTGGGAGAGGGAAGAGGGCACACTGGATGTGGGCTTAAGTGTCTGTGCTGCAGCCCAGAGGCAGGGAGGGAGGCTCTCCCAGGCAAACAGGAAGACAAAAGGAAGGGAAGTCTAATAACTCGAGAAAATCTGGCCAGAAAGGAGGGGGAAACCTCTGCAATGAGGAACTTGCAGAAAAGCAGGGCAGGAGATAGAGGAAGCTTTGAAGCAGGAGGCTCTGGAAGCAAGAATGGCAGAGAACAGAGCCGCACTAAGAAAGGAAAAAAAAACAAGGAGAGAGAACAAGCAAAGCACAGCACAAGCGAGAGTGAAGGCACAGGGAAAGCGCCATCGAAAGAATGCTTACCTTAGAGTCGTAAAGGCTGGAATGTGTGTGTTTTGGCCTGTGGCCAGCGTCCAGGAAACAGTGTGGCTTTTAAACAAGTTGTGGAGTGACTGGGTCCCCACGTTAGTAGCTTGCCCTGGTCTTCCGTGTTGAAATGCAATTGTGCTGAGCTGCCCTCTCGTTGGCTGGCAGCCTGGGATTGGGGAAATCCGAAGGGGCCTGCTGTCTATACAGAGGGTCATCACTGCTCCATTTATGGTGTTCCAAGTTCAGAGGCATCAACTTTTTGTCCAGGACAAGAGTTGAGATGTGGTCCCTTTGGGGATGTTTCTCAGTGGGACTGTGGTATGTGTTCTGGGAGAAGAGAGGGGGACATGGTTAACGGCAATGGAAGTTGGAGGTTTAGGAAAGGCCCCTGGACTCTGACAGCCACCATTCAGTTCCTAGTTTTACCACCCTACTGTGTAAACTAGCACATGTCACTTCATCCCTCTGGGCCTCGGCCACTCATCCTAAAGCTAGGGTCATAATCACACCTACTTATCTCATAGGTAGGCTCAGGCTCATATTAATGCTCAGTAAATGTTAGCTGTCCTGTGATTATTAAGGATCAGACAACTTGTGTGTGTTCCAGGGGATCAGTCCTTGAATGCAGAGTAAGGAGCTTAGACTTAAAGATATTTCAGCAAGGAAATGATCTGTTTTAGGCATCATTTGGGAAAATAAATCCAGCAATGACCAGTGGGCTGCTCCTGGGGAGGAAGGAAGACCATTTTGGTGACCAGAACATGCATGAGAGAGCGGGGTCCCAGAATAGGCACGTCGGGTGCTCAAAGAAATTGGAAAGATATTTAGAGAGACATCCAAACAGAAAAAGCTTTATGACAGGATGGATAAGTAGTAAGAGAGGGAAATTTCAAGTGTGACTCCAAGGTTTTGGAGCCACAAACAGGAGTCAGAAGGAGCTCTCAAGCTAAGAATGATTTTTATTATTTAAAGAGTTGAAATAATCCAAAAACAAGCATTAAGAGAATATGTGACAGAGATGGTATGTGGTTTGCAAAGCCCAAACTATTTATTATCTGGCCCTTTATAGAGAGTTGCTTCATCTCTGGTCTGATGTAGAGACTCAGAAAAAGACTCTGTCCCAGAAACAGAGAAGCTGCTGGGGGGGGGGTGCAGAATATGGTGTTCCCCAGAAAATCAGAGTGATAGAACTAAGGCTACAGCAAGGATTGTATGAATAATATACCTGTTTGAGAGTCATTCACAAATATTTGCTAAATGTGGGCTCAGAAAGACAGACAGACCTGATTTGAATCATGGTATCCAGTGATGCTGTGAAGTTATCAACCTCTGTGGGTCTCAGTTTCCCCATTTGTAGATTTAAAAAATAACATTTACCTCCTGTAATTTTTTTTTTTTTTTAGAACTAAATGTGATGAAAGGTAAAGCATTTAAACAATTATCTGGCACAAAGCACACAATAAACACGAGCTTCTTTTATTTCTAAATTTTATTTCTTTTTTTGTTTGTTTTATTTTTTCAAATTAATACGAGGGTACAATTTTTAGGTTACATTGTTCTCACTTCCAGGATAAAGTTCCATTTGTAGAGGAGCCCCTCGCCCGGGGAGGGGGGTACGTGTTATACACCCTCACAGTGTGCACATTAGATCCCACCTCATGCCCTGCTTCCTTCTGCCAAACACCAGCTTTTAATTGCTATCGTGGACCTAGAATAGAAGCCCAGAGCTGGAAATGAACATGGCATAGGAGAAAGAAGAAAGGCTGGATTGATCCAGGAAATAACCAGAAGCAAATATCAGCTGCCATTATTCTCATCACCCATATTCTCAACTTTTGCTGTTATTAAACTTTGGGGTGTTCTTGGACTCCCCCTGCCCTCATCTGTAAAGCATGAGGCTTGTTTAGAATATTTTCACAATATTTTGCCCATTTCCTTTTCCTGATTTCCCTTCCTCCTGTCCCTCTCTGGTTACAAACATGCATATATATTTTTTGACAATTCTGACAGCCAGGTCATCTCTTCCCCCATCCTCTTTAAAAGCCCAGGTCCTGTAAGGACTGATTCCAGTCCTCCCTCCCCACTTCCAGCGACTTCCAGCCCCGTCGCCCGTCGACCCTCACGGTGCTTCCCAATAGAAGAGTCCCCTAGTTCTTCCTGCAAAGTCAGCCCAGCGCCACCTCCCCAACATTTGTCAGAAGTTCTCTGCCTTCCCGCCAGTACTTCTGGAGAGCATGGAGTGAATTCCCGAGTTTCTAATCCTCCCAGCTGCGATGGAACCTCTTCCCACACTCTGTTTAAGAAGAAGGAAGAGGGAAAAAAAGACCGGAGGAGGAGCCGGAGCACGGGGCTGCGGGCGGCCGGGCAGTGCCTGTGCTGCGGCTGGCCTGCCGAGACTTCCTCCAGAGGCCGGTGCGGGCAGAGAGATTAGGGTCATCAAGATAAGGCAGAGCATATTCAAACTGGAAGGGAAAAAGGGCTGTTTTTCCAATAGTAAGTAATCAGGGAACAGAAGGATGTAATTTGCAGATTAGGAAAGTGAACAAAGAACATAAAATTAACTTTATAGCAAAGAGGAGCACAGTCTGTTTTAAGAAATAAACCCCCATAAAGCATTCTTTTGATAAAATCAGACTGTTGATTTAAACTAAATAGGAAATATGACCAAATCAGTCAGGGGAGCTGGACTCTGTGGAAGTTGAGGTGGAAACTTCAGGCAGACAGAAAGGTGGGGATGGGCCTGAGAACTGAGGTGTCAGGTGAGTGCAGTACGCGCAAGTGTCCATGTGTGCGTGCGCGTGCGTGTGTGCGTGTGCGTGCATGTGTACGTGAATGTGCGTGCAGGAGTGCATACGTGTGTGTGCGTGTGTGTAGGGAGAGACGTGGCACCAAAGCCAGGAAGTTTGCGCCCAGGGCACACATAAGAGGACTGCCTTACCGGGATGTCTGAACCGCCTCTGTGCAGGACGTTTCTTCAAAAAGTGGCCTTTACTGCTAAGACCTGGTAAATAGCTAATATGCTCTTGTACATACATGCACTTTACTTCTCTTTCCCTTTTTATTCCAATTTTTAATTCTCAAATACCCACAAACTCTCACCTCAAACACCAGCACTGACCTGGGTTCCAAAAAAGAGTCCCCAAGCAATGCCTTTGAAGCCAAGGTGACTGGATCCCGGCTTCTGTCTGCTTTCATTAGAGATAGGTTTCCAGTTTAGGATAACACTCCGGCAGTGGGCAGTGAGAAATCTAGCTCTATGCTGGGAGCAGCCTTTTATTTCCTAAAGCAAAGTCTTTCTGGCCACACATTGACTGTGATGTGAGACTTTTGTTGTTTTGTTGTTTTTGACCTGCTGAGGCAGGACTCTTGCCCAGGCTTGAGGTTCAGAGGAACACCCATGTGTAGCAGGATGCCCAGAGTCTTCCCTGACCTCTCCAGCCAGCCTCTCCTCCTTTTTCCATATTTCTTGGGGTTTCTAGAAACTGTGTGATGGCAATCCCTCACCTTCTGGCTTTCTGTATGGTTGAGCTGATGGGAGGCACCTGTGGCCATGAAGCGAGAGGACAGGACATTTATTTGCTCAATTCCCTCCCTGCCAAGCTATAAGCTGGCAGTTGCTTTCTGTACTCAAGTTCAGAGCTCCCCTGATGCTATCTATACAGCGTCAGCTAGAGCTAGTGCTTTCAGGCATGTGGGTGGCCACTCTCCACCCCAACCCTATGCTGCTACACCTGGAGTGCTTCACCATCCTTTGCTACTTCCCTTCAATGTGTCCTTGCATCTAAGTAGTCCCTTTGTTGAACTCTCCTCTAATGCACTCATTTGACTGTGACTTCCTCACAGACCTTGATGGATACAGGTGATGAGAACAGAATGCCTACCTGGAAACCAGAACGCTTAGGCTAGCAACAGCTGATGGCTTGTCCCCAAATGACTATGTGACCTTGGGCAAATTGCATTTCCTCTCTGGACTCAGTTTCTTTACCCATGTAATGGGTATGAGGATGATAAGGTGAACTTTTCAGCTAAAACATGCTGTGATTCTGTTTTCATTAGAGATATAGTGGGCAGAGCTTTGGAGGAATATAACCATGGGTTTGAATCCTGGCTGGAACGTTGACTTGGTATGTGGATTTAACCATGTCATGTAATCTGTCTTGTCAGTGAAACAGAGATGATAAACCTTTCCTTCGAGGTGAGGGGGAGGATTAAATGAAGTGACATGTGTGAAAGCAGCTCATGTAGTTAGCATGACATAGGAGGTTTGCAGTCCACATTAGAGCCTTTCTCTTCTGCCCAGTTTTCCAGGATGGGAGAGGCCTGAGATTGTGGGGATATACACAGGGGACAAAAAGTTTGTTGGCTCTGGCATTTCCCATTATTTCCATCTCTAATATTGCTTATTTATTTTGTTGACAGTTCAGTTCACCGAATGTCTTTCACTTATTCCTTCCTATTAGTCTGGTCCTTGCACACTTCTCCCTAGAGCCACTCCTTCAAAAGAAGGGCAAGCCTCCAGTTAGCTGGAGGATCCCTCAGCTGACTGAGCGTTATGACCAGCACTGGGGTTTCTTTTAGGCCAGAGCCCTCTAAAATAGTTGACACATTTCAGGGGAATAAACGTTTTGGCTTTATGTAGATGCCACCTTTATATAGGTGAAAGATAGTGCTTCAGATTTTTCATAGTAATTGCTTATACTTAAATATTAGGCCTGAAAGAACTTTCTTGCCAGCTTTGAACTTGCTGTAAGTGATTTTGGACAAATATATATATTTGGAAAATCTTTAGAGAGGGATTCCTGAAATTTTTGCTTGAATTTTCAAAATTTAAGTGTATGATCTGTTAATAGGTCCAGATATGGACAAAACTATGAATGAAATGAAGTTTATCAGTAATATTCTTCCATTCACCCTCAGTGTCCTCTTTCTTCAGTGTAAGATCTCAGCCTCCAGATGCTCAACATCTGTAACTGCCTAAAGCTGACCAGAGACCCAGTTTCAATGGATTTACCAAGGTCAAAGTGGGAACCCATAATTCTGCCCCCACTGAATATAAAACATGTATTTTTTGTCTATCAGCACCTGCTGAATACTCCCAAATATGAGATAATTTGGTCTGTTTTTTTATCCATTCACCCATCCATCCTCCTATGCACAAAATGTAATGGTAGGCTGTCTAAAATAATTTTAGGAAAAACCTTTCAGTCATAGCTTTAGACTTAAGAAATAGAGAATATATTTGCAGATTCAAAACAAAGATATGAAGTTCGTTCACAATACAAGTTCATGCAATAAATATGTTTTCAAAAATGATAATAGACCAAAGTCAAGATCAAAGAAACAATTCTGCAAGCAGCCAGGAATAAGCACCAAGTGACCCACAGAAGCAGATCCATTAGGATGATAGCAGACTTTTCAACTGAAAACTTCCAAACCAGAAGAACATGGTCATCCACCTTCAACATTCTTAAACAAAACAATTTTCAGCCCAGAATTCTGTGTCTTGCTAAACTAAGCTTCAAAATTGATGGAGAAAGCAAATCTTCTGTAGATATACAAACAGTGAGGAAATCTGCCACAAGGCCAGCTCTACGGGAAATACTTAGACCTATTCTTAACACTGATATCACAGTGAACCACCAGTAAGGTAATCACCAAGCAGCAAATGGTCAAAACTTAGCTTCCACAGTGGTGCAGAGGATAAAACAACACAATGGACTTTCATGAAATAAGATGACTAGAACTCCACCACACTTGTCAATTCTCTCAATAAATGTCAAAGGACCGAATTCACCACTGAAGAAGCACAGGCTGGGTGATTGGATAAAAAAGTACAAGCCATCCATATACTGTCTTCAGGAGACACATCTAGCCTTGAAGGACAAATGAAGACTCCGGGTTAAGGGATGGAAAACAATATTTCAAGCAAATGGAAGTCAGAAGAAAGGGGTTTGCATCTTATTTTTAGATACAAGCAGATTTAAAGCAACTGAATTTAAGAAAGACAAAGATGAACACTTTATACTGGTCCAAGGAATAATACAACAATAAGACATTTCAATTTTAAATATTTAAGTACGCAACATAAATATTCCCAGGTTTATGAACCAGACCTTGATGAGTACGTAAATAAAATTCAATACAAATAAAAATAAAATAAAATTTAACAAAATTCAGAATCCTTTTCTAATTAGAACACCTAGGAATATAGGTATATGTAGCACATTTCTGAATCTGATTGAAGCCATCTATGACAAACCCACAGCTAATATTATATGGAATGGAGTAAAACTTAGAACTGGAACCAGACAAGGTAGTCCTCTATTGCCACTACTATTCAACACAGTGCTGGACAGTCTAGCTAATATAATCAGGCAAGAGAAAGATATAAAGGGCATCCAAAGGGGAAAGAGGAGGTCAAATTCTTGCTTTCTGCTGATGATATGATCTTATACCTAGAGAACCCCAAAGACTCAACAACAGGACTCCTGGCTACAGCAAAGTCTCAGGATATGAAATTAATGTTCACAAATCAGTTGCCTTTGTATGTGCCAATAATAGCCAAGATGAGAAGATAATTAAGGACATAATTTCCTTCACAGTAGCTTCAAAAAAAATGAAGTAGTTAGAAATATACCTAACAAAAGAAGTGAAGAGCCTCTACAAAGAAAATTAGAAAACCCTAAGAAAAGAAATAGCAGAAGATATTAAAGAATGGAAGAACATGCCACACTCATGGCTGAGAAGAATCAACATTGTGAAAATGTCTATACCACCCAAAGTAAACTATAGATTCAAAGCAATCCCCATTAAAATGTCATCATCATACTTTCAAGATTTGGAAAAAGATCATTCTTCATTTTATATGGAACCAGAAGAAACCTCATACAGCCAAGGCAATTCTTAGTAATAAAAACAAAGTAGGGGGTATCACCCTATCTGACTTTCAGCAATACTACAAGTCCATAGTGATCAAAGCAGCATGGTATTGGCACAGAAATAGAGACATTGACATTTGGAACAAAATAGAAAACCATGAAATGAAACTAACATCTTATAGCCACCGGATCTTTGATAAACCAAATAAGAACATACCCCGGGGGAAAGGATCCCTATTAAATAAATGGTGTTGGAAGAACTAGATAACCACATGTAAAAGACTGAAACTGGACTTGCACCTCTCAGCATTTACAAAAATTACTTCAAGATGGATAAAAGACATAAATCTAAGGCATGAAACAAAATCTTTGACGAAAGTGTGGGGAAAACACTTGACGATATCAACTTGGGGCAAGATTTTATGAAGAAGACTTCTGTAGCAATTGCAACAACAAAAATAAACAAATGGGACTTAATTAAACTGAAATGCTTCTGTACAATTAAGGAAACAACAACCAAAGCAAACAGACAACCTTCAGAATGGGAAAAGATATTGTGAATCAGACAAAATTTTGAAAACTAGGATCTGTAGTGAACTCAATCAAGTGAATCAACAAAAAAAAGACGCAACAATCCCATATATCACTGGGCAAGACAAATGAATAGAATCTTCTTTAAAGAAGATGAATGGCTAACAAACACATGAAAAAAGTACTCATCATCCCTAATCATCAGAGAAATGCAAATCAAAACAGCCCTGAGATATCACTTAAGTCCAGTAAGAATGGCCCACATCACAAAGTCTCGAAGCTGCAGCTACTGGTGTGGATGTGGAGAGAAGGGAACACTTTTACACTGCTGGTGGGACTGCAAACTAATACAATCTTTCTGGAAGGAAGTATAGAGAATCCTGAAAGAACTCAAATCAGACCTCTCATTTGATATTGCAATCCCATTACTAGGTATCTACCCAGAAGAAATAAAGATCCCTTTATCATAAGGACATTGCACTGGAGTGTTCATTGCAGTTCAATTGACAATCATCAAAATATGGAAATAGCTTAGATGCCCACCAACCTAGGAATGGATTAACAAGCTGTGGTATATATATACCATGGAATACTACTATTCAGCCACTAAAAAAGATAGAGACTTAACATCTTTTGTATTAACCTGGACAGAGGAGGAACACATTCTTCTTAGCAAAGCATCACATTGGAAAAGCAAGAATCCAATGTACTCAATTGTAATATGAAGGCAGTAGATGAGCTAATACAAGGAGGGGGTAAGGGGATGAAGGAGTAGGGAGAAGGGATGGTGTGGGGGGTCATGATGTATGGCACACCTTTTGGGGATGGGACACAATTATAAGATGGACTTTATCTAACAAATGCAGCCAGTGTAACTTAATTCTTTGTACCCTCAATGAATCCTAAACAAACAAACAAAAAAATCCAAATAAAAACAAAAATATAAAAATAAATCCAAATAAAAACAAAAATATACAAAAATATTTTTAAAATAAATAAATAATAAAATAAAATAAAAGAAGAAAAAATGTGATAATAGACATTATTGAAGGTCAAAAGAAAGAAAAAGCATGATGGGACCTAATAATAAAGACTGACTTTACAGCAGAAATGAGATTAGGGCCAGGCCTTAAAGGATAAGTAGAAAGAAAGGCAACATTTTCCAAAGAAGGCACAGGGGATAAGAGAATGAAGAAATGATAGGAAATAGAAATCTAAAAGTAGACCTCTTTAGCTGGAGTAGAGTGTTTGAGAAAGTAGCCTTTGTTAGGATTGGAAATGTTGTTTGATGCTGGTTTAAGGAGGAATTTTCTAGCCAGGAAAAGTGTCTAGTCAAAGTTTGCAGAATGACTTAGGTTACAGAGTATTTGCATTATCTATCAACTAATTCATAGATTCCTTCACCAGTAGTTTAATGAGCTTCTACTCTGCTCTGTGGTCATAACAAAGGACTAGTTACTATGTTCTACTGCTTTCGGGAATCAAAGGAGACTTAGCTTTTGTTTTGGGGAGGGCTTCTTATTCAACATGACCAAATAGGTAAGGGGAAGGTTAAGAACAAGTGGGTAACCACTGCATTTAACTCCTTTTCTAATTTAATTTTTTATTATAAAATTGAACACAGAGAAAACCAAACAAAATAAATGTTTAGCTTAGTGGATTGTTACACAGTGAATACTGTTCTAACTACCACCTAAATAAAGAAATAGAGTTACTGGCTACTCATATAACCCTTCCACAACACCTTCCTTCCTTTCAAAGTAACCACTGTCGTGACTTTTATGGTAATCACTTCCTTGGATTCATTTATGGTTTTATTACTCAAGTGTGCATCCTTAAATCTTAGAGTTTAATCTTGCCTGTATATCCACCACACAAAAAACATGCAACAACAATAATAAATGCCATTCAGCAAGACATTGCCATTTTTGACATGAACACAGCTGTGAGACACCGATATAGCAAGGTTATAAACCCTTACCAAGTTGTTTGTACAGTTCTGCCAATGTAAGTGCATGGTGGCAAGTTCACAAACTTAATTGTCACACCACATATGATGACAACAGCTCTGATGGTCATTCCAGAAAAAGAGTTCCATAATTACTTTGAAGGTAGGTGCTGGCATCAGTGCACTTTTCAAAGGGGAGCATTTCAAAAGTGGCCATAGTGACATTGAGCAATGAGGTATGTAGCACTTTTATAGGATGAATTTGTGAATTTAATTGTCAGATAAATATATACATCTATATACATATACATAATACATATATGATATATATACATATATATGTGACTATATGCACACACAGGCATACTTGGCATGACTTTTAGGTTTCCTTTAGTCTATGGTTTCCCCCTCCACCTTCTTTTTCTTGTCATTTATCTGTTAACAATCTTGGGTTGTTTGAATTGTCAAGTTCCCTGCAGTCTGAATTTTTACTGCTGGTTCATGGTCCATTTCAACACCTTCTTCTACATTTCTTGCAAATTGGAAGCTGAATCATTTCCTTCCTTCCTTCCTTCCTTCCTTCCTTCCTTCCTTCCTTCCTTCCTTCCTTTTATGAGACAGAGTCTCAAGCTGTTGCCCTGGATAGAGTGCCATGGTGACATCATAGCTCACAGCAACCTCCAACTCTTGGGCTCAAGTGATCCTCTTGCCTGTTTTATTTTTAGTACAGACGGGGTTCACTCAGGCTGGTCTGGAACCCGTGGGCTCATGCAATCCACCTGGCTTGGCCTCCCAGAGTGTTAGGATTACAGGCATGAGCCACCATGCCTGTAATCCTCACAATTTCTTAAATGAGGGTATAGTGATATTAGGCTCTATAACTTTCATGAGGAGGCATATAATGTTCGGTTTGTGTTCTTTTCTATTATTAGCTGAGGTAGATGCTCAACATCTACACTTATTAATTCATTGAAGGATCGAAAAACAGTAAAATTTTAATTGTATATTTCATTTATTATCTGAGATAGTTAAAGAAATTCTTCCTTTCATCTACTGTTTTGCTACCCAGTACTCATAGGACACATAGGGAAAATGTTTGATTACTTTCTTTTATTTACCTAGTTCCCAGATAACTAATTGGATCATTGTCTCTTCAGAAGGTGACCAGTCTTTTTGTTTAATGTCATATGAACTCTTGGATTTATATACATTTTAAGAGTTTCAAAGCTCAAATCTTTGGGTAGTGGACACTTCTTCAACATACTTCCTGATTCTTTCTGACCTGAGCCTGGCAGTGTTTGACAGCTTCCTCCTAACTTCACGTCCACATGTTCTAAGCTCATCATGAACATTTCCTGCCTTAGACCTGGAACTAGCCATTTGTCCAAGAAATCCTTATTTAGTTCATTGGGAGATGTCTTTAGTTCTTTTGAAGATAAAATCTGATGTAGAGAAGCTCATTGCAATTGGTGGCTTCTGTTTCTAAGTCTCCTTAGTGGAAAGAACTGGAATACACAAATACATCATGAATTCAGACAGATCTTTCCAATGCAGATGTAGATATGCAGGTATTTACTTAACATTTTCTCTATGTCACCTCAGTAGCTCCTTTCTTTCACCTCAAAATCTTTGAAAGCACAGTTCTTAAAGATGTAGGGCATGACAGAATTAGAATATTCCATAATTAGCGTTTGCTTTTTTCCTACTTTATATACACAACATTCTCAGGATAATATTCTAGTTCTAGATCAGGCATTATTATTACTGAAAGCAGATAAAACATTTTTGCTTATGCTATTAACTCCCTATTTTCATAGTTATACTACATTTGCATTTTAAATAATATATGGCCATTATATCCTAGAGTCCCTTCCTTTTAACATTCAGTTTTCTAATCTAAAAGAAACCATATATTTAATATTCACCAGCAATACCTATCTGAAACTTGTTCTTTAGTAGATTCCTTAGGAAGGGCTCATGGGAACAATATTCTCCGAGACTTTGCATGTTATTAACAGTGTGCAATTTTCTGGATATAAAATCCTTAGTTCACATTTTTCTCTCTTTGAATATCTTAATATATTACACTAATTTTTTCTGGCATAAAGCCTTGCTGTCAAAAAATCTGAGGATAATTTAATATTTCCCTTATAAGGTATATGTTCCTTTTGCCTAAATGTCCAAAAATTTTTTTCCTTTTTTTTTTTTTTTTAAATACAATAATTTTTTCACACTATGTCTTGGTCTTGGTCATTCTGGGTTAATATTCTCAGGTACATAGTATGTTCTTTCAATGTTTAGTTCAATTTTCTTTTTTTGGTATGAGAAAAACTATTTTGAACTATCATTTTTGCTATTTTCTCCATAACCATGAGAGTCCTCTGCTCTCTCATTTTCTTCTTCTTCAGAGTCTGCTATTAGTGCTATATTGGATCCTCTTTGCCTATCTTCCAGTTACTTTTTTTTTTTTTTGAGACAGAGGCTTACTCTGTTGCCCATGCTAGAGTGCTGTAGTGTCACAGCTGACGGCAACCTCAAATGCTTGAGTTCAAACAATTCTCCTGCCTCAGCCTCCTGAGTAGCTGGGACTACAGGAGCCTGCCACAATGCCTGGATAATTTTTCTATTTTTAGTAGAGATGGGGTCTCACTCTTGCTCAGGTCTTACACTCCTGAGCTCAAGCAATCTACCTGCCTCAGCCTCCCAGAGTGTTAGGATTACAGATGTGAGCCACCCTGCCCAGTCCAGTTAACTATTTTTTACACAAGTTCCACTTATTTGTCTTTTTTGATAATCCATCAGAGGTCTAGACAAATACATGCTTATTTTTAAAATTGGTTTATAATTTGAGGTAGTGACTAACAATGGTTTCTCATATTATTTTCATTTTATTAAGGATCACTGGAGAAGCGAACTAAAATTTCCAATGAAATGTATAAATTTAGAGTATAATAGCAGGCCAGTAGGAAAAAAAGACATTTTAGAATTATACTGTCTAAGAATCTAAGACTGGCATTGGAGGCAAGAACTTTCTACTTTTATGGGATTAGAAATCCTTCTTTTGCATTTTCTAATTACTAAAGCTTATGAGACACAGAAAACTTAAGTTTCATTAAGTATCTCAATTCAGGGAGATTTCATTTATTTGTTTTGCCACAAAACCTAAGGTAGTGAGAATGAGGATAGCTTTTTAGGTGGGGTGGTGATACAAGCAAATCTAGGAAAAGCAAGGCATGTTTTGTGGCTCAAGGGAATAATTTTTAATGAAGAGGAGATAAGATAATTATCCCTAAGCATCCTATCCTCTTTGTGCTTCAAAGTAAAATCATTCGTGACAATAGCATGAAGTTAGTGATCCCAGTGACCTGTACTTTTACTTCTAAAGTATATATTAGTTTACTATTGCTGCTCTAATGAATTACCACAAATTCAGTGGCTTGAAACAATGCAGACTTATTCTTTTACCAGTTCTGGAGGTCAGAAGTCCAAATGGGTGTCTTTAGGCTCGCTAAAATCAAGGTGTAGGCAGGGTTCCTGCTGAGGTTCTGGGGATAGAACTTGGTTCCTTGTCCCTTTTAGCTGCTAGTGGCCATCTGGATTTCTTTGCTTGTGGGTCATTCTTCTGTCTTCCAACTATGCCACTTGAGTCTCTGCCCTCCTCATTGTATCACCTTCACCTCTCTGTAGTCAAATCTCCATCTGTATCCCCTTATAAAGATGCCTGTGACTACATGTATAGCTTACCTGGGATAATCTCCCCATCTCAAAACTTTTAACCACACCTGCAAAGTCCTTTTGACAATATAAGGTAAGATTCACAGGTTCTGAACATTAGGACGTGGATATCCTTGGGGTCACTATTTAGCATACCACAGGCATATATTCTTTCACCAAAGCATCTCCAATAATGGAGGGGGTAAATTTATTCCCAGGGAACGGTACAGGTGTGAAGCTCAAAATAGTCCATGGAAGTCTGCAATTCTGTTGAAAACTAGCTTTTTATCTTAACAATATGTTTGAATTTTCTAGTCTACATTTGTGCCTTCTTCCTAACAGGAAGAATAAATGTGCCAGCCCCACTTTCAGGCACCAAAAGAAAATTTGGTTTGGGATGTATGTGTCATGATTTCCATGGCTGTGAGGATACTGGAACACCTTCCAAGTAACTGTGTCTAATGTGGCTGTCAGAGCATCCCACCATACAAAAGAGTGCAAATTAACAGGTGACATAAGTCCCAGCTATAGCTGACTCAGGTTCAGCCCAATAACTTGGGGAGGGGGGAAGGAGCAGCCCCAACAGATCCTTTACCATCTGATTGCCTTGGGCTTAGAGTTGTCCATTCATGCTTGAGTCATATGAGTGAGGCAAGATGTCTCAGTGAAGCATGAGGCAAAGACAACCAGTGAGACTTGCTCTTCATTTAGAGGGTAAGTTACTGGAGATTGTGGGTACCATCATCTTCACAGTGTTGAGTCAAGAGCTAACCTTCATGGAGTACTCATCTATGGACTGAATCTCAGATGGACCCTCCTGGCTTTCCTCACCCAGGGTTCTGGATGAGCTAGCTTTCCCATTAGAAGGCTTGCTGGGCACACAATCAGCATCCTGGACTTGTTTTCTACTGAAGAGCCCTTATTTCTGCCTTGTGGCTCTCTGCATGATAGGCCAAGCATTGCTATTATGCACACTTTCTCTGAATTCCTCTTCCTCCCCCCACCCTGCAGCCCCTTCTGCTCGGTAACCACACTGGGTCCCAGGACAGTTGAAATCTGACCAGCTACAGTGCTATTTTTAACTTCTTCATGCATCACAGCTGAGGACTTGGCTCATACGCACAGGTGCATCCACAGCCTCTGTCTCTTCCTGTCTGAGGATGCCAGCAGAAAACCAATGCCCGCGCCTGGAGTGGAGGGAGGGCAGGAGGAGGGAGGCTGAGTTGTCTCTCAACCCCTCGGTCAGCCTAGCTCTGCTCACTGCAGCGTGTAGCACGGCAATATGGCAATTCATAAAATGTGACATTCATGTGTGCAGAGCACCGCTGTGAGCCCGTTTTATTCCATGATAAAGACTACATCTGTCAGGCCCTATCCGCCTATGTTCAGGCTGGGAGGAGAATTATATCACCCAGATTTGCTCTCTCCTTTCCTCTTATTTAAGGCAGCTTTCTCCTCCCTCTTTGTAATGCCAGCTGAAGGGTCCTCTCTCAGGGGAGAAATCCACGGTGGATCTTCCAGCATCAGGAAAAGGATGAATCAACTTCAGATCGTTTACCTCTTTACAGGTCTTGACCTTGAATGTCAGAGAATTTCTATGACCTATTAAAAAAGGAATACACTTGACATATGTGTGTTCTTATATGTGTATGTATATAATATACATATATATTTTTTAAAATTTCCAAAACTGACTTTGGTTTTGAAACTTTCTAACAGGCATTTCTGTTTCAGTTAATCACGTTTCTATTGCAGCCTGGGGACTTTTTAAAACATTTCTAGAACCCCTAGTCTTGCTCCCAAAGGCTTAAGCATTATTTGATAATTAGCCTTCACAATTATGTTATGCGTTTTGGAGAGAAGTGTGGGCTGGGGAGGGTGGGAGGAAGAAAGTTGTATGTGTTAGTTAATGTGGGAGGAATGAGGGGTATTATCTGGGGACTATAGAAATGCTTATGAGAGAAAGAAGTTCACTCTGTCAAAATTGTCTTGGTTGCCAGTTCTCTGTGAAACCCTCATTTAGGACACGGGGAAGGGGAGGAACCACTGGAAACGTTCTCACCTTTCCTAATTAAAATGATGTCAGAAAACAATGTCCACACAGAAGCCAACTCTACGCCACTTAAAAGAGAAATAGACTTCATTGCACGCTTACTCCATTTCCTGGAACTCATGATGGGAACAAGAGAAAGAAGAATATTTGTTAAAATGTTGGATGTAGTACTTTGGTATTTACCTGACTGTGACCTTGACAGCATAATAAAGCAATCCTTGCTCAGGTGACAGCTTTCCTCCCCTTTTTCCTGCGTGTGTCTCTGCTTTCTGCCTCTCGATGTCTACACATTCACACGGACAGAACTCAGTGACTTGTATGATTGGAGTCTGTTCCTTTGGTTCATGTTCTCTCTGACTCACTAGAGGAGTTGCGTTTCTGTTGTCAAAGAGGAATATTTGCTTTGTGTTTTCATTGTATAAGAATGATTTCTATTCTTCTTTAAAGAGAAAGTTTTGGTTTTTTGCTGATCGAATTAGATTTTGATAATGTTGGGTACACAGCTGATTTTGAGAGTGAAAGAGAGAGAGAATGAGAGGGGGGAATGTGTGTTGCGTTTTGTTGTGCATGTATGTGCACACATGTACACGTGAGGATCTGAGAGGTTCTTACCATTTGGAATGACCCTCCATTAAAATGTTAACACAGAGAAAGGTATGTGCTGGGGGCCATTTCTTCTTTCTTCATCACTTCTCTTGCAACTATAACACAGTGGGGGACACAGTACTCTTCCTCAAGATACAGTGGGTTTCCAGGAAGTTCTAGATAATGAGAAAGACTTTTGTTTTCATTTATTTGCCTGCTATCTATTACTATTATTATCAATTTTTAGTGGGGAGGGAAATTTCCAAAGTTCTTGGGCCTTCTAGAATCCCATTCTGTACATAGTTGCCTAAGGCTAGTCATGCTAAATTTTTTTTTTCTTGTCAGTGAGCAGCAAGCAGGCTGTAGGACAGGCATGGCACTATACAGGCCTGTAGGACCATGACTGTGATGCACAGGATGAAGCGGGCTGGGCGGGATGAAAGGGACTGAAGGGGCAGGGGACCAGTTACCCAACTCCATCCCACTGGTGCTGGGCAGGGATGCAAGCCCAGTGTTGGCAGATCGTTGCTTTTTCTGGATTATCATGTGAAGTTTCTTGATTTTAAAATGTTGATCATTAATTCAAACTAAGGGGGGAAAAAATCCCATTCTACAGGCCAAATAAAACACACCAATGGTCTGGATTCCTCCACAGAGGAGTTGAGGGCCTATGGTCCACTCACATGCGGCACAAGCTCGGGAAGGCCTGTTTCTCTTTTAGGGAGGGGTAGATGAGTTCCAAAATTTCTTCTTGCTTGGACCCTTCAGAATTTTATGACTCTAGAGTCCTGTGTTGAGACCTTCAAATTTCCTTCATTTCATGGTTTTTCACAAAGAGCTGGGCAGATGTTCGGAAGCAGAAATGAGGGTATGAGGTATCTATAGAGGAGGGTTAGAAGGGTCCAGGGAACGCGAGATATGGGCTGCTCATGGGCCACCAGGTGCCTTGGGAGGACAATCTTTCCCTCCTCTGATTCATCATCATCCTAACCCTCTTCAACAAATAAGCTCCTTCAATATATTTATTAATTGTCTGCCTGGGGCCAGGCATACTCTTACGACTTCTATTGCTTTGCACTTAGGTTACAGTTATTTCATTAAATGAATACAGAACATTTTATTCCCCCAATTTCCAGGATACTAGGGAAGGACACTGGTCTGTTGGATGCTCACTGTGAGAAAAGTGAGGTGGGAGGGGTGAGGGCAGGCTTACACTTACAGGAAAATGTGCATGGTGAGGCAGGCGACCTCTTGGAACACCCAGACTTTGGGGACCAGTGGAGAGCCACTGAGGTGGTAGATGATAATGTGGCATGGCATGTGATTCTCTCTGCCCTCCAGAGTTCCTCAACAAAGTTGGCAAAATCAGCAACGTTGTGCGGTGCTGGTGCCTCATGGCAGAGAGAAAGAAGGCCAGGAGGAGTGTGCAGATGTCATGGGGGAGAACTGAGGATGCAAACTAGCCACGAAATTGTCCGTGCTGATTCCGGAGATGCAACAAAGTCTCCAGGCAACATCTGGCTATGTTTGGGTACATGAGGGCCCATTATCTTCAGAGCTGCGTTGTGAGCCATTTGAGAGCAGGATCCTTGTCAAAGTTGTCTCTTTTGGGTATATGGGGCCAGCACAGAGCTTTGGCTCAGGTCAGGTACTCAGTAAATACTTGCAGAATGAATGAGAGAAAGAAAGAATGAATGAATGAAAAAGTTATTAACTGCTAGTCCATTAACATGGAATGTAGGCATTTCAAGGATAAATAGACTAGAAATAAACCAGCCTGGAGAGAGTTAATTTCTGCCTTCAGCATTCATATGAAGGATAATGTATGCTGGGGAGGGAATGCACTCCTCTTTCCCTTTTGAAACCCCAAAAAGATTTGTCTGAAGCACGTATTTAAATGGGCAGCTTACAGGTGTTTTCAGAGCTGCTCCAGCCCCAGAGAAGGCCTCAGGGCAAACCAGAGAAGACGGTACTTGGTAACGAGAAACACTCCTCGGCTACTCTGCATGCTTCAGTGGGAAAATGCAAATCAACTCATTTCCGCTTTTGAGGACAACTTCAGATAAAGGGGTCCCCGGGCAAAGTAACCCCTTCAATGTGCCTGGCTGTCTCTCCCCATTGCTATCTTTCCCTGCACTACCTGCAGCATGAGCTGTGGGGGTGGGGAGGGGCTGTGGATGGGCTGCCGGGATGAGGGATGAGTTGCATAGCAATGAGGACCTGTAGGAGGAGAGAGAAGGAAGGGGGCTCCGGATTTTGAGTGCTGGCACAACTCTGTGGAAAAGGCCTTGAACTAGAAGGTGGAATTACCTCTAGTCCTGTCTCTGTTGGCCACCAGCTGTGGGTGACTTGGGCAAGCGGTGGGGTTTCTAGGGACTCCATGCCGAAGTGAATGATGTTGGAAATCATATCAATTCCACTGTCTTGTGTTTTATTTTTTTTAATCTTTTAACAATTGAAGAAGTGAGATCAGCACCAGACCCTAATGGGGAGTAAGTGGAAAGCTGGGGTTCGAATCCTGTTTCCCAGTTTCTAAAGTGAAGCCCCTTCCACCATGCCATGTATCATGCTGAGGGGTATTTGTGTCTGCAGGCATGCGTTTTCATAGTTCATAATTTGGATACAAATGTGTGGATGTGCCTCTGGGCTCAATTAAGATTTAGAGACATGAATATCTCAAAAAATGATGGTGACCTCCCCAGCCTCCAACGTAGATACAGTTGACCCTTGAACAACAGAGGTTTTACCTCCACACTTCCGCTTACATGTGGATTTCCTTCTGCCTCTGCCACTCTAGAGACAGCAAGACCAACCCCTCCTCTTCCTGCTCCTCCTCGGCTACACAGTGGTGAAGACCTTTATGGTGATCCACTTCCATTTAATGAGTAACAAATATATTTTCTCTTCCTTGTGATTTTCTTAATAACACTTGTTTCCTTTAGCCTGCTTTATTTTAAGAAAACAGTATACAATGCATATACAAAATAGGTCTTAACTGACTCTTCATGTTAACAGTAAAGCTTTTGGTTAACAGTAGGTTATTGGTAGCTAAGTTTCTGGAGAGTCAAAAGTTCTACGTGAATTTTGGACTGTGCAGGGGAGGCAGGTGGATGCCTCTAACCCCTCATTGTTTCAGGGTCAGCCATAATTAAAAACAAAAACAATGCACAATTTTTGGAGGCAGAGGTGGTGCTTAACAAAGCACACAGCACAACTCCCCAGCCCCCAACAAAGAATGATCAAAGAATGATCTGTCCTCAATGTCACCAGTGCTGAGGTTGAGAAAACTTGGTATGTGACAAGCTCTGTGTTCCTTCATTATAGGCATGCCACCCTCAATTCTCTCGAAGATCAGACAGAGTAAGTACTATCGTCCACTCCTTATCTTACAGTGAAAGGAACTATGGTGTGGAGAGAAGAAATGGCGAGACCAGGGCGAGACCAAGACCACAAAGTCCCAGGTGCAGAGCTGCACAGGAGCCCGGTCTGTCTGCATTGATCCTCAGCCTAAAGCACCACTCCTGGCCTGTCTGGTGGGTGAGCACTCCATGCACTGGTAGCCCCCACAGCTAGAGGTGCACTGTTCTTGCACTGGGGGAGACCATGCCTACATTTTCATCCTCTTCCATGGGACCGCAGTCTGTGTGCTGGAACTCACTTCTAGTATAAAACTCATCATCCTTTTTTAACCCTTTATCTTCTTTCTTTCCTTCATTGCATCCTTTTGGTTTGCTTTTCTTGCATCACTGTAATCTTGCTCTCTTTCCAAACTGCAGTCTCTTCCTTAAAGGACCTCCACTGGGCAATAGGTCAGCTTCATCCATGGCCTAACTGGATGGCTGTCCTTGGGGGTGAGGGTGTCCTTGTTGCCACCAGACCAGAGAAGAAGATAATTTCCTCTGAAACTGGATAATCCCTGTCATTCCCTTTTAAATTCGTTTGGTGAAATTCTCTGGCTGTGCAGAGGCCGGGAAAACAAACAAACCAACCTGAATTTGGGTTTCAGATTGTGCCAAGATTTCACAGGGAAGATTTTCCTCCTACAACAAAAGCCTTCTGAGGAATTCTGTATCAGGAGAGAAAACATTCCTAGAGATCTCATTAGATAAATTACTCTCAGATTAACATATTTTATTAATTACCCATTATGAGATCCCAAAGCTAAATAATCATAAAAATAACAAAAAGAAGTAAATATAGTTCTCAGTGACTAATAGATGCCATGAAAGACATAATCAGTAAAATCAATTATGTGCATTATTATAATGAAAGGTACAGTTAGTGCTTTAAAAAAATAATTAGGTTATTGGCTGAGAGGAAACCAGCCCCCCTCCATTACCCTGGAGCAAGCCCCCGAGGCTTTACTCAAAGGCTTTTAGTATAGAATTCATTGGTTTTATTGGCCAGGCAAATTAGTGACTCCATTAGCTTCACCAGTGGGGGACCCTGGGAATCCTAAGTCACCAGGTGCTTTTGATCTGGTTGTGCATTTTCTCGAGTGGAAAAAGATAGAGTTGGAACCAGGCATCGAAATGTGCATAAAATTTGCGCCAGTCTAAATATCAGGCAAAGGTAGGGACTGAGTTGAAACCATCAAAATTGGTGGGGAGGGTTTGGCTGTGTGTGTGGATTACATGGGGCTCGTGTGCACCTGCCCGGCACACATAAGTGTGTCACTGAAGAGCTGATCAACATTTCCAAACCTCTGGCCAGAACTCAACTTGCCCGTCTTGCTTTGTATGTAAAAATATTCCATTTAAACCTGTAGCAAAGCTACCTCCAAAGTGCTAATAAATAATATATGCAAAGATTTTTTTCTCTTATCAACATCAAGAAATGTGGAGTTGTGAGGCTGGTGAAAACTCGCATTAGACAATGTAATGAAGCAGGAATTAGAACAGCGTAGTTCCTCTGGCCATTATAAATGAGGACGGCAGCTACCTGGAGAATGGGAAAACTGATGAGTACAGTCTGTTGGGGAGAGCAGGAGGAAAATTTCCCTCAGGAACACATTTCAAATTACTTATTTATGAACTGATGAACTGGGAGACCACCTATCGAGACATCAGCGTAAGCAGTCTGCCGCAGACAGCTACAGAACTCCAGCTAATTGTGCGGCTGTTTTCTGTTAGAACTCCTGCTATCCAGCTGGGCTTTGGAGGCAGGAAATTTAGGCTCTGACTAGAAGTTACACTTCCCCTCTTTCTTGTCCGCATACATATATACATACATATTTTAATCTGCTTAAAAAGCCACTACAATTGGCCCAGGAGGGGCTGGAGGGGAGAGATTTCGGAGCTGAAAGGTTTGCAGGTTGTGCCCTGCTGTCCCCTGTGCCACCTCCCCAAGGGCTATTGGACGAGAGCATGGAGAGCCGCAGCCTCCTCCTCCCTTCCTGGTAAGCATCTTCCTCTCCCCTCACAAGGGCTTCATTGCCATGGAGACAGGGCCTCGCATGCTTTCCTCTGAGCTGGGCTTTCTGCGGTGTTTTACATGAATGATCTCATTTCACCCTCACAAGAACCCTATCAAGTAGGCCCTTTGTTAACCCCATTGGATAGATGAATAAACTGATGGAACGGAGAAGTCAAGTGACTTTGCCAAGACCACAAGCCCAAATCCACAAGGGCTCAGACCCGCGTCCCCTCCTGGTTGACTATAAATGTTCACTGGGAAGGAAGTAGCATCTCCTGCTGAGGAGTGTCACAGACTCATTCTCTGTGTTGCAGGCTGCCTGGTGAGAACAGGATGGGCAATCTGGAGACTTGAGAGCTGTCAGGAGACGGTGTCGCCCACGGTTAAGAGCTACCTCTCTTAGGGATTTTTATGAGGATCTTCATTTTAGAGATGATGTAACAGGCTCAAAGTGAAGCAATTTTGCCCTAAGTCACACGTTTAAGTGGCAGAGCTAGGGTGTGAACGGAATCTGGGCCGTTTGAGTTTCTCTCGGGGTAGTGAGCTCCTTAAGGGTGGGGTCTAAACCTTATTCAACCCAATTCCCAGGACCTGGCAAATACCTGTAGGAATGGATTGTCAGCAAGTATCTGCTGCAATGAATTTTCAACTCCGAAGTCAAGGAGCTTCTGGAGTGCTTGCAGAGATTTCCTTTCTATGGCACGCCCTGCAATAGTAACAGCACATGATTTGGGTTGTCCATCTATCTGTGTGCTGGCTTTTATGCCATGCCAGTGGTATGTATCTCATTCAATCCTTAGGATATGATGGATCAGGAATTTTTATCGTTATCTCCAGATTATAGTTGGGGGCCACTGATGCTCAGAGTTTTTAAGTCAGTGGTTCTCAGGTGGGAGCAAGTTTGCCAAACTACCTCCTCTCCCCTTTCCCAAGGGACAGTTGGCAAAATCTGGAGACATTTCTGTTATCATAGCTGGAGGGGGTGGAATTACTGGCCCTAGGGTAGAGTCCAGGTTTACTGCTAAACACTGCACAATTCACAAGATATCCTTCCGCAACAGAGAATGAATCAGCACCAAATACAGTAGAACCTCCACCATTGACCACCTTCCTACATTGACCACCTCATTTAATTGACTTAATTTTCCTAGATCAGACATATACCACATGTACATATCAGTACAGTAGGTCTACTTCCTTATGTTAACCACATCTGTATGTTGAGCAGTTTGTTACAGTCTCCTGGGTGGTCAACTCACAGAGGTTGCATAGTATTAACATTGCCCAAGTTGAGACAATCTGGGGTATGTGCTTGCCCAAGCTATTAAATGGCAGAGCCAGATTTAGACTTCCTTGGCCTGCTCCAGGGCCAGTGCTAGTCACCCAATGGACTGTCCTCCCTTCTCTAATGGCCTGTCATTTGCCCAGAAGACATGGTTATAATGCAAGTTGCGGGGCAGTAAGTGACTCAGGGGGTTGAATATCTTCTTGATAGTTAGGTCCCAACTATACCAAATAAGTAAATTTGTCCACATGGCAGTTCTAGCTGGAGCCAGGAGAACTTAGTGGAAAGACTACAGGCTTTGGGAATTTCTAGCTCCCTACCTGGTAGGGAGCTGCTGGAAAGCCACTCTTTAGCTATGGGACCCAGAAGCCTCTGCCCTTTCTGCTTCTTAGAGCTGTTAATGGAAACCACGTGAGAAAATGGCTGTCCAAGCATTTCAAAAATGTTAAAGGGTCTCATATCATCTGAGATTCCCTTCATTCTTCAATAAACCTGTAATAATAACAATGATGGCTTACACAGCTATTGTTGAGTAGTTACTCTCTGTCAGACACTGCTTTAAGCTGAAAATGCCTCTCTCATTTAGTCTACAGAACACTTCCATGAAGAGGGTACTGAATTAGAAAGGCTCCGTGTTCTATTCAATGCTCTGATGTTAAATGTTTTGAAATTCTTTATAATAGCTGAGCAAGGAATCCAGTATTTCATTTTACACTAGGCCCTGCAAATTATATGGCTTTTTCTTCCTTTAGACATGTCTGTTTCTAGCCCAAGAATGTAATAACCCCTCAGTAGTGAATCCACCAGACAGGCTGTACTCCCACTAGGTTCAGAGGAATAAAGATTCTTAAAGTTGACCTAAACATTTCCTAAGCTTCTTGTTTTCCCATTGAAAAGAAGCAGTGATTTACTAGCCATATCAATCATGGGTCAGGTAGAAAGGACACAAACCAGGCCAGAGCTAAAGAACTGGTTAAGTAGCCAGGCTCAAGGTTCAGACAGCATCACAGCAGTCCACAATAAAAGTAATAACAGAAATAGTACTGTCCATAGCAAAACTTTCTCAGTCTCTCCATGTGCAAAGCTATTTTATAAGTGCTTCCGTGCACGATCTCATTTATTCCTCACAATAATCTGTGAGGTTTGCATTATTATTATTCTTATCTTTCAGATGCAGAATTCATGGCTAACCAGAGATAAGTGACTTACCCACCATTATTACACAGCCTGAGGTGGAATCTCAGCTCCATTTGCCGGATGTGATGCCTTGGGCAAGTAAAACAACTATTCTATACCTCACTTTCCTTGGGTGTGAATGGGAATTTAGCTTACATTATAATGTCATAATAAATTTTGCATTAGGTAACAGTCTGAAATGTAAGAGAAAGAGCCTTGTCCATTTTGCTTACTGCTATCTCTCCTCTATTTTAGGACAGTGCTTGGCACATAGTGGGTGTATCATTTATCTAGTGCCATAATGGTGCACAGTAATCACCCACAAAACTTTAATGGTATTCGGTAATTAGCAATAAAATGTAAGTTTATTGCTTAGATGTCAAGAGTCATTTGGATGTTGGCTAGATAGGTGAGCAGATCTTGTCTCAGCTTGCTCATGGGGGTCTGAGTCAACTGGTGTTATCCAGGGTGCCTGGGGTACCTTGGTTCTGCTCCACATGTCTCCTACCCTGCAGAGGACTAGCCCGGGCAGAGTCGCATGGTTATGGAGAGGTGCCAGGATGCAAATGGAAATGCACAAATGCTTTTTTGAGCCTCTGCTTGCTTCACATCTGCTAACATCCACTGGCCAGAGCAAGTCACCTGGTCAAACCCAGGGTCAAGGGGCAGAACAGGTCACCTTGCCCAAAGTGGAAGAGTGAAGAATCAGGGCCAATTTTAGAATCAGTCTAACATAATTGATTCTCAATAGATATTTGAGGATTTGAAAATGTTTAGCACATGGTAAATAATTTTTAAAAGGCAGTTTATAACTAATAATAATAATAATGAAGATCTGATAAACTATGAGGCTTGTAAAAGGGTTACCTATCCCTAAAGAAGGATTTGATCACACATACCATTTGATCAATTGTGTCTTTTTAAATTGTTATTGTTTTTATTTTTTCTTTAAGCTTCCAAAATATTTTGGGGTATCAGGTAGATACAGTTTTGCTTTTTCTTTTAAAGAGGAACAGAATTTCATAGGTCATAAAAGTAAGAGATGAAAACAGCTTCTCCAGAACTGAGGTAACAACAGGGCTTTTTGAATGTGTCAGAATGAATCTAATTTTCAGCAAATTTCCCCTGACACTTTTTCATATTATGGCTCCATTCCTTTGTTTTAATCCAATAGGGAAGGGACCTGGGTTTTGAGAATAGCGATTGTTTAAACATTCCCTTTGAGAACTCCTGACAGCCTGTAGGATAGAAGCAACTCATATCCAGCCTGAATTTGGTCCAGCACCTGCCCTGTCGGTCTGCTCCTGAGCACTGGTTGTGGAGCAACGGACCCCCCCAAATTGTAATTTCTTCTAACGGGTTTACAAGTCTGGTTCTCAGTGAGCGTGTGTGTCTCTCTGTGAGCTGCCACCGTGCTTGGCGGCGATGATGACAGGTTGGTTTAATGCAGCTCTTGCCAAGATTAAGGGGTTGTCAGACAAGTATCGTGGGAGACAGAGGGATTGCTCTGAGAAGTCACTCTGAATTGCTAACTAACAGAGAGCTGGTGCTCCAGCGGGGGTGGGCTTCCTCATATGAAGGCGCTTCAGAGGAACCCTTAGCGGAGCTGACTTCTCTCTCTGCTCAGAGGGCACGTGAGGTGGGCCACTGAAATGCCTCTCACCTGGGCTTACTTGTCCCAGGAGGTTGAGGATTAGACATTAGAGGATTCATCAACCTTGTAAAACTGCATGCTAAAGTACATGCTCATAAATATAGGACTCTTTTCTTTCTGAAGAGAGGGGGCATGGCTTTCCTCAGAATCTCAAAAGGTTGTGAACCCCTAATACTGGTCTATCCTGTTTTGCCCCTTTTTAGTCAGTGCTCCAGGCAGGGCTTTGTAGGCGAGTTCAAGGGGCTTTGTCTGGACATCAAAGGCTACGAGAAGTTATTATTAAAGAGGTTAAAGAAGTAAGGTGATGTGAATAGGCTTGATTTTTGAAAAACTTATTCTATAGAATTTAGCTATAGAATTGGTACAAAACTAGTATAGCTATAGTGATTTTTTCTCTCAGTTGTGGATTCCATGAATATATATATTGTGTGTCTATTGTGCCCCAGAGTCCGAGCAGTGAGGATAATACTGGGAGATTCTGGCAGACAGAGTGCCTACTCTCCTGGAGAATAAAAAAAAAAAATTCTAAGGTGATGCCTGTGGCTCAAGGAGTAGGACGCTGGTCCCATATACCAGGGATCATGGGTTCAAGCCCAGTTTCAGCCAAAATTGCAAAAAAACAAAAAAAAAAATAGGAAAGAAAGAAAATAAATTCTAAAGGGAGAGTTGAATACCTTTAGTACAGCTAGACATCCTAGAACTACGTGAGAAGTGCTGTTTGATCATCCATACATTCATTCATTTAATAAAGGTTTATTGAGCCCCTGCTGTGTGCCAGGTCCTGTGCTAGGTCTTGGGTATATCAGTGAGTTTCGAAAGGTATAGTCTCTGCCCTCGTAGTCACATAGGTAGGTGAATCCATTGCAACACACTGGGAAAAATAGTAAAAGAGGGGTTGTATGATGGCTATGAGGACATAGGAGTAATATCCCACATTCTCAGGACTTGGGACAGTGAAGGCTTACATGCTATTTCAAGTGAACACAGAGGGGACACAATTATTAGGAGAAGTCATAGATTATATGAGTGCATTCCTTGCTTAGCAGAAACTGGACCATCTTGAATTAGTTATCCTTTTGCTTATCAACAGGCACATGGATGTGTAAAGAGCTGTGTAAGTTTAACAGTCTAACCCCTGAAATGTGAATCGGATGTCAGAAGGCTTAGGTCCCATCTTATTTCTACATCTAGCTGTGTGACCTTGGGCAAATCACCTCACCTTTCTGAACCTTACCTGTGAAAAAGGGTTAATAACATGGATCATTACAAAAGTTTTAAGATACACAAAAATCAAGAAATAAAAAAATCTGTGCAGATGGAAACCAATGAAGTCCTCCCAGCAACACCCACAAGTCCAGAAGGTTGAAACTTACATGAGTGAATCAGAAAAGACATTGTTAACTGTGTTTCTTAGGAATAGAATAATGGACCATTACATAGTCTGTCTCAAAACTTTTGTAGTGGCCCATGTAATACCTGCTTTGCCTGTGTCAAACAGATATGATGAGTATCCCTGATCTTCTGCCCATGCAGACGCTCTTAGTAGTCTATAAAAAAGTGTCTATGGCTCTACTGTCATAGCTGAAGGATTCCACCAGGCTCTGTCTTCTAACCTCCAATTGTTCTTGTCGAGTTTGTTTCCTATAGATCCATTTTATAAACTTGTACTTGGTTTCTCTTCCCTCTCCGACTTCTTTAGATCGGTGAACCAGTTTTAGTTTTACTCCAGATGTTGCCCCCCCAGGACACCCACATTAGCTTTTTCCTCTGTTGTTGACTCCTGATCTGGTAGCCCCTCCCGACTCCTAGGACCCAGCATCCAACTTGGGTCCTGATGCCAGGGCGTCTCTCTGCCTGGTTGGGGGGATTGGACACAACAAATAAAAGGAGATGTGGCAGACAAAATGTTGCATTCACCAGACTTTCCTCCTTGTGGACATGTGGGAAGATTCCATTTCCTAACGTGCCTTACAGTGAAGCTGGGGCTATGTGATTGAGTCTGTCCAATAGAATGTGGGCATGAGTGATGTGCACTATTTCTGTGTTCCCGATGGTGTCCTTATAAGATGAAGGAGGGCTGCCCTAGTCCTGTGGACTATGATGTAAACAAAAAATACATCTTTGTTGTGCTAAGATTTTAGGGTTGATCGGTTGTATTGGTTTGTGTTAGTAGCCTAATGCAAGTGATAACATATAAAAGGCATCTTTAAACTCTTAAAACAACTTACATTTTTACCTTTTTGTGGTTTTTCTTTTTCTTTTCTTTCTTCTAATTTTGGAATTGTTTGGGATTCAGTGAGGGTACAAAGAATTAGGTTACACTCCTTGCATTTGTTAAAGTCTCTCTTATAAATGTGTCCTGCCGCCAAGAGGTGTGCCATACACCATGACTCCCATCCAACTTCCTCCTCCCCTCTCCTGGCTCCCTCTCTCCCTTACCCCCAACCTTGTATTAACCCTTCTACTGCCTTGATATTAGAATTGAGTAGATTGGATTCTTGTTTCTCCATTCTTGTGATACTTTACTAAGAAGAATGCACTCCACCTCCATCCAGGTTAATATAAAAGTTGTTAAGTCTCCATCTTTTTTAAAGGGTGAATTCCATGGTATACATACACCACAGCTTGTTAATCCATTCCTGGGTTGGTGGGCAGTTGGGCTGTTTCCATGTTTTGGTGATTATAAATTTAGCTGTAATAACAGTCTTGTGCAAATGTCCTTATGATAAAAGGATTTTTTTCCTTCTGGGTAGATGCCTAATAATGGGATTTCAGGATCAAATGGGAGGTCTAATTTGAGTTCTTTGACGATTCTCCATACTTCCTTCCTGAAAAGGTTGTACTAGTTTGCAGTCCTAACAGCAGTGTAAGAGTGTTCCCTTCTCTCCACATCCACATCAGCATCTGCAGCTTTGAGACTTTGTGCTGTGGGCCATTCTCACGGGAGTTAGGCGATATCTCAGGGTAGTTTTGATTTGCATTTCTCTGATGATTAGGGACGATGAGCATTTTTTCATGTGTTTGTTAGCCATTCATCTGTCTTCTTTAAAGGATATTCATGTCTCTGGGCCAGTGATATATAGGATTGTTGAGTCTTTTTTTGTTGATTCATTTGAGTTCACTATAGATCCTAGCTATCAAGCTTTTGTCCAATTCATAATATGTGAATATCTTTTCTCCTTCTGAAGGTTGTCTTTTTGCTTTGGTTGTTGCTTCCTTAGCTGTACAGAAACTTTTCAGTTTAATTAAGTCCCATTTGTTTATTTGTTGTTGTTGCAATTGCCACAGAAGTCTTCTTCATAAAATCTTGCCCCCAAGCTGATATCTTCAAGAGTTTTCTCCATACTTTCTTCGAGGATTTTTATTGTTTCATGCCTCAGATTTAAGTCTTTTATCTATCTTGAATCAATTTTTATAAATGGTGAGAGATGCAGGTCCCATTTCAGTCTTTTACATGTGGTTATCTGTTTCTCCCAACACCATTTATTAAATAGGGATTCTTTTCCTCAGTGTATGTTCTTGTTTGGTTTGTCACAGATCATATGGCTATAAGAGGTTAGTTTCATCTCATGGCTTTCTATTCTGTTCCAAATGTCAATGTCTCTATTTTTATGCTAATACCATGCTGTTTTGATTACCATGGTCTTGTAGTATGGCTGAAAGTCTGATAGGGTAATACCCCCCCCACACTTTGTTTTTATTACTAAGAATTGCCTTGGCTATATGGGGTTTCTTCTGGTTCTATATAAAAAGAAGAATGATTTTTTCCAAATCTTGAAAGTATGATGACGGTATTTTAATGGTGATTGCATTAAGTCTGTGGATTGCTTTGGAAAGTATAGAAATTCTGACAGTGTTGATTCTTCCCAGCCATGAGTGTGGTATGTTCTTCCATTTGTTAATATCTTCTGCTATTTCTTTTCTTACGGTTTCCTAATTTTCTTTGTAGAGATCCTTCACTTCTTTTGTTAGGTATATTTCTAGCTATTTCATTTTTTTTTAAAGCTACTGTGAAGGGAATTGTGTCCTTGATTAGCTTCTCATCTTGGCTGTTACTGGTACATACAAAGACTACAAATTTGTGGACATTGATTTTATATCCTGAGACTTTGCTATATTTATTAATCATTTCCAGGAGACTTGTGGTTGTGTCTTTGGGGTTCTGTAAGATCATATCATTGGAAGTGATAAGAGGGAGTGTTTGACTTCTTCTGTATCTGTTTGGATGCCTGTTATTTTCTTCTCTCATCTGATTGTAGCAGCTAGAACTTCCAGCACTATGTTGAATAGTAGTGGCAATAGAAGACTACCTTGTCTGGTTCCAGTTCTAAGTGGAAAAGCTTTCACATTTACTCCATTCAGTATAATACTAGCTGTGGGTTTGTCGTAGGTGGCTTAGATCAGATTCAGAAATGTGCCACGTATACCTATATTCTAAGTGTTCTAATTAGAAAAGGATGCTGACTTTTATTGAATGCTTTTTCTGCATCTATTGAGAGGATCATATGGTCTTTGTTTTTGCTTCTGTTGATATGGTGAATTATGTTTATGGACTTGTATATGTTAAAGCAGCCTTGCATCCCTGGGGTGAAACCTACTTGAATGTGATGAATGACTTTTTTAATGTGTAGCTGTAATCTGTGGGCTAGGATTTTATTGGGAATTTTTGCTTCTACATTCATTAGTAAAATTGGTCTCAAATTCCTCTTTTTTTTTGGTTGGATCTTTTCCTGATTTTGGTATCAGGGTGATGTTTGCTTTGTAGAATGTGTTGGGGGAAGATTCTTTCCTTCTCAATTTTTTGGAATGATTTCTGCAGTGTATGTATAAGCTCTTTCTTTGAAGTTTGATAGAATTCTGGTGTGAAGCAATCTGGACCAGGGAATTTTTTTTTGTTGGGAGATTTCTTCTTGTTTCTTCAATCTCAGTTCTTGATATTGGTCTGTTCAAGAGGTCTATTTCTTCATGGTTATGTCTAGGGAGAGGGTGAGATTCCAGGTGTTGATCCATTTCCTCCACATTGTCAAATTTTGGGGCAGAGAGTTTCTTGTAATATTCAGAGATAATCTCTTGTATCTCTGTGGCAGCTGTTATTTCCCCTTTATCATTTCTGATTGAGATAATTAGAGATTTTACTTTTCTGTTTCTAGTTAATCTGGCCAAAGGCTTATTGATTTTATTTATTTTTTTGAAAGTCCAACTTTTTGTTTCATTAATTTTCTGAATGATTCTTTTGTTTTAAATTTTATTTATCTCTGATTCAATTTTGGTTATTTCTTTTCTTCTGCTGGGTTTGGGATTAGATTGTTCTTCTTTTTCCAATTCCATGAGATGGTTCATGAGTTTGTTGCTGTGCTCTCATTCTATTTTTTGAATGTTGGCATCTAATGCAGTAAATTTCCCTCCTAAGACTGCTTTTGCTGTATCCCAGAGGTTTTGGTAACTTGTGTCTTCATTGTTTGAGGAATTTAATGATTTCCTCTTTTATCTCTTCCTGCACCCAACTATCATTCAGCATAAGGTTGTTTAATTTCTAAGTCTTTGTGTGAGGATGACGTTTTTGTTGGAGTTGAGTTCTACTTTTATTGCCTTGTGGTCTGAGAAGATACAAAGTATAATTTCTATTCCTTTAGTTTTGCTAAGGTTTGATTTGTATCCTAGGATGTGGTCCATTTTGGAATATGTACCATGGGCTGATGAGAAAAATGTATAGTATTTAACTTTGGGACAGTGTGTTCTGTATATGTGCATTCATCCCATTTGTTCTAGGGTCACATTTAAGTCCTCTGTATCTTTGTTTAGTTTCTTTTTAGAGGATCTGTCCAGTTCTGTCAGAGAAGTGTTAGAGTCCCCAGCTATTATCATGTTATGGGATATCATATTGCTTAGGCCCATCAATGTCTGTTTCATAAATCTGGGAGCATTTAAGTTGGGTACATAAATATTTAAAATTGAAATGTCTTTTTATTGTATTGTTCCTTGGACCAGTATAAAGTGTCCATGTTTGTCTTTCTTAACTTTAGTTGCTTTAAATCTGCTTGTATCTGAAAAAAAAGATTGCCACTCTTCCTTTCTTCTGATTTCCATTTGTTTGAAATATTGTTTTCCATCTTTTAATGCAGAGTCTTTATTTGTCCTTCAAGGCTAAGTGTGTCTCTTGAAGACAGCATATGGATGCTTTTTTATCTGATCAGCCAGCCTGTGCCTCTTCAGGGGTGAATTCAGTCCATTGACATTTATCGAGAGAATTGATAAGTGTGGTGGAGTTCTATTCATCTTATTTTGTGAAAGTCCATTGTGTACTTTTATGATTTGTGCCATTGTGGAAGCTAAGTTTTGACCATGAGCTTCTGAGTGTTTACTTTGCTGGTGATCCATTGTGATGTCAGTGTTGAGAATAGGTCAAAGTATTTCCTGTAGAGCTCGACTTGTGGCAAATTTTCTCACTGTTTGTGTATCTGCAAAAGATTTGATTTCTCCATCAATTTTGAACTTTAGTTTAGCAGGATACAGATTTCTGGGCTGAAAATTGTTTTGTTTAGGAATATTAAAGGTGGATGACCATTCTCTTCTAGCTTGGTAAGTTTCAGCTGAAAAGTCCACTGTCAACCTAGTGGCTCTGCCTCTCTAGGTCAGTTGGTGCTTGCTCCTGGCTGCTTGCAGAATTTTTTCCTTTGCCTTGACTTTGGCCAGGTTCATGACAATGTGTCTTGGAGAAGCTCTGTTTGAGTTGAAATGACCTTGGGTTTGATATACATCTGAAAGAAGTGTGTCAGCATCTTTAGTAAAACTTGGGAGATTTTCATTTATATAGTCTGAGGTAGGGCTTCCATTCCTTTGAGGCAATCTTCTTCCCCTTCACAAATCCTTATTATTAATATATTTGAACTCTTTTTGGAGTCTTGCAGTTCTCTGAGCACCTGTTCTGCTTTCTTTCTCTTCTTTTCTGCCTCCTTAACTACTTGGGTTAACTTTAAAACCTTGTCTTCTAACTCTGAGGTTCTTTCTTCTCCATGGTTTAACCTATTTTTTTTTATATTTTCCATTGCATCTTTACATTCTCTGATTGTTTCCTTCATTTCCTTAAGCTTTGCCATATCTTTTATATATTCTACATATCTCTCATCTGACTTTTCATTGTGTCTTCCCATTTTCTTGTCCATTCCTTTCACTGTTTTTATCATCCACATTTTAAATTCCCTTTCTGTCAAGGTGGAGTCTTTTGCAGTTGCTGCCTCATGGTCCCTTGGATAAGTTCCTCTATTTTGGTGTTTCATGTTGCCGGAATTTTTCTGTTGGTTCCTCATCACATGTTCTTTCTTCTTTTTCCCCTTTTGGTCCTCCTTTTCCCTTCTTGCTTCCTTTTTTGCTTCAAATTACTTTGTCTTAGAGTTTAGGTCTTGAAGTTGCCTCATCTTGAACAAAGCCAAATTCTTTCTTATGGCTAAAAAAACAGCTCTTACTCTTGATGACAGTATGTTGCAGGAAATAACAGGAAACCAAGCGGGAAACCAGGTGGTGTGGTGGTATTTTTAGGAGATGGAGAACACAGCCACCAATCTCTATGGTCTTTATTCTTAACTTAGTTGCCCTCAGTGATTGCCTGATTGTTTCCTCAGCATTCAGACCCTGCTGGGTTGTGATCTTAAAGCTCATAGGAACAGGTCTCACAATGCCCCCAACATCAGTTCCTGTGGGGTATGGGAGTCCCTCAACCTATCCCAAGAGTGGAGTTATAATCTCAGCAGGCAGAATGAAGACAGCTGTACTTTAGGCTTTAGGCCCCTGCTCTTCTCACAACCTTCCCACAATGGCAGCCCCTTGGCAGTGGAGACCTTCTCAGTATGACTGCCTTGCCAACCACCAAACCTATGGCGAATCTATTCCAAGCTGTATTCAAATTTGGTTGCTATATGGTGTTTGAGTCTACCCACTCTTCCAGGTTTTCTACTCAATGCTTAGCTTCCCCTCAAAACTGAAAACTCCAGAAGGGCTTCTTCCCATCCAAGACCTCCATGGGGGGCCAGCCAATCTGAGCAATTTGCAATCACTTGCCCAATTGATCCAATTTCCACCTATGAGGACCATACACTGTATCCAGCTCACTACCTCCTCACTGTGCCCCCTGAGCTAGGATTTTGGGTAAGGTCCTCATGCCAGGTTTTGGCTGGGTTCTCTATTTTCCTCCAGTCTTTCTAGGAGAACTCAGTTGAACAATCCTTCTGGTCTGCCATATTACCCCCACCCCCCTTTTTTAAGACATAGTCTCTGTTGCTTTGGCTCAGTGCATCATTATAGCGCACTGCAACCTCAAACTCCTGAGCACAAGCCATCCTCCTGCCTTAGCCTCCAGAGTAGCTGGAACTACAGGCCTGGCTAATTTTTCTCGTTTTTTTTTTTTTTTTGTAGAGATGGTGTCTCATTGTTACCCAGGATGGTTTTGAACTCTTGTCCTTGAGAGTTGAACCAGCCTGACTTCCCAAAGTGCTGATAAGAGATGTTTGGTGATTGTCACATTCTTCTACTTATTCTTGTTTTACTTCTTTTGGCTGCTAGTGAGAGAATCCAATTTAGATAAACTCAAGCAAAAAAGGGAAATTTTTTGAAGGGTGATGCATATAGGGTTTGAGTGAGAAGTTTGTCAGGCCCAAGGTTCTGAAATTACCATGAGGTCTTACTGTTCCTTTCTGTCTCCTAGCACTTCCTGGAAATTGACTTTATCTGGTTGCTCTAAGCTTATGTTCTAAGTAAAGAAGGATCACAGAAATCTGAGACAACTTTTTCACCATTGGTTTCAGCATCTCTGCAGGGAGTGCTTTTTTGATCTAGTTTGAATAAGCTGCCATTGCATGGTTATTTTATTAGACCTGGATCATGGGCTTACCCCTGAAAATTAGAGGCAGTGATGGCCTATTGAGACTGATGTAATGTTCCTCAAAAGAAAACTGGAGTGTTGGTATTCAAAACAGTAATAAATGGCTATAGAGTCAAATTATAATAAAAGATAAAGGTAACTGTGTTTGTCAGGGCTCTCCAAAGAGATGGAACCAGTAGAGTAGATAGATAGATGAGAAGGGATTTGTTTCAGAAATTGGCTCACATGATTATTGAGACTGAGATTGATAATATCATTAAATCCAATGATATACCATCTACAATTGGATGGGAAACCAGTGAAGTTGATGTCTTAACTCTCAGTCTGAGGACAGAAGCCTGACAAGCTGCTGGTTCAAGTCCCAGAGTTCAAAGGCTGATGAACCTGAAGTTCTGATGTTTAAAAGCAGGAGAAAAAGTATGTCCCAGCTCCACAAGGTAGAGAGGGAATTCACCTATATTTTACCTTTTTGTTTTCTCTGTCCCTTAACTGATTGAATGGTGTCTGCCCACACTTCAGGATAGATTTTACTTAGTCTACTGATTCAAAAGACAGTTTCTTTCAGAAACACCCACATGGACATATCTGGAAATAATCTGGCACCTGTTATCTTGGTATCCCTTAATCCTGTCAATCATCATAGTATTATTTTGTAAATATTTAGTAATGCTATGTGTTAGAGACAGTGGTCACTTTTGATATAGTATCTCGTTTATACCTCCCAGCAGCCTTTGGAGGTAGATTCTGTTATCTATGAGGGATAGCAATAAAATCATTAGTCACTTTCTATAAAGTGTGTATTAATACATATGTATATTGTGTGTATTAATACATATGTTCTAGTATAAAAATGATCAAAGGGGCAACTGTATCCATTGATGGTGTAATTTCTCTTATAATAAAGGTACAGTAGAATCTCAAGAAGAAGAACTGTCTGGTATAGCAATGTTCTTGCTTTGGTGATTTGGGCCATTATAATGAACAGCAAGAAATATGTACTTACACAATATTTATTTGCAGAAAGATATTCATACAACACATTTCTAGTGTCATCAACACAATAGTAATTCATGATCCTGACAACAGAGTAATGCATTCTGTGTTGTCACACCATCATGGATACCTGAATTTGGAGCTGGAGTTTCTAAACCAAAAATAAAACTATAAATCACCAATATTCAAATTTTCTCTTCTGTTCTGACACATATAACCTTAACATTTCAGGGCTGAGGAGGTGAAAGAAACCTTCTGTTTAATACCTCCTAAATTCTACTGGACTTAGGCTGTCAAATAGTCTGGCACACTTTGAAACTGGTCATGGTGAGAGCTGAGGGGATGGGAAAGGGTCACAGCTGGGCCAGTCAGCAAACTTGCTGAGAGATAGGGACAGCTGGAAGGTGACTTCACAGATGCATGAGAAGATGCAGGGCAAACAGGGCGTCTTTCTCTCATTCACAGGCAAGAAGACATTCTCTCCTTGGTGGTGAAGGGCATTCTGTCCTTAGATGTTTGTCACAATTTTACCCTCTGATTTCTTGTTTGGAGAACTGAGTTTAGTGACATTTTCATTAATGCTATTCCTATTTTCACTGAAAGAGCAGTAGCTTTTATTTGGTGTCAAGTATTAAATGCTCTCTCCACATCAACTTCAGAATTCCAGCACAGGGCTAATGCTGGTTGTGGCATAGATGGAGAGCTGTCCACCGGCCTTAAGAATCCTCTTTCCCTCCTGTGTAGTGAGCCAGAACTGAGAGGCAGGGGCTACAGTTTACAGTACTACTTACATCTGAGCGTGGCCATGTAACTGGTTCTCTAATGTAAAGTGAGATAATGTAAAGTGAGAAGATGCTTTTTTAGTGGAGTTTTCCAAGAATTCAGCATGCCTTTTCTGCCTTTTCTCATCTATTGTCTAAACACAGAGGCCTTCATGGCTTTAATGGGGATGCTGTGGGGTTATAAGATGGAATCTGCCTATGTCTTGAATTACCATGTGGAGAAGAGAATGCCTTTCAACTAGGAAAAGTCATCTTGGACTGCTACATGAATGATAAACTTATATTTTGTAATGCAACTGAAATGCTATGGTTTGTTGGTTATAGCAACTAAATTACTTAATGAACACATTGGCTAATCAACAAATTTATAAATAATACTTATGATTATTATTTTTAATAGGCAGAAAAGATATTTAACTGATAGTTAACTATACAATCATGATTTATTTGAAATTCAGTGCTTCAGAGAAACTGTCCTAGCCTGTTATAGAATAAACATTTCTGTTAAGCAAAATGTATATTCTTTTGATATGACAGACACTATCTGCTGATAAAGTCAGTTAAGTAAATAGTTATAACTCAGAGCACAACTCTAGAGGCTCTGTTCACAAATTATGTTGGTCCTTGATAAAGTATCTGGACATTAACCACAGGTTTTGACTAAACGTAATTCAAATCCTGTTAACAATAAATTCCAAAAAAGCTGTAATAATTTGGCTGTGCTGAATTTGATTGTACAATCTATTAATGGGACAATCTTTTAAATATTTATGGAGTATCTACTATGGGCTAATCAGTATTTGATTCCCTTCTCATTTACTCAATAATTTTAGCTACATATAATATGACATTCTCAGTCTTTTTCTTCCATAGACATTTACTGATCACCTCTGATAGGCCAATGAAAATGCTAATTAAGCATTGGGAAGATGGAGAAGTCCCTAGGCCACCACACCAAGAACATTCTAAAACTATTATGACATTACATATATATTAGGAGGATGAGTATGAGTACAGGCCTATTTTAGCATTCCTTTCTCACCACTGATGGGTCAACCAGCTCTTCCCAGATGTGTCAAAGGAAGGGAGCCTTGCTGCTATCACATAGGGCTTGCCTTTGCTACCTCTCTTTTTTTTTTCTTTTCTTTATTATTATTTTTTTAGTCATTCTTTATTGATTAATCTAAATTACTAGCAACTTTTCAAAACTTGTTGTTTGGTCTGCCTTTACTCCTCTTCTGTAAAACCAGTCATGATGCAAACTATCAGGGCATAGGAAACATTTTGTGCGAGTCAGGCACCAGGACACAACCCTTTATGGCCTCCCAGATTCTACAATCTCTTATCAAGGCTTGTGCTATGGGGAGAGCATTTGGTAAGTTCCTCCCTAATGGGTACAATGTATGAGTAAATGGCCCACTTCTTGGGTGAAGGTCACAACTGTAACTCAGTCTTTACAAATACAAACAATGTAACCTAATCATATGAACCTCTCATATTAATCTGAAATAATTTTTTTTTTTTTGAGACAGAGCCTCAAGCTATCCCCCTGGATAGAGTGCTGTGGCATCATAACTCATAGCAACCTCCACTCCTGGGCTCAAGTGAGTCTCCTGCCTCAGCCTCCCAAGTAGCTGGGACCGCAGGTGCCCACCACAATGCCCGGCTATTTTTTGGTTGCAGCCATCATTGTTGTTTTGGTGGGCCTGGGCTGGATTAGAACCCGCCACCTTAGGTATATGTGGCTGGCGCCTTAGCCACTTGAGCCACAGGAGCCAAGCCAATCTGAAATAATTTTAAAAAAGGCTTGTGCATCCTGGAAACACTCTTTCTTCTAGACTTGTGCTGTTTAATATGGTAGCCATTAACTACATGTGTAAATGTAAATTAATGTTTTAAATGTCAATTAATTAAAATGAATATAATAAAAAATTCAGTTCCTCAGTTGAGCACCACATTCAGCAGCTCAATAGCCACATGTGTCAAGTATATGGCTATTGTATTTGTCAGCACACAAATGTAGGACATTTTCAGCAATGCAGAAAGTTCTATTGGACAGTGATGCTCTAGACTAGTTAGAGTCTAGCAGGTGAATTTATTTAGAAGGAGTAGCAGGAACGTCTATAAGTAGTATTGGAGCTTCAACATCTGGGCTATGATTTATTTATCTTTCACTTGTCTCTCTCCTTCCTAGGAGCTGTTATATCCTCAGAGCAGGGATGACCTCATGCATCTTGGTATTGCTAACATTTAATATGTAGGAGAAACTCAGGAATGTTTGTTGACAAATGGAAGAAGCCTACTTATCGGGATAATTTGGGAGGATGGTTGCAAAGAATTTGGTGCTGGGCATTGTTTAAATTTTTCTTGTCCATATATAATGATGGATCCTAGAGATGGAGACAAACCAAATGGTTTCAGGGCAAGGAGGGGAGACACAGAGATTGAAAACTAGGCAGAGTTTGACACTATTCAAATTTCCTTGAGTTTATTAGGTGACTGGCTAGTCTGATAAACTAAGTTATTCTAAATGCCCCCTGAGTAAACTGTTTTAAGACCATGCTGCATTTGTATGCAGTAGGCACTTGATTGATGTTTGTTGAATGACAGCATTTCATCAATATTGTATTTATTTGCTTGCTTCTTATCTCCAGGCCTTGCCATCTATCTTCTCAATCCTCAAGAGGGTGCAAAGCATCGCCATGAGGGCAGGTCTGTGTCCATTTTGTATATTGCTGCATCTTCAACCCCTGGGACGATGCCTAATACATCATAGCTCAGTAGATATTTCAGGAATAAATGAAGGAAGAACCTTTAATAACTTAAACCAAAGAACTGCATAAAGGTGGAAATTTCAGAGACTGTGGCAAGAGAGTGGGAGAAAGTATTTTGGGCACAGGAGACAGATTTTTGAGGGCTCTCAAATAACATTTTAAAATGATCCACTGACTTTACCTAGGCCATCCCTCAAAAATGATGTGCCTCAATTTGAAATTTAAATCCCCACAGGATTCTAGGTGTATACAAGGCATAATACTAAATGGCTGATCGCTTATGACATTTATTTCCCCACATGAAGAACCACAGGGCAGCATCTCTTGTCAGGAAGGAAACAGATTTGTCAGAAAAGAAACCAGCCATCATATGCTCTTTGTATTTTTATGATTTATGTATTTATTGGATGCGTCTACCACTTAACAACCTCTGGGTGCTTTTATACATTTCTTAGACAAAAGGCAGACACTGCCCTTGTGGATTATGAGGTGGAGAAGTACCAACAAAATAACATCCATAAATCCCAAAGCACATCATAAAATCATCATATGCAACGAAAGTAGCGTTAGGCTACTTGGAGCTTGGGCTCCTCCATGTCATCAGATACCTGAATGGAAAATTCTGAAGTCCCAGCTTTGGTCTTGACCCTGGCACAGATTAGATTTCATGGTCTTGAGTTAGTTTCTTAATCTTTCGTAGCTGTATTTTGCTCATCTCTACAATGGGTAAAATAGCAGTAATTACCTGATTTGGTTAAAAGATCAAATTTGTGTGACTGTTTATGAATCACGTTAATTCCCCAAGTGTAATAGATCAGCAGTAAAAAAAATGAAACTCTAGATATGAATTTGAATTTCCTTTCTGCTGTCTGTGATATAAACCTCTGCTACTGTGTGCTGTGATCTAAGATACTTACTTTCATGATCTTTTCCCAACTTGGAATTTCTTTTCCCAAACATTCTCTACTGTTAAGATCTTCCAGAGGAATTTGCATTTAGCTTTTGGATTCATACCTGAACTAAGAGATAAAAGGTAATAACCATACCCATAGCTGTCGTTTATTAAATCCTAACAGTATATCTGGCTTCATGATTTTATGTACATCTGCTTAGATGCTTTTATATACATCTCCTTAATTTTGCCTTTATAAAAAGCAAAATGCATGTACTCAGTTCTTTTATTATGCCAAGTATTGGCAACATAACTACTTATTTTTTAGTTTTTAGTAGAATTGGATAAACCTCTCCCATCTGAGAGACCAAATTGTTTTTATCACTTAGACAATTTCAGTAGCCTCCGAGAGGTCTTCCTGCTTCAATTCTTGAGCCTCAAGGACAGGTCACTACTCACATAGCTGTTCCCTTCCTAATCAACATCTCGGAAGAGCTTACTGTGTTGTGTCCACTCATCTCTCCTCCTTCTCTGATCATGCTGTAATCTCCATAATTCCAGTGAAGCTTTTTCATCAAGGGCACAACAACGACCATCTTGTTGTCCATGATTGGTAACCAGTCCACATCTTAATCTGTCAGCATCATTTTTCACAGTTGACCCCCTCCTCACTTTTGAAACACTTTCTTCACCTGACTGTGCTGTGTGAGTCCCTTCTGCCTCAGTGCCTCTCACTTCTCTGTCCTGTGAGCTGGTTCTGGGGCTCTGTTTGCAGCTCTTTTCCCTTTTCTCTTATCTTTATTTCCTAATTTGAAAGATCCAGTCCCATGGCTTTAAACATCATCTCTACACTAATGATCAGAAAATATATATTTTCAAACTCAGTATGTGTTTTGAGTTCCAGAGTCATCAATTGCCTCTTTAATAGATCCATTTGGATGTCTAATGGACACCACTCATGGTGACTTCCCTTTCATGCCAAGACAATGCCCACATCTCTGCCAGTGTTTTCTGTCTCAGTGGTTTAATCCCCAAACCTAGGAATTAGCCTTAATCACTACTTTATTCACATCCCTAAATTTCACATCCCCATCAATAAGTCTTGCTGGTTCTACTTTCAAAGCTTTTATCCTCTATCAGAGATTAAGAGTTAATTCTTCTCTGTAGCTTCTTCTAAAGTATCATAAGAATGGGAAAAATGCATCCAATACTCAATACTATTAAGAAACCAATATGTAAACACTTACACACACATATGAATGATAAAACACATACATAGTCTAGCAAGAGGGAAGATTGAGGAGGGGAAGGGGAGGGGAAGTGGAAGGGTGCTTAGCGGGAGGAGGGAGGGTGTTGGTGGGATCTCACCTAATGTGCACAATGCAAGGGCATATTTCAAAATAACTAACAGTGAGTTTTAAATGTCTTACTACCAAAAATAAGTGAGGTGATGGATATGTTAATCAGTTTGATTTAGGCATTCCACATTATATATCAAATCATCACATTGTATCCCATGAATGTATACAGTTATTATTTTAATTAAAATTAATAAAGTAGAAATAATTCCTGTTTTAGTATCTTTCAATTTTATCTTTTTTTAATTAAATCATATTTGTGCACATTAATACTATCATGGGATATACTGTGTTGTTTCCATATACAATTTGAAATACTTTCATCCAATTGACCAACATGGCCATCATGTCATTCTCATAATTGTATTAAGACATTTATATTCTACATTTAGAAAGATTCACATGTACCCTTATAGGATAAATCATAGGCATGGTCCCAGCAATTACCCTCTCTTCACTCATCCTCCCCCCTTTCAATTTTATCTTATCGGGAGCAGTAGTGACAGTGATTGGGAAGCAGGCAGTAGCTGTCAATATAAAGAGTTTACCAGGGAATTTCAAGGTAAATGCTTTTAAATTTGAGGGAATGTGGAGCACTCATATCCTACTCTGCAGGTCTGATGGGGATGGCAGGAGGAGAAGCTGGACTTCACTCTTCTCTTTGCCACGTTCAGGCTGATGTGCTAGTATAACAATATCATTTTTGTGAGACGTCTCAGAAGTTTTGAAACTTTACCATTTCACAGGTTGGATTACGAAGAAGCAGTTCATGGTGTGCTCAGAGTGGTCAAGCTACGTGGGAAAAGTGGGACTTGAATTAGCCTTCATATGTGGATTGAATACAGAGGGAAAAAAGAGCATTCTGGGGAGAAAGGCATTCTGAGGACAAAAGGACATGTGGGAACGCACAAGTTATATTTGGGTAGTCCTCGGAAGAAACAGGAAATCTAGAGTGAAAGGTTTAAATAAGTTATAGGTAAAAAGATTCACACTGTGATTTCATTTTGAACCTAATATTTATGGAACACATGCAAGCACTCTACTGTTTACATGCCCTGCTTTATTTATTACACCTACTCTATCATGTGGGTACTATCTCTAATCTCATTTTCCACATGGGACTACTGTAGCTAAGGAGGTAGAGAGACTTGCCTAAGATTACATAGCCAGGGCTAGAATTGGGATGCAAAGCCGGGCCCTGCTCAGGACCACCCTGCTATGTTACCCTTTGAAGTCATTTTACTGACAAGTATGATAGTAAGAGTGGAAAGAGAGAAGAACTTTGAGATATTCAGAGGGCACGATTTTGGTCTTTTTTTTTTTTTTTTTGAGACAGAGCCTCAAGCTGTCAACCTGGGTAGAGTGCCGTGGCATTACAGCTCACAGCAA
>NW_003852398.1:18275055-18289730 GCF_000181295.1 Otolemur garnettii | reverse complement strand
GGTTGAGCTATAGGCGCCGAGCCACGATTTTGGTCTTTAATATTTCTAGAAGGAGACAAGTTTAGATTATATTCAGAAATGGGAGTTTGTTGCAAAGCGTACTAAACCTCCCTGGACAGGACATTCTGGGTTCTGCTACTTTAAAAAGCAGGCTATATGGTAGGCGCTGTAGAAACCTGGTAGGAGCCCCAGTTGCCTCACAGATGAGTCATACCTTCCAAGAGACAGGGTTGAAGTGAACCATTGGTTACCACTGAGCATGGAGTTTTATGTCCAGGCAATTGGAGGCATTTTTTTTTTTTTAACTTTGTTTATATTCAATCTGCAACGAAGATTTTTGCTCATTTGGTTTCTGTCTATATAGGCATCAGAATAACTTCATGATACCAGTTGCAAAGTCATTGCCTACAAGGGCCCACAGTTGACGTAAACGTGTCAAGGAAGCCAAATGGAGATCACGGGGATAGTTAGGGGAGGTGGGTGCTACTCAGCTTCAGCTGCTTCCTTGTGAAAACAGAGTCAAATAATCTTTGAGAGATGTAAAATCCCAATGAAATTCAAATACTGGCAACTGATTAAAGTAAAAACATCAACAACATTGTTTGGACCAAAGAAAATAGATGAGTTTGCTGCTGCTGACTTTAGTGTGCCTCTTTAGTATTGGGAGATATCTGCCTTTTCAGAAATAACTTTGGGATTAATTTCTCCAGGAGACTTAAGAGAACATTGAGAAGCGACTCAGCAATCAGGTTGGTTGCCCCTGGTGACCAGATCTGATGCATTGGAAGCCTTCCTAGTCTTAAAGGCCAAAATTTTTCCCATATTCTTCACCCCACTGAACTCCTAAATGCCTCTCTGTATCCGAGGATGTTGGAGAACCTAGAGTCGAGGACCCAGCAGTGTGTTTCATGAATACCACATCCAGAATGAATCACCTTTCACTTGCTTTAGCAGTTCAGTCTTTAGGGGAAGCTGATTGCTCCCCTATCCATATCATACTCTGATTCATTTACACTTAAGTGATGAAAGTGGTCTTTTTCCTTCTCTCTTCAAATGGATACTAACACGGGAGGGGCTTGGGGAGTTGTAAAGAGGAGGGCTGACTCCTTGGACACACTCTTGGTTGCATTCTCAAATGGCCCACTCAATTAGGGGTAATATTTCATTGACTTGTATGCCTGATGGCTCCCTAGCCAACAGTGTTTTCTAAATGGTCCTGAGGCAAGACTTGGGGCTTTGAAAACAGCTCTTCATCACCTTTATGTCTGGGGCTGCATTGGCACAGCCCAGATGAAAGCAGTTGTTTCCATCAGGGAAGCAGCCATAGTCTCTGCCTGGAGAGGCTGCCTCCATGGATTAAGAGAATGTGCCTTCTGACACTATCTCGGGCTAGGTTCATGCAGCTTCCTCATCTGTATGTTGCATCTGACCCCTCAGGTATCTGCCTGAATTTTCTATAAGGGAAAAAAAAAATGGTTGGACTGGGGGAAAAATAGGCTTTTTGTATCTTTCCTAGGTCTTCACGGAAAACGTGGATATGTTTGGATAAGTGCTCTTATTTTTCTAGAAGGTGCCACATCAGGGAATGCTCCAAACTGGTCTTAGTTTAAAGTGTGAAGCGAGCAGTCACTTTGGTTGCTATTTACGTTTATATCACAACTTTTGTTAAAGAACTTTAACACGAATGTGAGTGTGTATGTGCGTGTGTGTCGATGTTTGCATGCTGTAGTCTCTAGGTGTTGTAACTAGAAGAATATATGATGTTGGCGGCACCCGTAACTCAGTGAGTAGGGTGCTGGCCACATACACTGAGGCTGGTGGGTTTGAACCCGGACCAGCTAAAAACACCAGTGACAACTACAACAACAAAAAAGCTGGGTGTTGTGGTGGGTGCCTGTAGTTCCAGCTACTTGGGAGGCTGAGGCAAGAGAATCACTTAAGCCTAAGATTTCAGGTTGCTGTGAGCTGTGATGCCATAGCACTCTACTGTGGATGACATAGTGAGAGTCTGTCTAAAAAAAAAGAATATATGATGACATTCTACTTCATCTAATATAAAACTGGGTTGATTCAAATCTATATGAAGTAACTAATTGGGCTCAGTGAGAAAATGTTCTCAATAAATAAACCTCAAACTTCCTTATATGGTTACACTTTTGTCTTTGAATTAGTGGCCGGGTAAAATTTGTAGCAAATGCAAAGTTTAGAAAGCAGCTATTCATTTAAGGAGTGTGGAAGACTATATGTCAGCGTTGTGAGGATAGGAACTACAACAATAAGATCTAAGACAAATTGAGGTTATTATCTATGTGCAGACAGACTTGTCTGATGATGTTGATCTGCTTTATACTGGCAAACTCATTCAATCCTCATAGCAACCCTACGAGGTTGTTGCTATTATTCTATTTTAGAGATGAAAAAGCTGAGGCGTGAACAGATAAGCCACTTTCCCAAGGCCGCATCACTAGAAGTAGCAAAGCTGAGATTTCAAAACAGGGGAGCTAGTTCCAGAGATTGTTTCTCTACCTACCTTGCAGCCCTGCATTTCTTGTTCCATTGTTGAATTCCTGGATCTTGATCCTATGGTACTTGGCTCCCAGTAGGTGGGTTGGATAAAAGGCCTTATAAGAAACAAATTTCCTGATGCATGTCAGTTTTTCTTGTTACCGTTGATGCTACTATTATTATTACTAGAAATAACTTGCATATGCTGGATTCTTTTTGTGTCTGACCCCAAACTACACTTAGCAGGCATTATTAAATTTCCTCCAAATAACAATTCCATTTTCCACATGGGAACACTGAGGCATCGTGCAGGTAGTCATTTACGTTTAGAAGTCATCCTGTTAGAAAAAGCAGTGCCAGGACACAGATGTCTGTTTTTACTCCACAGCTCATTGCCTTGACCTTCAAGGCAATAAAATGTCATTGCTAGGAAAGCTTCCATTTCCTTATTCCATCGAAGGATACTCTTTGGGGGTCTTTCTCAGGATCAAAACTAAGCCGAACTACAACGATGATAATAATGAGCAGAGAATAGAGTTTGAGATACACTCAAATGACAAATATTTATGGCGTAATAAAAAACTCTTGTGCCAAATGGCCTAGAGTAGGGTTTTCCAACATCATGATTTTTCTGTATCTAAATTCGGTGTGAGCCCTTAATATTTTTCTGGATTAATTCACTTCTGAAAATCAAAGTATATTTGTACTTCGTAGTCATGACATTTTGAGAATTTCTATGTGTATTTCTAGGACCCACTAGAGTAACATCATCACTACTAAACAGAAAATTTAGTAGGCAGGGATGGTTACGATTGAATAATATTTTCCCTTTAGAAAGTATCTGTGTACTCGCACCTGAAGTCATCGTTCACACCTCCCCTAGTCCAGCTGCCACCTCCATGGGAAACAGGTAGATAAAGATGCACAGACACTGCTCTACCAGTAAAGAAGCCAACCTTGGGCTCATCTATGAAGCAAGAAATCGTTTGGGCCTTGGGAAAAGGAAGAACCTATGTTCCTAATAGTTGCCAGGCAATTTTCCCTCAAGCTGCTCCCACCCTGGGGAAAGCAAGCTATATCACACGATGATGGTCCAGTTAGCCAGGAGGGAGTTCAGAGGAGGCAGAAGACTACAGGTGCTGGATAGCAGAACTTCCTTCTGGAACTTGCTTTGGAAGGACAGGCAGGGTTGGTGGGGGAAGGGTGCGATGGGGGCCCAAGTCCCTGCTTTCTGGTCACTGACTTCCAATTCACACCCCACCCCTTCAGGATATGCAGCTCCTGGCGGGTGGCACATCAGATCTGAGCAGGATCTTCAGGGCAAAGGGGTCAGATTGCAGGGCATCTCACCTCCGTGTTACCCTGAAAGCGACCTTCTCCACTTTTGTTAGGTTTTCTTCAGTCTGTCGTGCATACCATCTGTTTTCAATTTTAGGAAGAGTAATGAAAAAAAAAATCTAATCTGGTTTTTCAAAACACTTCTTTAGAAAAAAATAGTCTCTTTTTTTTTTTTCATTTTAGTACTTCAGTGCTTAACAAGTGGTTTTAATATTTACTTACCAACACAATCTGTTTCCTCCTGTCCATTCTAACACTTGCTGGCATCTTGCGTTAGCTATTAGAGATTGAGCAGAGTTAAAGCTGTAAGGCAAAGCAGGTAATTTCCTGAAGACGAGAAATGTACCTTAAATGATTTCTCTTTGTTAGATCTTTTAGTCTCTTTCTGAAAAACAAAAAAGAGGAAAAATGGGTGACGAGTATCTTTTAAATTCAAAGAGGTAACAGGAAATTTCTGAAAACAGGATTAAAAAAAACCCAAAAAAACCCAAACCCTAATTTCCTAGAACCGGAGTTGGAGCCAGCCTTTTAGCACTATCACCCATTAATGTGGTTTCCCCTCCCACTGGGAAGCTGAGGCCCGAGTGGCAGTCATTACTGCCAATAGCACAGTTATTCGATGGATTCCTGGAAGGGCTCACTTAAAAGATTCAGCCAGATCATCTCCAGGGGCTTCCAGTTCCCATCATCCCAGGAATGAAATACTCAGTATCATCTTTCTGCACCTGAGGCCTCCACGGATTAAATTCTTGCTGCCTCCATTACCTGGGAAGCCAAGAGCCTGGGTTGTCGTGATTGGTTAGGAAAGGCTTAATGACTGCATTTGGCCAAGAAAAGGCAAGGAAAGGAGCAGACTAGAGTCACGGTCCTCAGTGGTGGTCATGGGCTGGACAGTAGCCCTCCAGAGAGGCTGTAGATTGAGGAGAATTAGTTGAAGGGCCTCCCCAAGCCTCCCTGATGGACACAGCATATGTTGAAACCACCTCCCCCACCGCCCATTACCTATGGTCACACCCAGTGACAAACAAACCTGAACCAGCGGTGCTCCATGGTGCAGTCTGAACCTGGAAAAGTTCACATTGCTTTTTCTTTTCCTGCTTGCTCCTCAATAGATGTCCCCAGACTGCTGGGTTCAGTCCTCTGCTTTTCATGCTTTACTCTCTCTCTTTTTTTTTTTTAATGTAAGCTCCCATCAACTATGAGCTATGGGCACGAGTCCCAAATTACCTTCTTCGGTGTGATTATCTTACTGGCACGTATTAACTGCTTAATAAATAATTACTGAATGGGTTTAATGAAGGAGGGACTCCAACTCATGAATTCACTGACTCACTCACTTATGAATGTTATTTCCTCCAAGTTCTACACATACATTTCTAGGTGCCTGCAGCATCTTCCTAGACATCCAGTGTAGACCCAAATAGGCCCGGGGCTTAATCCCCAGAACACATGAATGTTACCTTATATGGCAAAAAGTACTTTGCAGAAGTGATTACATTAAGGATCTTGAGGTGGAGATCCTTGAGATAACCCAGGATTATCTGGATGGGCCCCATGTAATCACAAATGTCCTCCTGAGAAGGACACAGAAGATTCAGGGACAGAGAAGAAATACGTAGTGATGGAAGCAGAGACTGGAATGACGCCGTCCCAGCCGATACAAGCCAGCAGCCTCCAAACTCTGGAAGAGGCAAGGAGTGGATTCTCCCATGGAGCCTTCAGAATGAACCAGCCCCGCCAACACCTTGATTTTATCCCCTGAAGACTCCTTTGGGACTTCTGATCCCTAGAACTATGAGAAATTAAATTTGTGTGGTTAAAGCTACAAGACGTGTGGTAATTTGTTACAGCAGTAATCAGAAACTAGTACAACGTCCTATGACAACTCGGACAACATGCCTGGACAGACTCACTATCTTCTTTCCCAGATCCTGCCCTTGAACCTCAGCTGACGGCTGACTCATCCTTACAGACTCCCACAAGAGGCAAATCTGAGTCTCCTTTGTTTCATTTTCCCTGTCCTTACCCTTCTCAGTCAAGGCTGCCAGATTCTGCTCATTCCACACCTGGGATGTTTCTCAAATCTGTTTTACTTGTGGCTGTGGCAACATCCCTAGTAGCTTGAGCACTGCGTCTTGTAGGTCCTCAGTAAATATTTGTTGGGTAAATGTGAGTTGCTAATCTCCTCTTCTGATTCCATTAAAATGTTCTTTACATGGGGTATAATCCATTATCAAATCTCTGAGGGAGGAATAGAGTCCTCCTCAGCACTCTGAGCAGGTCTGGAGCCCACAGTCATAGACACACGCTGAACGAATATGTGGACTGACTTACTCCTTGTCACCACCCAATCACTAGGAAATGACAGGCAGTGGAGATTAGCACCAGTTAGGGAGTCAGATGGAACTGGGTTTATGCCCATCCTCTGTAATTCTCTAGCTGTACAATTCTTTCTGGCAGATGCTAATCTTTTCCAATCATAGTTCCCTTCACCATGAGGTGGGGATAACAATGGCTCTTGTCGTTTGGGTGTTTGGGAGGAATACACTGGGTGTGGCTGATGGTACTAAATGGATGATGAGCATGGGCTCCTATTGTTATTTCCCCATAAACAAGGATGCACCAGCATCCAGGTCTCTCTTTTTATTTGAGACACAGTCTCATTATGTTGCCTTTGGTAGAGTGCTATGGCATCACAGTTCACAGCAACTTCAGACTCTTGGGTTTAAGCAATTCTCTTGCCTCAGCCGTCCAGTAGCTGGGACTACAGGCGCCTGCCACAATGCTCAGCTGTTTTTTTGTTTGTTTTTTGTTATTATTGTCATTGTTTTAGCAGGCCCGGGCCAGGTTTGAACGCACCAGCCTTGGTGCATGAGACCAGTGCCCTAACCACTGAGCTACAAGCGCTGAGCCAGTATGCAGGTTTCTTAATAGCCAGTGGCTGGAGTGTGTTTGCATCTGCATGTGGAGGGGTAAGGGGGCACTGGCAGAAAAGGAGGGCAAAGAACAGGGATGTGGAAGGCAGAGAGGCAGGCTTCTTGCATTCAATAATCGAGTACAATTTGGAAACACTCGCCTTGTGTAGCCCTCAGCTGCCTGTGAAATTCATCTGAATCTTGTTCCGTTGGCCTATGGGGTATTTTCAAATACAAATTAGGTTGGCCAGAATTCCTTTTCTGCACCAACTCTCCTGGGTGCAACTTAGAGGTTATTAAGATGCCTAATAAAAGGAGAGAGCACATTTAATAACATTACCATCAGCTTGACGGAGCTGAGCTATGTGGGCCCCAGTGCCCCAGAGCCCACAGCCTCCCCCACTGGTGCACTTGCTTAGAAGAGGCCCTATAATTATCCACATTTTAAAAACTCCATTAAATCCATCGAGGCAGCCGTGTCCCATTTGCAGGGCCTTTCTGCCCACATCACTCGGGAGACCCAGGGCCTGGCTTCTTTGGATAGTAGGCAGAGAGGAAATGAATGGAGATTCTTGGACCAAAGTAAAGGCTCGTTAAACTCGCAAAATGGCAGCTCTGCTAAGTGCCATTGTCATTCCTGCAGGAACTTTCCCTCCCTTTATTTTGTATATGTATCTGGCAAAACTTTCCCTGAGCACATGCTGAGCTTCAGCACCACATCCTCACTTCTCACGCAGGATTCCGTGTGATCCTCAGAAGACTCATTCGGTAGATCAGTGGTTCTCAACTGGCACTGTGCCTGGAGACATTTGGCCATGTCTGGAGATGTTTTTGGCTGTCGCAGCTGGTGGGGGTGGGGAGATGCCACCAGCATCTAGTGGGCAGAGGCCAGGGATGCTGCCAAACCCCGGGGCACACAGGCAGGACCTTACAGTGGAGAATTGCTCGGCCTGGTAGTCAATCATTCAGAGGTTGAGCCACCCTGCAGTTGATGCCACTCCTCTCCTCATTCACAAATGATGACACCAAGGCCCAGAGAGGTTTCAAGACTTATCTGGTATCACACAGCTGATCAGAAGTGGAGCCGGCAGAGCCTGAGGTCTTACTATGGTGCTGTAGTGCTTCCTGGGGCCTTACTCTGCACCCATCCTTTGCAGCTGAGTTCCTCCCCGCCTCTGCTCCAGGCCAGCTGCCGGCCCTCAGGAGCCAATGGCAGTTAGACTTACTGGGAGTACTGTGATGTTTGCTCCAGTGGGAGCTATTTCCAATAAAGAAGGAATATCAAATTGTCACACATTGAGTAAATCAGTAACCCATGAAGGAGTGGCAGCTACGTTTAGCTTTAATCTACATGAAACGTGGACAAAGTGCTCTTTTCCAAGCACCTAACGTCTATGTGCAGTTTTACAGCCATTTCACTTTAAATAAGGAGCCTTCAGTGGTTTTTGAGGCACTGCTCTGTGAGAGGAGCATTTGGTGGCCTGAGCAGAGAAAGTGTAGTATCCTGGAAATGACAATGACCCGGAGTCAGTAGCTCTCCCTTGCTCAACCTCAGGACCTTTGCACAGCCATTCCTCTCTGAGGAACACTTTTCCCTTCCCTCTTCTCTTGGCTCCTTCCTTCTCACAATAAAAATCTTCTCCTGTTAGGAGACTTTGTCCAGATCTTGGTTAGCTATCTCCGATGTTCTTCCGGACTTGCTAAATCTTTCAAATAAATTCTGTCCAAAATAAATATAACAAACAGCATAGGTACTTTAAAATTTTCTCGTAGCCATGTTATGAAAACATTACATAAGGGACAGGTGAAATTCATTTTAATAATCTGTTTTATTTAACCTACCGTATCCACAAAAAAAATTCACTACGTAGTCAATACCAAAATAATGAATGAGATACTTCACATTTTTTGGAACAAAGTCTTTAAAATCTGTATTTTATAATTAATAGCTCATCTCAACTTTGCTAAATTTTTGGACAGCTAAAGTGAAATACAGTCCTACCAAATCAACAAAGCTGCATTTAATCGAAAAATATTTTACACTGTTTTAATTTTTAAGTTTAAATTTTGATTGATTTAAAATTAAATTGAATTAAAAACTTCAGCTCCTGGGTTTCAAAAGCCATATTTTCATTGCCCAATAGCCACATGTTCTAGATTATTCCAAATTACATTAAATAGGAACTGCCTGTTAATTTGCCTTTCACTCCTAGTAGAGCATAACCTCATTGAGATCAAGGATTATATCTTACTCACTATATTTGTCAATGCCTGGTGTAGATTTTGTCGTACAATAGTCACTCAATAAATCCCCGTTGAATGGCCTGAGATAATACTTCTAATCCTGGTTTTGCCATTCATTGATTAGTTTCCACATGACGTAACCTTGATAATTCAGGTTTTTCTTCAGTAAAATGAGAGACTTGAACATTTTTGAAAGTCTGTTCCACTGGATGGTAATGGTATGTAATCAAAGGGAGTTGTGGTCCAACAAGTATGAAAAAAGCAACAAAACTCCCAGGTTTCTTTACTGCAGACCTTTTCAGAGCCTTGGATAATTGAGTGCTTTCTGACTCACCAGGAGGAGGCTCCTGGATGTCTAATTCTTCCAGTATAGGTGATGGTGGGTCCTCCTTATCAGGGCATTTTTGGGACTAGGGTGTCTTGCAAAAAATCCAGGAATGGCTAGGTGGCCATAGGCACTTTCAGCTGTGACATTTCTCCAGATTTAGTCTATGTTTCAGGAGATGATCTGAGGACTGGTGACCACAAACACCAATTTCCTTTCAGTTTTTTCTGATTATCCTGGCAAAGAAGGACATTAGGGGAACAATTTACTCTTTGTCACCAAGTGAATCAAAATCAATGCCTTATCTTATTCAAGAATGGTCGTCTCCAGATTGAAAAGTAGAATTTCTTCAAATGATTGCTCATTTTCAGAGGGACGGTGAAAACAGTCTCCATCCATTTCTATATTCTAAAACTATATAAATTTATGAACATTTAGCTACTTTTGTCCTATAAATATATGACAACTTCATGTGGTTCAACCTACTAGTTATAATAAGTCTCTGCGCTTACAACAGTTAGTGGGACTGTAAGTGGAATTACCTTTCTAGGGAATAACGGTTTGGAAATATATAGCAAAGTTCCATTTAGTTTTTAAAAAAATTTCAGATTACTATGAGGGTACAAATGATTAGGTTACACTGTTTTCATTTGTTAGCTGAAGTACAAGTTGTAGTTGAGCCCCTTCACCCAGGAGGTGTGCTGTCTGCCCTTACACTGTGCACCTTAGATGTGTCTGTCTTTTACCCTGCAATTTCATACACAGGTATTTGTCCTAAGACCATCAAAGATAAGTAACAGAGACATATAGACAGAGATGTCTGTGGCAGTGCTGTTAAAATAGCAAATTAGAATCCATCTAAGATTCTGGTTGGTTAATCATAATGGTACATCTACATAGTGGAATATAACGAAAGCAATAAAATTATGAAGAGTATTTGTATTTATTGGCATACAATGAGGTCTAAGGAATGTTTTTAAAAGAAAAAAGTGGATTTCAATTTTAACATGTATACTATTATCTTATTACCATAAATATTTATGCATGTCTATGTGTATAGAAATATATCTGAAAGAACATACATAAGGATGTATTAACAGAACAATACATTTAAAATGAATGTATTGGTTTCACATTAGTATTGTGTCCATGGATACTTTTCTATTCTTGTGATATTTTACTAAGAAGAATATTCTGCAACTCCATCCAGGTAAATACAAAAGATGTAAGGTCTCCATCTTTTTTAGGGCTGAATGATGTACTCCATGGTATACATACCACAGTTTATTAGTCCATTCGTGAGTTGATGGGCACTTGGGTGGATTCCATATCTTGGTGGTTATGAATTGAGCTGCAATAAACATTCTGATGCAAATGTCCTTGTGGTAAAATGATTTTTTTTCCCTTCTGGGTAGATATCTAGTAAGGGGATTGCAGGATCAAATGGAAGGTTTACTTTTAGTTCTTTGAGGATTCTTCAAACTTCTTTCCATAGAGGCTGTATTAGTTTACAATCCCACCAGCAATCTAAAAGTGTTCTCTGGTCTCCACATCCATGCCAGCATCTGCAGCTTTGGGACTTTGTGATGTGGGCTATTCTCACTGGGATTAAGTGCTATCTCAGGGTGCTTTTGATTTGCATTTCTCTGATGATTAGGGATGATGAGCATTTTTTTCCTGTGCTTTTTGGCCATTTGTCTGTCTTCCTCAGGGAAAGGTCTAACCATGTCTCTTGCCCACTTATAAATGATATTGTTTGTTCTTTTCTTATTGATTAGTTTGAATTCTCTGTAGATTCTAGTTGTCAGTTATTTGTAAGATTCATAGTATGCAAACATCTTCTCTCATTCTGAAGGTGATCTGTGTACTTCCCTTCTTCTACCCTTAGCTGTGCAGAAGCTTTTTAGCTAAATCAAGTCCCATCCATTTATTTTTGATGTTGCTGTAATTGCCAACAGGGTCCATAAAATCTTTCCCCAGGCCAATTTTGCTAAGAGTTTTCCCCACACTTTCTTTTATAATTGTCATCATCTTATGTCTTCAGTTTAAATCTTTTATCTATCAGGAGGCAATTTTTGTTTGTGGTAAGAGGCGCGGGTCCGGTTTCTTTCAGTCTTCTATATGTGGCTAATCAGTTCTCCCAGCAGCATTTATAAATAGGGATTCTTTTCTCCAGTGTATATTTTTGTTTGGTTTATCAAAGATCAGATGGCAATACATGGCTGGGTTCATCTCTAGGTTCTCTTTTCTATTCCATAGATCTTTATCTCTATTTTTGGGCCAGTACCATGCTGTTTTGACCACTGTAGCCTTGTAGGATAACCTGAAGTCTGGTACTGTGATGCCTCCAGATTTGTTTTTATTTCTTAGACTTGCATTGCCTATTCATGTTTTTTTCTGATTCCATATAAAAGAAAGTACTATTTTTTCAAGCTCTTCCAAGTACGATGTTGGTTCTTTGATGGGGATTGCATTAAATCTGTAGATTGCTTTCGGTAGTGTGAACATTTTATCAATGTTGATTCTGCACAGCCATGAGCATGGTATATTCTTTCATTTGTTAACATCTTCTGTTATTTCTTTTCTCAGGGTTTTGTAGTTCTCTCTGTAAAGATTCTTCATGTTCTTTGTTAGGTATATTCCCAGGTATTTCATTTTCTTTGAGGCTTTTGTACTAATATGAAGACCAATAGATAGCTACACCCCCACATGAGAGAAAAACAAAATTAAATTCAAGTCAGGGGAGGGGAGGAACAGGAGAGGGGAAGAGGGAGAAGGATTGGTAAGCTTTCACCTAATGGGCACAATGTAAGGGTATATAGCATACTCCCTGGGTGAAAGGCTCAACTACAATTTGAACTATACCTAACAAATGCAAATAGTGTAACCTAATCATTTATACCTTCGCATCAATCTGAAATTTTAAAAAATTGGAAATTTATTAGAAATTTATAAAAGATAAGTTTTGACAGGAAACTAATAATGTTCTTCATATGTAATGCCCTGGCATGTAATAAAAGTTTCCTATTATAGAAATTTCAAGACTTTTGGTCCAGAAATGTTGGGTGAGTGGGAGCTGGAGACAAATTTGTTTGTTTGAACTCTATGGACTTTTGACTCATGTTCTTTGTGAGTTTAACTTATAAAGAAAACTCTGGGTTGACTTTACAATCTTGGAACGAATTCTATATTAGAGTAACACTTTATGTGAATCCTAATATCTTACTTTTAACTAACTTCAACACACTGCCACACACATTGCATTACTTCTGTTAACTGAGTATTTGAGGGGGTCATGCACACATCCTTATTTTCACACTATTTCTATAAGGAAGGACTATATTTCCCCATTTTGATTATAAGAAGACTGACTTCAGGGAGGACAGGTGGCACAAGGTCTCACTGCTAGTGAGGACAAACTTAGGTAGATGTTCTTCCACTGAGCCATGTTTTGTTCTGGGCATTAGTTTATCCTAAATTACTCCCCACATCTGATTCTCGCACATCTGAGTCCTCTCTCTGAGAAGCCTCTAAACTTTCTGGGCAAGGGTGGAGAAGTGAAATGAACACAGTTATTACAATTAAAAACCTGACTTTGGGGTCAGAGTTCCTGAGACTGAAGCCTACTCCACCACTTATTTTTATGTGGATAAGTTTCTTAACTTCCTTATGCCTCAGTTTTTCCTTCTGTAAAATGTGCATAATCTTAGTCATCCCTACCTTGTAGGCTTGTGTGAAGACTGACCGAGACCGTGCAAGTGAAGTTGCACCTGGCTCATTGCAAGTGGTGGATAAATTGCCGACCTCCTCTTCCCCATTATCCTTACAACTGACCTCACGTGGGTCAGGAAACAGAGACAAGCACTGTGCACCTTGGCTAATGTTACACAGCTGAGAAAGATGGAGGTGCTGTTTTTCCGGCCTCCCATTCATCAGAGGGCACAGAGAGTTCGTCTAGACAGAAGGAGAAGATACGAGAGGAGGGATCAGGGTAGAATGGTGTTTGTCCTGGTGCTACATGCAGTAGATGTGTGGGATGAAACAGCAACTAACACAACCCAGCCCCAAACCACAAATGTCAACAGATATTTTATAGCAGGGAAGGTGCCAACGAACAAGTCACATGCTCTTTTGAAAATAAATGAAACCACATAGGGACTCTAAAGTACAGAATAAGAACTGGGCTGTTTATGGATCTCCTCTGGCTCCAGTTTATGGCGCTCCACATGCCGAGACAGGAAGAGGCACTGTAGGCGGAGCCTCTCTGTGCAGTTAGAGGTCAGGGGACTGTGCTGTCATCTAATTGCGTCACACTGGCAAGTCATTCGAAGACCCAGCTGCTGCTTCATTATAAACGTGAGTAATAAAACGCCTGCTCTTGGGTTTGTGAGGAAGATTTCAGGATTGAAGTCTTGGCTTTGTCCCCTTTCAAAGCTGAATCTAAAGAATATGCCTGAATTCCATTTTATTTTGTTTGCTTGTTTCTACGTTTGCACAAGAATCAGATCTTTTCCTCCTGATTTGGTTCACACCTGGCAGCCTCAAATAAAATCTATCCAGTGGTCAGTGTCCCAGAAACTTTGACAGCTGCTTCTGTTGGGAAGCAGGAGATGCAATGTGGAATCAGAAGAGTGAGTCTCCTTAGAGACGATCTAGTCATCCTAGTCCACTGGTTTTCAACTTCCAAAATTTTTTCAGTGGCAGAGCTCTTTTTGCAGAGGAAATTTAATGTAGAACCTCAATATAGAAAATGCAAAAGGAGACTGCTTTTTAGTTGAGAGATTAGTGCCACCTATCTTGATTTCTCCCTCACCCAGAGGTCAGCCTTGTGGTCTTCCTTAGAAATAAGTACCCTGGAGAAAATCATTGGAGAATATGCTCTTAAGGTGCTGTGGGCACAGACAAAGCAGATGCCTAGGCCCCAGCCCACAATGTCTGAATCAGAATCTAGATTTTCAGCAAGATCCCCAGGTGACTGTGATACTCCTTAAAATTGGAGAACCATTGGGCTCTTCCAAAGCTTTCATTTTGCAGGTAAAACTGATGTGCAGAGTAGGAAGGTGACTTGTCCTCAGTCACACAGCTAGTTAGTGAGGGGGCCAAGCCAAACTGCAGGGCTCAAGGCCTCTGACATCTTGCTAAGGCAGACTTCTTTTTTTTTTTTTTTTGAGACGGAGCCTCAAGCTATCCCCAGGGTAGAGTGCCATGGCATCATGCTCACAGCAACCTCCAACTCCTGGGCTCAAGCCAGTCTCCTGCCTCAGCCTCCCAAGTAGCTGGGACCACAGGCGCCCTCCACAACGCCTGGCCATTTTTGGTTGCAGCCATCATTGTTGTTTGGCAGGCCT
>NW_003852398.1:18252443-18275035 GCF_000181295.1 Otolemur garnettii | reverse complement strand
GGGCTGGGGATTCTAACCCGCCGCCTTAGGTGTATGTGGCTGGCGCCTTAGCCGCTTGAGCCACAGGCGCCGAGCCAAGGCAGACTTCTTATCTGCAAGCAACAGAAACTCTGGCTAACCTAAGCAGAAGAACTTACTGGAAGGCTATTTCATGGTTCATAAAATGGAATAAAAAGCCCAAGAACTTGGAGTAAGGACAGCTTGGAGTAGATGGCGGGAACTTACAGAGTCTCTTCAGGGTTTTGCTACTGGGATATGTTGGCAGGCATTGTTTTTAGTCCTGCTGGTATTTCCTCAATGGTCAAAATCTTAGGAGAGAGGACAGGTTGGCTCAGCTTGGACAAAGACCCCTCCCCCCCTTGGCCAGGGATCATAGAGAACCTGAACCAAGAGGCTCACGAAGACCTTAGGCACTGGGTGTGGAAGAGCTCACTGAGGTGATGCAACCAGTAGACAGTGGAAATAGACATTATGACAGAGGCCCATGAACTCTGCCACTTTCCCCACCACACTGTACTATCTTCCTGTTAGGGTCAATGCTTCAGAGAAAAAAAAATCCAATTGAAATGAAGGGGTTAAGGTAAATTCCCTGGCTTAACTATCAGCCAAATGACATTTTAACAGCCTTTTTAGCATAGCCTGGCTGTGCTGAGACCTTCCTTGCAAAATGCCTTAATCCTTGGCCTCTAAATAGAGAGTTATTTTCAATTTCTCCAGTTCCTAGCGTTTTAAATGGAACTACTGTTCCCCTTAGAGCACCCAGTGGCTGGCTGCAGACCTTTATTGATATATATAAAAATTACCCCAATCCCCTCTGCTGCCTACAGATCCAATCATATTGAACTAATGTGCATATAAATAAAAACCTGGAAGTGTGGTTTATGGCAATAAGTAGTGCGGCCGAAGTTTATGCCATTGTGCGAAGACACCTTGATACATTGCTGATAATCTTCATAATGTGTTTAAAGAGGCGGTGTGTCAGCTCAGGCGGGAGCACCCCAGGAACTGAATAAGAAATCTGATTCCTGAGTTTCTGATTGACCAAGGGAAGAATCTTTCCTGCCAGGAAGAGGCCCAACCCAAGCTGTGAAGGGCTGCAAGTCTAGAAATCTTTTCCCAAAGTCACCAGGCTATAAAGAGATGGGCTGGTCTGCAAAAAAAGTGCAGGGCTTGCGCCTGGTCTCCTGTTCTTTTCTTTCAGTCCACAAACTGTGGTTAGCTATGATCATGGGCTGGCTGCAAGGGACTCACAGGAGGCTCCTGAGGACTGAGAAGTAGGCTAGGAATATTCCCTAGAGCAGTGGTCTTTGAACCTGTGAAGATTTTCCAGGCTACCCTGAGAGATATGTCCACTATGAGAGGAAAGTGTCCAGGTGAAGTAACCTGCCTTGGCTGCTTTTCTCCAGTTCACTCTATACATACCCAAGCTGCCTTTCTAGTAGGTAAACCTGATCGTGACTGCTCTGCACACCCTTCCCTTCAATGATTTAACTAATCCTGTGAACTTTGCAGGATCTGGCCATGCCTGTCTCCCCTGCTCTACTCTGGCCTCTTCATTTTTCACTTTCCTTGTGAATGTTTCTTTCTCTGCCTGGAACCTACGATCCAGACAACACATTACCTGCTGATGATTATTTTGCCTTCATCTTTGGTCTGTTCAGAAAGCTCCACCATCTCTTTGCCTTTGCTCCCTGTTGCTTTCTGAGCCCGAGGTATAGTTCCTGCTCTGAGTCCTGCCCATGCCCATGGTCCAGACTCATTCAGATTTATCCTCCCTGCCCTTCCAACTAGAAATCATCTCTCTCATACCTCTCTTAAAGAACTCATCATTTTCACTTAATATCAGATAGATTTATATACATGGAGTAATTCCCCTCCTAGTCTGGGTGTGCCTGGGCCTGGTTCATCTTTGGATCCTCTGAACTCCTAGGGAGCCTGCCTATAACAGGTGCTCAGTGTTTGTTGGTCATGTGAATGAATGAATGAATAAGTGCACAGGCCTTGGCCACAGCAGGAGATGCCAGCTCTGGACCAGGACTCCAGCAATGGACTTTGAGTGGTGGACATGAGTAAGCTGAAGATGTGGATGTGTTCAGAAGCTTACAGAAGGGTGAGCAGGATAGGGTAGAGTGATAAGGATGGGAGTGGGTGAGGTGTGGGATGTGGGCAAAGGTAGTAGGGAAGGGTGGGGAGAGGGAGTGGTCCTGTTCTTAGACATTTTGCCCAGGGTAGGGCTGGAGTTGAGCCCAGAGAGGAAACAGAGGGAAATAAAATAAGCAAAACATGTCATTCCTGACTCAGTGTTGCTGAGAGTGGTTAAGTGTATCCCAGAGACTGAACACAATAATCCTATTGGAGTTTGAAGAGCTATATTAGAAGTTGTATTTATATATATTTCTTATTAAAAATTTTCTATTTTTGAGGCTGGGTGAGGCGGCTCACACCTGTAATTCTAGCACTCTGGGAGGCTGAGGCAGATGGATTGCCTGAGCTCACAGTTCAAGACTAGCCTGAGCAAGAGTGAAACCCCGTTTCTAAAAAACTAGCAGGGCGTTGTGGTGGGTGCCTATAGTTCCAGCTACTTGGGAGGTTGAGGCAAGAGGATCACTTGAGCCCAAGAGTTTGAGGTTTCTGTGAGCAATGATGCCACAGTACTCTACCCAGGGTGACAAAGTGAGACTCTGTCTCAAAAAAGTTTTTTTCTATTTTTGATATGTTTTAATATGTATCATATAATATATTAGTGTTATGATATATTTATGCCATTAAAATGTCTCTCTATTTGGTTGGATGACACAATTTTCTTTTAAGTAATAGAATGTATATTCTGAAACATTTGTAAACTATAGCTTTAGAGTTTCAACCCCTGTACTGAGCTAGACTGCTATTAACCTTTCAATCTTGAGCTAATGCTACTAATTTCATCTAAAGAGGTCCCTTTGTTTTACTTTCATTTCCTGCTATCTTAGGATCCCAGCTAAAGTTTGTACTGTCATAATAAAGTAAACTGCCATTGGATAACTCAAGCCTTTTTTCCATTAGTTTTTAAATTAAATATGAAATGTCTGACTTCATTACATATGTACTAAGTTTGGCAGTTGACATCTCTGATATTTCATGCTGACGCTTCTTATTTTATACTTATTGTGAAGACACACCCTCCTTCTTGCCAACACACAACTTGGATTGTGATTATCTTTCCAGTATTTTTTTACAGCAATTTTTGTGAAACCCTGGATAAGTAAAAAAATTCATATTCACATTTGAATATGAGTTCAGTTGAGGAGCCGGAACAATGCAGACAGCTGGAAATATCAAGCAAGTGTTCGGGAAGGATGTGGCTGATGAACACACAGTACATGCATGGTTTGAGAAGTTCCTCTCTGGCGACCGTGATCATGAAAATGAGCCACGTGGGTGACTTGAGACTAAAATGGATAATGATGATCTGAAAGGTGTAGTAGTGGAAGTGAATCCACTTCAACCTACATGTGAGGTAGCAGCAAAGTTTGACGCTACTATTATGATTACATTGAACTATTTGAAACACATTGGCAAAGTCAAGAATCTGAATAGATGAGTTCCCTATGAATTAAATGAGGATCACAAGAGAAATTGTTTCGAAGCTTTCTTTTCTTTGCTATCACGACATTAAGGCAAACCAATTGTACAAAGTATTATGACATGTGATGAAAAATGGAATCTTTTTGACAGTCTCAAACATTTGGCACAATGGTCAGATAAAGATAAAGTCTCAACACACAGCCCCAAACCAAATAGTCATCAAAAAAAGCAAATGATGTTTGTTTGGTAGTCCAGATCTGGTATTACCCATTTCATGAAAACTGTTCAATCGATTACAGCAGATATCTACTACAACCAAGTGAATGATGAGGATGCTTGTGATGAAGTGCTGAGATTAGTCAATAGACACAGGCCATTCTCTTGCAAGACAGCACTGTCGCTCAAGTAATGCTGCTCAAACTACAGAAGCTGGGCTTGGAAACTCTCTGTCATCCACCATCTTCACGAGACCTTGCACCAGCTGACTACTGCTTCTTTCAGGCTTTGGGCCACTTCTTGCAGGAAAAAATACTTAATTCTCAACAAGCTGTGGAAAATGCCTTTCACGATTTCATCACCACTTGCTCTCCAGGTTTCTTTGTGGCTGGCATAAACAAGCTACCATTAAGATGGCAAAACCCTGTCCATGTTTAGGCACACATTTTAATTAATTGTACTGCTTCTTGCTTGAGATATAATAAACTAAACTTTTGATTTGAGATTGGACATTTCACATTTAATGACCTAGATATGTAATTAATTGCCAGGTCAAAGGGGTTATCTGGGTTTACTTTTGCTAGATATTAGCACAGATAACACATAATACATAATTCTAGCTCTGTCAGAGAGGGTCTCAGTTTCCTCATCTGTAAAATGGGATTAGTACCTGCTCCATAATGAATGAATACATGTGAAATCCTTAATAAAATGCTTGGCACATAATTGATGCTCATGCATTGTAGCCACAAAAGGAAGCTAGGAATACCAATCAGCTCATTACTTCTCTCTTGCATGACCATAGCAGACATCACTAATTGATCTCAGCTTTTTTTTTTTCCTTCTAGACCTAGACTAGACCTCAGAATTAGGTCAAATAATACAATTTTTTTTTTCCTGGGGACAGTTTCATTCTCTGAAAAGCATTTGTTCAAAAGCTGCTAATGTACAGAAACAACCCTGTGGACCTCTCCAACAGCAGGAGAGATCCCAGTGAGACTAGAAGAAGAGCTTTTCCTATTTAGGATCCCAGTGGGATGTTATCAAGAAGGTCTTTGAAAACTTTTCTCTGGGGATTTTTAGGGCTATGGCAACAACAATGAGGATAATGCCTCACATTTTGAACAGTGCTTTATAGTTTTCAAAGCACTTTCATGCACATTTTCTAACTTCATCTTCATAGCAACCCTGCCTGGTAAAGCAGAACAGCCATTAGAATCAGACAAATAGCAATTTTTTTTTTTTTATAAAAGTGAAAAGAACCCTAGAGATTCTGTCCAACTTCCTCATTTTATAGACAAAGAAATTGAGGCCTGGGAGTATGACTTTTTAAGGCAAGATTATTGAAGCCCAGACACTTCATATTCTACTTCTTGGTATCAACCAATGTGCCTTACACATGCTTCCTAAAAACTAGTTGAATGAGGAATGAAATGAATGAATCAATTAATGAATAAGTTTATGAATGAACGTAGCCTCTTAGTGGCCAAACCAGGACCACAAGAACTTTCTTTCTCTGATGGTAAAGGAATTTTTAATAGACGCCTTCTGTTAAAAGCTATTAATTCCCATTGCCTGTATTTTCCCCTGGGAATTCCAGCAGGTTCCAAATATGAGAAACAATTCAGCACAGGTTCTGGATTAGACTGGAAGTTGTAAGCTCTTGGGGAAGAAAACCTTTGGGGAAAAGTGCAGGTGGGGAGTTTTAAAGCCCTGTGGAATCTGAGCCCAGGATGGAGAAGAAGTGTTTGTGATGATTTTGAAATATTAGGCTCTTGAAAATTTAACAATCTGATGAGATTGAAGTTTTCTTTCCTTGGTGTTATAGTAGTGCCTGGACCCTCCTCTTTGAATTCTCACCAGCCCTCCTACAATTGCAGGTGTAAGGGGATCCCTGTCCCATCCATTGTGGTGTTTTTGTCAGTTCCTGTGGTGGGGTGAGTGGGCCTGCATGGGCTGACCTTGTGGGAAAGCTTAACTTGGATAGGCTCTATCATACTAGAGGGTCACAAGGAAATAATGAGAGTGTGGTTTTGTGGGAAACAGTGTGAATATTTTTTTCTGGGGGCTAATGCAAAGGAATTTCTTCCTTCCTTTGATATTGAACACATAACCTCTCCTAGATACTCTGGGGAAGTACAGAATTTAAAAACTATTGGCAAACAACAATTGGGAAGTACAGCAAGCCATCTACAAGTGAGAATTTATAGATTTGACTAGAGGTAAAATGGGTTGCAATTATAACATTACGAGTTAGTGAAGGAATCACAATGGGCTATAGTATGGAACTTAAACTAGATGCAGAAGAATCATATCTATATTACCAACAGATACTAATAATAGCATGTACTACCTACCAATCTCTGTTCTTAGTAATTTATAAATATTGATTCGTTTAACAAGATGATGAAGTAGCTACATCATCATGTTATAGGCAAGGAAATCACAGTAGAGAGACATTAATTAACTCATCAAAATTAATGGTGAGATTTGAATCCAGGGTCCATAACTCCCCACTGTGCTATATTACCTCTCTAGGTATAGGGGATTTGGAGGGTGGGGGGGGGGCACATGTGGGCAACACAGGAGAAAAGACTTGGTATTGGTAATATGTCTTAGCCCATTCATGCTACTTATGACATAACACCATATCGATTTATTTTCTCATAGTTCCAGTGGCTGAGAAGTCCAAGATCAAGGCACTGGCAGGTTTAGTTGTCTGGTGAGGGCTGCTCTCTGCCTCCAAGAGCCTTGTGCTTCAGCCTCTAGGAGGGGAGGAATTCAGTGTCCTAACATGGCAGAAGATTTCAGGGCAAGAGAACCCAATATTGTGAGAAGCCTCTTTTATAAGGGCCTTAATCCCATTCATGATGGAAGAGCCCTTCCTGGTCTAATCACCACTTAAAGGCCCCACTTCTTCACAACCATCTTATTGACCATTAATTTTCAACAACAGAATTTTGGAAGGGATGCATTCAAACAGTAGCACAATGGATACAGTGTATTCAGGAGAACCAGCTGGGTTGGACTGAGGAGGTTATCTGGGAATACCAGAATAGAGACATGAAAATAGGTCAATGGATTAGGGTCAGATTATAAATCATCTTGTGGCAATTTTAGGTTAAGTGCACATATTCTTTGATATTCTTACCTTCAAGATGCAAATCTAGATTACTTTTTCCCTGATTATGAGCTGGGTTTAGTAACTCAGTGAGAATAAAATGTAGCAAACAGGCAGGGTGTGAGTTCTGAGACTCCGATGTCAATACTTTAAAGGCATTGTTGCCTCCTTCTCTCTCTCTCTTTCTCACATTTTTCTCTGGAGGACTCAGGCTGCCATGTCAAAGAAGCCCTATGGAGAGACCATGTGGTGAGACCCAAATGGTGAAAAACTGAGGCCTCCTACCACTATCCGTGGGAATGCACCATTTTGGAAGCAAATCGTCCAGTCTCAGTCAAGCATTCAGGTGACTGCAGCCCTGGCTGACAAGTTCACTCACAACCTATTTTAATTGCTAAGTTTCTTCTGGATTCATGACCCACAGAACCTGGAAGATAATATTCTTTTTTTTTTTTAATAAGCTACCAAGTTTTGTGGTAATTTGCTCCATAGAAATAAATAATTAATAACTTGAGGAAGGTAGCATTTATCTAATCATCCTAACACTGTGCCTACTATGGAGTATCTGGTTGAGGAATATGTCCTAAATTGAATTGCAGACACCAGGAAGCTACTGAAGGTTTTTGAGCAGGTAAACAACATGGTAACAGTTATCTTTCAGAATGATTGATATAGAGGGGGTGGACAAAATGAACTGTGGGTGGGGAAGGCTTGTGGAAGGGGGCACTTTAGCCTATTGAAATGGTTCAAGCATGTAATGGTTTGGTCCACCAGGCTTAGGTTTAGGGTGGAGAGAAGGAATGGAGCAAATTAAGTTCCGTGAGAGCTGGGGCCTTGCTTGTCTCCCATCTCACTAAAGCCTGGAGGCTTCCATAGTACCTGCTATATAGTAGGCACTCAATACTATCATTGAATGACTGATTGAATACATATGTTGAGTATATGTGGTACCCCAGAAAACTTTTGTTTCTGCTTTGTTTAGAAATGAAAACCCTCCCAAGATGGTATGTATAACGTCTGTAGTAGATGTCAGTTACCTCAAACTATTTTCAATTTCTGTGATCCTGATTGGGGCCAGCTTGTTTTCAAAGCCCATTCCTGCTCTGAAGTTGATTTTATAACTCTTTTGCTTTTCACATCCCTCCTGCCACAAACATTTACTGAGCATCTATAGTAGGCTTGGCATGGTGATGGGCCCTGGGGGAGAGGATGAGTGAGGAATGGCCCTGTGCAGCTTCAGTATTTCTCCCTCTGCTTTTATCTTTAGGCATCTCAGAAGTTTATTTTTGAAATAAAGATTCATTTTCTAAGTGGAATTCTTAAGTGGGGAGCGATGAGATGAATTCGGGCTTTTAGGAGCTGATTTTAGAACTTGTGGATGACTTCGACTGTTTCCTGCTCACCCTTGCTGATAGGCCCCATTAATATTCAAAAGCTGTCACTTTATTTTACCTTTGTTCTTTATTAGACTAGACTGCCGGCTGAGAGAACCTGGTTTGTCTGGTTTAGTCTTGTCACATTGTGGGGTAGGACAAAAAGAGACACGGCCCAAGGTTGTTAGGTTTTTTATTTATTTTTTTAATTTTTGGGAGTTTCTGCATATTTCTCTTGGCATCATAATTTATTTAATCGACTTTTGTTCTCTTTTTCTTGCAAATAAAATTCGGTATTGCTAGGTAAAATCTCAGACATGAGCCAGGCCCTCTGTTGAGTGGATAATTGCTGAGGGGTACATAGTATAGATTTGAAGGGGGCTAGGCAAAAGCTCTAGTCATGGAGAGCTTTGATAATATAATTTAATACATTATATTATGGGCAGAGTCCCAATTAATAGTAGAGACTGCCAGGAATGCTGTGTTAGAAAGGAGTCTGATGTGTGGTTGAGGAGAAAGGAATAGAGTGATGACTGCCCCCGAGCAGGAGTCTGGGATGTGCAGAGCCTGGGTTTTGGGTGGCTGTGGGAAAGGCTGGGGCTTAGCTTGTAAGGATCTGGATGTCTGGCGGGAGACTGCATTTCCCTTGACTAGTCTTTTCTCCACCTCTTTCCCATTGTCTGTCACCTTTGCCTTCTCTCTCCTCCCATTTCTCTGCTTTCTTCTCATGCTCCATTGTTTCTCTTTTTCTTCTCCCTTTGCCTCCACTTCCCTCTCTTTCAGCTGACGCCTCGGGTGCTGCCCCACACCCCCGGCCACACACCTTAGATGGCGCTGGATCTCCCCTGCTGGTTTTAGGAGGGTTCAGGGCTACCTGGTGATTAGGTGTATAGGTCAATGGCTTCACAACTCTCAGGCTTCATTTTGCCTGGGATTCTCCTGGCTTTGTTGACACACTGGGAGAAGGAGCAAAGAGACCCTAAGAGTTGCAAAGCCACAGCTAAGTGTTGTGTCTGGAAGGTGTTCTTAAGACAAGGAGGATGTGCAAATGCGTGACCCTCGGCTCCCCCTCTCTGTCTGTACCCACCCTGTGCTTCGGTTCCCTGGAGTGTTCCTTGGGTACTTCCCATCAGAATTAAATTCACTTGATATTTTAAAAGAAAAAGCAAATCTCTGAAGATATTCACACACTTGACTCCAAAGGACAAACTGTGTTTCATTTAAATTTGCCTTCCATTTAATTTAAGGCGGGCACACGTGAAGCTGCTTCCTTCAGCAGAAGCAGACTCAACTATTATCATAATGCTGTCTCCTTCCCCCCCTTTTTCCCATTTGATAACCACATTTTACTCTTAAATATTTAGTTTTCTTTTATTCAACCTTTTAGGTTACTATCCTGGCATGAAAGGGAGGGGGAGACAGTCTTTTTCTCATCCCAGTTGATATTCATCTGTCTGACTAAAATTATTTTTTTCTTCCCTTTTCCTTTTTCTTTTTTGTCATTTGCCACCATTTTGGCTGGTGGGTGTAGGGTATTTTTTTTTTTAACCTCTAAGCACATTGAATGTCTTTAGCTTGCACGTTAGACAGGAGACTGATAGGATAATGATGATGGAATGTTAAATGCTATCTATGTAAATCAGCTCCATCAATGGGTACAAGATTCAGCTACTTTAGGTCTTTTTTTTTTTTTTTTGACATACATTTTCATTTTTTTTAAGGAGAATAATCTTGGATTGTTATTAACCTACTTTAGAAGAATCTTTGCATTACCAGACACATTACTATTTTGCATAAAGTCCTATTAAATTTTGGTATGATGTACAACATCATTTTCTCCTAAATGCTGCTTTTAACCTCCAAGTGGTTCCTTTTGTGTCTTTGGTGGAGAATTGGTTTCTGAGAGCCAGATCCTAGTTGGGAAGAAGGGAGGAAGAAATGAATATCCTTACATGCTCTTGTTGGGGAAGAGAATTGATCTTTTGGCCACTTAGCTGAGGTTTGAAAAATCAGCTGGATAGATTCTGAAAGCACGTATGTTTTGAGGTCATCAGAGAAACCTCTGATTCATCTTTGGGTTCTAAAAGAAAGCCGATGAGAGCCAAGCCTGAAACAGCATTGAATTTAATTAAAGGCATTAGAGTGGTTTTCACATTTAGAGTTGCAAGTGATAGGACCTAACTTGAATCTGATCACAACTTGAGTCTAGAATACATGTGGTCTCAGGGCCGGCCTGGAACCAGGACCTTAGGAGACCTTGTGAGGTTTTCCTCCTCTCTCCTCTTCCCCATCTTCCTCCCCCTTTCCCATCACTCTCTTCTTATCTTCTCTCCCCGTATCCTTCTCTCCCATCTCTCCTTCCTCCCACCCTGTTTTCATCTCCTTTCCCCCCATTTCTCTCTCCCTAACATTTCCCTTCTCATCTCTCTCTCATCTCTCCTTGTGCCCCTCACTCTGTGCCTCCCATTTTTCTTTCTGTCTTCTCTCTCCCACTTTCTCTCACCCCATCTTTTTTCCCCAATCTTTGTCTTTCTCTCATTGATTCTTCCTACCCCCCACTGTCTCTCTCTGTTTTGCCGTCCCTCTCCCTTCCTTCCCCCCCCACCTATTTTTCTATTTCCCTCTTGGTTTGTCTCTTGTCTCCACATTGTCTCCAGCTCCCTTCCCCCTCACTCCACCTCTCTCCCCCATCTCTTTCTCCCTCTCTTGATTCGCGTGAAGCAGCTTCCTCTGCAGAGTGGGAGATGGTGGCACGGCATCTCTGGTTTTCATATTCCCAGCATGGTGACTCCAGAGGACAGAGCGTGCTCTCCCTGCTAGGCTCCAGCTTTATGTAACTTTCAAAGCAGGTTTTCATTGAGTTGGCTTGGGTTACATACCCACTTCTTGGGATTAATTCACTTGTGCCAGCAAAATGAGAATCTGTATCATTTGGGCCAAATGCCCATCCATGTGACCAGTGGTGATGGGGGTGGGTGCAAAGTATTTAGGATTGGCAGCCCCCTCCCACAATCATTTATAGTAGCAAAGGAGCTGTTCTTTTAAGCACATGGGAATGTTATTAACAGAAGAAACAGGAAATAAGCCCAGAGAGAAGCAGCAGATGTCTACCACAGCCACAAAGAGAGAGGGAAGAAGAGAGTTGTCTTGTGCCATCCAAATGATATATATTGATAGGGGTGTAGAGGAGGTACATTTTTTGCTTGTGGATGTAGCTGGCCTTTTTTCTCTTTTGGTCTTATGGATCCTTCCAGTTGGTTGAAAAAGATCTATTTTTTTAACCCCTTTAATAATCTTTCCTCTTCATCACTAATGTCTTCCGCTTTTATGAGAGGTCTGCCCCAGTGAAGCCAAAACAGCCATACATCAGCCACCCTTGTTCTCTTTCCCTCATTCTTATTACACCAGCCCTTTACTATTTCCTGGGATTTCTCAAGTCCCACAGTAGACCTGGGCTACACCCTCTTTCTCCATGATTTAACCTGAAATAGGTGGGCATATTTCAAAACAAGAAGCAAAAAGAAAAAAAAAAAAGAGTGAAGTAAACTAATTACAAGAAGGAAGGGATAATATCGGGAACCTTCGGTATTGTAATAGGAAATTTGGAGAACTGGGATGTATGCAGTCAGCCTCATGGTGCATCAGTGGTTGGGGCTGATTTACAGAGATGGAGAGAGAGTCTCTCATAGGCAGGGGAGAGAAGAACAGAGCTATGAGGCCAGGGGGTGGGGAGGTGATGTTAGATTTTGCTTTCTTCACGCTAGTTTGGAATGTGTGTCCTTTATACAACAGAACCACGACAGGACTTGGAAGCTTGGATAGGGAGAGCAACAAGCGCACCTTTAATTGGGATGGGAAACATTTGGTTGGTTTTACTTGTTTCAAAATACTTTAACTTAAGAGAGCCAACCCTGAAGCTGAGTTGAGGCCAACTCAATTTCTCCCTAACAAATAGAGCCAGAAGTGTTGATGATGTGCGTCAGTGGAGAAGCCAACCTCATGGGCCCTTCTCAACATGCTCAGGGAAGAGGTCGTAAGGCTGCAGGGGAAACTGAGCCCAGCAGGGTAGAGCTGAGAGCTCTATTTCCTCCACCAGGCTGTTAATAACAGTTTCTGGCCAAGCCTGTGGCTTGAGCTGCCCATTTTGGATTTGGCTGGCGACTCCTCGGGCAGGCTCTGTGCCTCTGCCGGTCTGTGTTAGAACGTGGCACATGGACCCAGCAGCCAGCCAGGTGCCAACCGTGTAATCCGACGCCATATGTTCCCAAGTCAGGAGAGAATAGAACAGATTTTTTTTTTTTCAATTTTGGAAGTAGGTTAATTACATTCATCTACATTTTCAGCTCTAAGGGTCACAGATGCTAAATTATTCCTGACATATTTAGGTGGTCATTTATGACCAAAATTATTAAGTGTGAACTTTACCATCTATAGTGTGGTACAAAGAGCATATTCCTAGACTGAGACCACATCTCAAAAGAGATCTTCCCTTGTTAGAATGTTCCTCATTGGCACTACTTTAAAAATGGATTTAAATGGTTGTTTGAGGGGAATTGGTGCTGCTCATTTTATCAGCATCTTCCTCTGCCCAGATGTTGGTTTGTTCGTGGCATTTAATCTGTTTTCCAGAGGATGTTGAGGGATGGAGCCGGCTATGTTCTTTCTCTATGGCTTTTTGTTCTTCAAGTTTAAGTACAAAACCCTAATTTTTGACGAAAAATAAAGTCAATGTGATTTAGGGCAGTTAAAAATTTCAGGCAAATGCCAATCTTTCCTAATAAATAGGGCTGATATTTATTAGGAGTTGGATTAATGTCAAGACAGCGCTGAGATGTTTCTTTATTTTCTTTATTTTTATTTCAGATTAATATTAATATCAGGGTATATATGATTAGGTCATATTGTTTGCATTTGTTAGATAAAGTCCAACTTGTAGTTGAGCCCTTCACCCAGGAGGTGTGCCATATACCCCCACTTTGTGATTGTTAGGGGAGAGCTTACCAATCCCCCCTCCTCTCCTCTCCACCTCTCTCCATCTCTCTCCACTCCGCTCCTCTCTGCTCCGCTCCTCTCCTCTCCTCTCTGCCCCCTCCTCTCCTCTCCACCTCTCTCCATCTCTCTCCGTCCTTCATGAATTTAATTGAGTTTTTCACTCATGTGGGCACGTGATTGTTCATCTACTGGTTTCTTCTTAGTATTGAGTACATTGGATACTTGCTTTTCCATTCTTATGATACTTTACTTAGGAGGATGTTCTCCAAATTCTTCCAGGTAGATACAAAAGATGTACAGTTTCCTTTCTTACCTTTCTTTACAGCTTAATAGTATTCCATGATATACATTTATCATAGTTTATTTATCTATTCTTGAGTTGATGGCTTCTTGGGAATATTTAGCACAGCCCAATTCACAATCCCCAAGATGTGAGATGTTTGAATCTATCATCTCATTCAATCCTTGAACAACTCATGTGGCCAGAATGCTCATTATCTCTGTTTGACAGGAAAGTAGATGTGCCTGCTAGCTTCCATCAGCCCTTCCAGATGTGGCTCTCACTCTTGGCTCTGCTCTGCACCACAGGAGGCTGAGTGGTATGGATTACCTGCCCTGGTCCCCCCGCCCTCTGGCTTAGTTTTGGGTTTGGCCAGTGAGGATCTCTGAGAAAGAGATTTGAAGGGACAAAGGGAAGAAAGTAAAGCTGAACTGGAACTGGAACTAGACAGTGTGGATGCAAATCCAATCCCTGTACTTACTGTGTTCCCTGAGTACATTTCTAAGCATCATTGATCCTCCCAAGATGATTCTACCTAATCCTTGGGTAGTGGTGAGAAGGATTCAATTAGATGATGCATGTGGAAATACCTACCCAGATTTTTCCCTTTCCTCTAAATTTTGTATTTTGTACTACATTTGGGTGATAGTATGCTGCTATAGTTTATTTCCTAATGTCCCCTTTCCTGCCCAGATTTCCTTAGCCCATCTCAGAGGTCACGGGCATACAGCAATCCATGGCCAGGCTACATTATTCTCTGCCTGAGGGAGTATGCTTTGTTCTTTTGAGGAGCAGGCTGGGAATGCCCGTGTTTTCAATGATTCTTGTGTTTGAAAAATGTCTTAAAATTTGAAAATTTTCAGGTTTTATAAAAATTTGAATTTTGTTAAATGCCTTCTGAGTATATGGTTCATGTAATTTCCTTCTTTGATTTATTAGCATGGCAGATTATATTAATGGATTTCCTAGTGTTAAATTCTCCCTGCCTATCTGGAACATTATTTTAATTGGCTATTTGATTCCCTTTGGTAATATTTCATTTATCATTGCATCCAGATTTACAAATGAGATTGGCCTGTAGTATTTTTAATGCAATCTTCCAGAATCAGGTATGAATGTTAGATGTGATTCAGAAGGAATTGGGATTTCGAATTATTTATAATGTTTCATGAACAGGATCAATACATAATGTAAGAATATATCTATTTAAGAGGGAAAATAAATATAGCAGTTATTTTTGGTGTTAAAAGGGGAATAGGAAACTTTTCTTCCTTTTCATTCTTTGAAACAGCTTAAGTAGCATCAGGATTATTTCTTTCTTGAATTTTGGTACAGCTTCTGTATGAAATAATTTTAGCTGGATGCTTTTTTGGTTATTTTTTATGCTGTGAGGTCGGTCTTTGATAATTTTCTATGTTGATTTGTTCAAACTTTCTTTAACTGGGATCAGTTTAGTAGTTGCAGTTTCTTAAAATTATTCATTTATTTAGTTTTTCAAGTGTATTGTACAAAGTATTTTCTAACGATGTCTTCAATTTTCATTTCCTTGCTTTTTTGTCCTTTGTTTCTTATTTTATGCATTTGTGTTTTCTTCTTTTTTTTTCTTGGTTTGGTGAAATAATGGTTTGTCTATTTTGTTGATTTCTTGAAAGTTTATTATTCTGTAATTTGTTTATAAGTTTTGTTTTTCTCTTTCCTGGAAACTTAGGTTTTGCTTTTTATTTCCTTCTGCATTGTTTTGATTTACTTTGTTGTTCTTTTTACAACTTTTGATTTGGTCGTTTAATTTATTTTCATTTTTTCTTCTTTGCTTTAGTTGTATCTTCTAGATTCTGATAGTAAGTTTCTAAAAATCATCACTCTAATGTTTTCTTTATCACGCATTAAATTTTTCCATACTTGCATCTCTTCATGTTGTAGTTCATCTGTATCATTTATCTGACCAGCTATCTTTTGAGGATCAACATTTTTTAGTCACTATAGCCTTTATAACACGTTTGATATATAACATATATAATAAAGCAAATCATTCTTACTCTTTCCTTCATATTTCCTGAGCTATTATACTTGTTTGTGAATAATTTCCTTAGAAGTAGTTTTTATAATCTTTTGTCAGACTTTATTGGGATTACCTTGATTTTATAGATTTGTTGGGGAATATGAGTATCTTTATGATATTGAATCTTCTTACCCAAGAACAAATTATGTATCTTTGTTATTTAATGCCTTTCAATAGTTTTGTTTTTATTTTTGTGTGTATGTACCATTAATCTTTATTCACAGATTTTTCTCTGTGATGGGAAAGTGGAGACAGAGGCCCTGGGGCTGATGCTGAGAGGAGTACAGAGTTTTAGAGAAGACTCATTTACTCTGAGTTTTGGTTTTTTTTTTGCTAGTGTGAATGAAAAACTTTCTTCCTTTTATATTCTCTAAGCTATTACTGTTGGTTTATAAGAATGGTATTGATTTTGTGTATTTCTTTTTCTTTTTCTTTTTTTCTTTTTTTTTTGCAGTTTTTGGCCAGGGCTGGGTTTGAACCCACCACCTCCGGCACACGGGGCCAGCGCCCTACTCCTTTGAGACACAGGCACCGCCCTGTGTATTTCTTATATAACTTACTGCATGCCACTTATTGCATGCTTTTATTGTTTCTATGCTTTTTAACATTTTATGTTCTCTATATAATGATAGCATATGCAAGTGATAACTATACATTCATTTTTCCAATAGTTGTATCTATTATTTGGACTCTTAGAATGATATTAAACAGCAAATGTAAAAGCATGCCTCCACACCTTATCGTTGACTTTCAGGGAGATGTTTCTAGCCTTTTGCTAGTTAATACGTTTCTTAATTTGGGAGGCTGCATGTGTCCTTTTGTAAAAAGTAGATTTTTTTTTTTTAAGTTAGAGATGGATTTAAATTTTATCAAGTTCTTTGGACAATATTTTTGGTAATCACATTTTTCTCCTTTGACTTATGATGAGCTTCATTAATGGATTTTCTAAGATTAAAATATTTTTAGGTTCCTGGATAGAACCAGATTGCAAGTACTGTTGGAGTCTCATTGTTAACATTTTATTTAGGGTTTCTTACATTAATATTATAAAAATTAGGTTGATTTGCATTTTTTAAATTTTTGTAACATTTTAGTCTCAAAAATTCTTAATAGATTTCTAATAGTCTGTCATGTAGATGTGCCACAAATTACTGCCCCAAATGGTTCCTTCATGTAGACATTTAAGAACATTTTAGTTCCAGTTTTGCACCACTGTAAATAAAGCAATAATGAATATTCTTGTTAATCCTTAGGTTTTAGCTCATTCATCATTTTCTAAGACAATGGTTCTAGGCCCCCTTGAGTAAACGAAATCCCCCCATTACGTGGCCCTATCTTTTCTTCACAGCCCGATATTTACATGGACTATGTGTTTATTGGACTGACGTCTGGCTCCGCTACTAGATGGTAGGTACTGTAAAGTCAGGGATCATGTCCGACTTTGCTCATCACAGCATCCTTCAAGGAGTTCCATGCCTGGCCCATTATAAGTGTTCCATAAATATTTGTAGAATACTCATTACCATCTATGTGCACTTACTTCTAAGGTGGACAGGCCTGTTACATAAGTGGGAGTGTATATTTTCTTGTTTGCTCATATATTTTAAGAAACTAAATTTGTTAGTTGGAGCTGAGGTTGAACTGAATTGTTCTCCTAATTCAAGAGAGAGGAATTTGGTTGGACTTGGAAGGGTAGAGAGGGTGAAACAGACAAAAGTTATAAATTTTCCTCTGTGATGGGGATGTGGAGACAGAGGCCCTGGGGTTGATGCTGAGATGAGTACAGTTTTAGAGAAGAGAGTTTTCATATGAAATACCCTAGAATGGGATTGTTCTCTGTAATTCAAAGGTCTTCAGCAGAGATTACTCAGCTCTTTAAGCACTTAGTCCAAATAGATTTCTCATGAAAATCATCTTTGTGCAGCTAACACAGGCTTGTTCAAAAAGCACAAAGATGTCTACTATCATCTGCGCTCCACTAAGATTAAATTTAATGGGGACAAACGTAAAATCTCATAGGTGGATTAAAAAAGTATTGGTTACCCAACTAGAGAGAGTTTTGGAAACTTCACTTTGATAACTCTCTGAAAAATGTAAGCAGTTATCTGAGTACAACGTGAAGCAATTCTGTGTAAATAGTGTTAAAACTAAAACAATGGATGCATTCATTAATAGGAGTACAGAATCTTGGTCAAGCATGATCATTGCCCTTCACTCTATTGGTTAGACCACCTTAAATTTTTTTTTTCTAGTTTCTTACTTTATTCACTGGCAAATTCCACAGTGACTTTACTATAAATAAAACTTAGTAAGAAAAAGATTGGAAAGTCATGGCCTAAAAGTAGTGATTAATGGAAGAAGAGAAATTTAGTTTCAAAAACAGGAATCTTGAAGGGCAATTGATATTTGCTCCCAAATATGTTGAAGGCATGTTACATTGAAAATGAATAGGTTCTAGTCTGTGGATTGCAGAAGACAGATTTGGAACAATAGCAGATATTATAGGTAGAAAATGTGGACTTAATATATGGAAAAACATTATGAATAACCTGTAATATACCACCATTGGAAAGGGGAGTTTCTGGCCTTGAGAAGTCCAGCAGAGTTTGTATGACCATGTGTAGGAAAGATAACTGAAATTTCTGCATAGGGTGGACCAGACTGTACGACTTCTTCAGTCTCTTCCAACAAAGAGTCTGTGAAAAAGGCTAGACTTACTGCTTTCCTTCTTGTTGTTATGGTTTTAATATCTGCTCTACCCTTTAGGCTGTTGGCTTGGTGAGAATGAGGACTGCATTGCGGGGGGCCCAGCATAGAGCTTTGCATTTCATCAATGCTTGACCATTACTTGGTGAATTAAAATGATTGTCATACGGGGCAGCTAAGGCCAATGGAACAGTTAAGCCAGTGAAGCAAAGGAAATTTATGAAGGGGACAGGATCCATTGACTTTGTCTCAACCTGGTGCACATTCCTGATGTGTCAGGTATTGAGCCAACTAGTAGGGCACCTGATCTTGTTGCCATTTCTCCATTTATGACTTGATAAAGAAGCAGTAGAGCAGGGTGGTTAAGAGCACAGTTTCTGGAATCAGACTGGTTGGCATAACTTGGAAGTTACTTAATCTTTCCATGTTTCAGTTTTATCTTCTATAAAATGAGGAAAAGAACTACCTTTTTCACGGGGTACCATGAGGATCAAATTTGTGTGTCTGTGTGTATGTGTATGTGGGCACACATGCATAAGTTGTTATAACTAGTATGAATTCTTTTTTTTAAATAGCTAAACTATTGGCAAATATAGGACATATAATAGAACTCTTAAGTAATACTCATGAGGATGAATCTCTCCATACTCAGACGCTTATGAAGACGCCTTCTAAAATTCTCATGTACTCATGTACACATGCCAGAAAAGAAAGAGGAGGCAGAGTTCAGCCTCTGTCCCAGCTTTGCTGCAAGCTGTATCTTAGGCAGGTCATTCCCCTTTCTTGAACAGTCTGTAACATGGAGCTGAATATACCAGTCTTGACCTTCTCCCAGTATGTTTCGAGATGAAATGTGTCAGGGTCTAGCTAGCTGTTTATAATAAAATGCTTATCTTCAGTTCCACTGCTGCTCATGACTTTGGCCTATATACACCCCTTATATGAAGGATGTGGCCCAGCTGCTAGTCTGCAGGGAAAGAATTTTCCAGTCCCGCCAGGCTGCTCCTCTCAGGATGCCTGGGTGCAAAGTCCTAGATTAGAAAGAAAAATCACTATGTTGATTTCTACACTGTTCCTTTCGTGCCATCTCTTTCTCAGTTCCTTTAGAAATTTCGCTAGTTCTCCTGTGGCATAAAGTGAGTTGGAATGGCAAATGAAACATGCAGAAGACATAAATTCCAGGCATAAAATATAAATCAAATATACATCTATCAATTGGCTTTATGCTATCCAAGCTGCCCCCAGGGTGTCAGTGGATCAGGCGAATGGATTTCTGCCACTGTGGGTAATTCCATAAGGTAATAGGGTGGGTTCTAATGCAGTGGAGAGGCAATATCCTCTCAGTTATATATCATGGTTTAAGAGAGGAATTTGTATATTTTGATTTTGTGAGTCAATGAAGTAGAGTCCCCAAGGCACTCTCGGAGCTCAGCCTCTTTGAGACAGTTGGAGAGAACTGGCTCAAGGCCAGGAACCCAGCCCAGGCAAAGTGAAGCACCTAGAGTCCAGAGGCTGGGGTCAGAGAGGTTCAGTCATATGGCTGCAGGCAAAGTTCAGGGCAGAGAAAATCACCATATAAATGTTATGTGTTTTTTCTTTTTTCATTTAATTTGCCATATTATACCAAATAGTGAATTTATATAAGTCAGAAAAAAATGTTTGGTTACTGTGTTTCCCCCAAAATAAGACACTGTCTTGTATTTATTTTTTCTCAAGAGGACACACTAGGGCTTATTTTCAGGGGATGTCTTATTTTCATTAAGCATAATACAACAATCTACATTTATTCAAATATAGTTAAGTCATCTTTTTCTGGAAGCTGACGGGGGAGCCAACCTTGTTGGTGGGGCTGGCGCTCGTGACTCCTTTCCCCTAGCCGTTTGCATGTGTGCAATAGGATGCCTGCAACCGTGGTTACCACACGTGCACCTGCGCAAGTGCCAACAGCTCGGAGAAAGGAGCTGTGGCAGATAAAAGGTATTCCAGTCCTCCTTACCGCTCTGCATGAAATGCATGGTGTGGCTATCCAGATACGCTGCATAGCCACACACATCACTAGGCCTTATTATCGGAGTAGGGCTTATATTTAACAAATGCATAGAAATCCTTCTAGGGCTTATTTTTTGGGTAGGTCTTATTTTCCGGGAAACACGGTAATTGACAATACCCAACTAAGATGGTCAATTAGTTCTACTAATTGTGATGATGTAGCTGTGTGATGATGTAGGAAGAAAGAGCAGAAGGGAAGATGGGAAAGAGAGAAACAGTAGGAATCGCTGAGACTTACTGAACTAATGTTTTATTTTCTAAGTACTGTTCTTAGTTTTTTATTCACTAATTCATTTAATTCACTCTATAACCTTATCTCATAGGTACTGTGATTACTGTTCACATTTTATGGTTGAGGAAATTAAGGCTTTGAGAGGTTAGGCAACTTGCCCAAGGACCACCAAGTTCCTGATAGAGCAGGGATTTGACCTCCCTCTTAACTACTCAGTCATGTCAACTCCAAAGGAGGAAAAGTTCTTTCCAGTTTGCAGGATAGTTTTCTAAGCTCCAGAAAGTCTGACAACTTAAGTTCAGAAACGTTTGATAGGAAATGAGAGTATTAGAAATGTGCCGGGAAGCAAATGAGTACTCTCAAATATATCAGTGTGCTCGAGAATTGTTTCTATAGCTCTGCAAAATTAATGGGAGGTAGGAAGAAACCTGTTCTGACCTTACTTTAGATAAAAATCTCTGTTAGCAAAATCCATATTTGGACCTGAGCCCAAGTTCGAGATCTGATGAGCTGGCTTAGACTTAAGAATTTCTGGGATTTTAAAAATAGGGTTCTAAAGAAGGATGCAGACTTTGATTTGATTGTTGAGGTAGAGCTGTGCTAAACATTTCCTCTCACTGGGAAGCCCCAAGTCCAGCAATCATTATGCGTATGGTAATAATCAGGATATAGCAAATGATTACCTAATATCCAACCCTGTCTTCCTAACAGAACTCACTTCCATGCAGTCATTCCTCCTCCTGCCTGTTATCTAAGGGACAGCTGACTGCAATCTCAGGTCCCATATGGGGGCCTAACCAGGATGAAGATATTCTAATCCCACTAGTTTGGGATTGGCTTAACAATGGGCATGTGACCAGTAAATGGCCAATTAGAGTTGAAAGGAAGTGGTGAAGGGAGGGGGAAAGTTTGGGACTTCTGGGGTTTATTTATTTATTTTTTTCTTCTATTTAAAGAGAAATCCAAGAATAAGATTAGCTTTCTCTTTCCTCTGGAAGCAGGTATAGTGATAACTATGTATCATGATGCTCTGAGCTGTAAATTTCTCAAAGACCCAGCTATAATCAGCTTAAAGAATATAGGTTTATTTTCTAGTTTGGCACAACAAGAAGTTTAAAAATAGGGCAGTTTCAGGGTTTGTTAGTTCCAGGGACACCAAGTTACTTTCTTCTGTCAACTTGGTGTATTCATAGCTTTTTCTGTGGTGACAAGATGGCTTTAGCAGCTCCAAAAGTCACCTCTTCACACAGCTCTGTGCAGAGGCAGGAAAAGGGGCAATGTCCTGACTTGTGTCCCTTTATAAAAGTGTGGAAAATGCTTCTGGAAGGGTGAAAGCCAACTTTCCCTTACCTTGTCAAAATTTTGTCAGGTGTGCATTCTCCAACGGATTGTGAGTGACCAATCATAATTGGCTTAGATCATTAATACCCATGTTGGGGGAGGCATTAATGAAGTATACCAATTTCTAATACCTAAACAAAACAGGGCTTCTGTTAAATTAGAGGAAGAGGGAGAGTATGACTGTTGGGTGGACAGCTGATAAGTTCAGCCCAAAGTCTGCAATAATTACAGTCAATGGGTTGCCAGTCTGAATGAAGCCAGCACTAAGGACAGCAGAGTAGAGAGGCAGAATCTGGGGCTTTGATGACACATGAGCTGCTAAATTAAACAAGAACACTGAATAGATATCTGTGGACTTCCTCTTATGTGGCATAAGAATTCCTTTATTTTTAAACCTATTTGCAATTTCTGTTATTTGCAACTGAGATCATTAAACACAGGTACAAGATGCTTAAAAAATGTTTGGTAAATGAATGCATGAATGAATGAATGAATGAATGAATGAATTTAATGCTTAAGTTCTAGGGATAAAAGTCTCTCATTATGGCCTGTAGCTCAGTGGCTAGGGTGCCAGCCACATGCGCTGGAGCTGGGGGGTTTGTACCCAGCCTGGGCCTGCCAAACAACAGTGACAACTAAAACCAAAAAAAAAAAAAAGC
>NW_003852398.1:18205443-18252316 GCF_000181295.1 Otolemur garnettii | reverse complement strand
AAAAAAAAAAGTCTCTCATTGTATCTGACTGGAATGGGTGAATTTATAAAAAGGTGAGAATAAATCCACTTTTGGTCTAGTGAGTCATAATTTGAATATACCAGGAAACATGCAGTAAATTCTTTTGAAAAAACAAAAGAGTATGTTTTATATGTTACTTATCTTAAAATATTTTCTTTTTCAATGAATTAGTGCAACCTGTGGTCATTAGGGTTGAGAGAAAATATTACTGTAAATAATCTGGCCTCTCCTGAATGGATATAAAGTGGGGGGGGGGGAATATTAGGTCTCCTGGGGAAGTATTTACCAAATATTTGTTGAATGCCTACTATGTGTCAGGCACTGTGCTTGGCTTCAGGGATACTAGTGAACAAGACAGACAGGATCCTTGCTTTTAAGATTTTGGAGTCTGATATAACAACTATGTCCTCTATGTCTCAGAGATTTAAATTAAAAGATCCTCACTCGATCCTTAACAAGTAAAGGACGATTGGTGGCCATATTGTTAGACTAAAAATTATACTAATGGGATATATAACATCTGCTGGTTATATATAAAGTACAAAAGTTAAATACATAAATCACATAATAAATACAGATCTTTGAGCACCATGTGCCATGTGCTATTCTAAGTGCCTTGTATAATAAACATTGTCCTGTACTCCTTATAATAATCTTGTGAGGTGGATATTATTAGTGATCCCATTTTGCAGATGAGAAGCCTGAGAGAGGCTTAATATTTCATTAAGGTTACATAGCCAGTAAGTTACTGAGCTGACATTTGAATGCTGGTAGTCTTTTTCCAGAGCCCATTCTCCGAACCCTTGCTTTATAGGTATGCATTTTCCTCTCATTCATACAGATTTGAATCTGAGGCTCAGACATTGGCTCATGACCACCTTCTTTACCATTGAGGGAGTCTGTGCCTATTTCACAGGGTCTTGTAAGGATTAAATGAAAGAATATGTAAAAAAGTAAATTAACATGCTACCTGCTATATAGAACACCTTCAAGAGATGGTTTAAACCCATTTATTGATTTTCTGGACTAATCCTTGGGATTACCAGAAACCTCTGAATTTTCAAAAACCACAGCATGTGTTTACACCACATCTAGTTCTTTTAAACCAAGAGTGTACAACTTTTTCTTCCTCCCACTGCACATTGGAAGAAGAATTGTCTTGGGGTGCACAGTAAAAACACAAACACTAATGAAAACTGATGAGCAAAAAAAAAGCCTGTGTATAATTTTAGGGATATTTGACACCACAGATCAGCAGAAAGGGGCTCAAAAAATCTGCATGAGGCCGGCAGGCTGCAGGTTGGATACCCCTGTAAATCTAATCCCTCTTCACTTACAGGAGTTGCTTCATGTGGTAGAGGGAATTGTAACATGAGAACAGACACACGAGGGTGAAGCAGAAAGTCCCTCTACTTGCCTCCTTTCACCTTTTGAGAGTGAAAAGTCAGCCCCAGAAATCCAGGATTGCTGACCACTGAGTTCCCATTTAATTTTCTTTTCTTTTTTCTTTCTTTTTTTTGAGACAGAGTTCAACTATGTCACCCTGGGTAGAGGGCTGTGGCGTCAGAGCTCACAGCAACCTCCAACTCTTGGGCTTAAGCAATTCTTTTGCCTCGGCCCCCCAAGTAGCTGTGACTTCAGGTGCCTGCCATAATGCCTGGCTACTTTTTGGTTGTAGTTGTCATTGTTGTTTGGCAGGCCTGGGCTGAATTCCAGCCGCTACCTCCAGTGTATATGGCTGGCACTCTAGCCACTGAACTATAGGCGCTGAGCCCCAGTTAATTTTCTAAAGGTTACTTATCATAAAATCATAGAACGTTAGGGTTGGAAGGGACCCTATTACATGGAGTCTAATCTCTGATTTGAAACCTAACCTTGTTTAAGCATTCCTACCGAGAGTCATTTTCTAAAATTTGGACTTGGGCCTGGGGTACACATGAAGATATTTAACACTCTCCCCTCCACAAAGAAAAACAAATCAGGTTAGCTATTTTTCTGAACTATATTTTTATTTGCTTGAACTATCACATATAGACTGAAAAGAGCACTAATCATCTAGCTATATTAATTTTCACAAAATGAGACAACAGAAAATATTGATGAATCTTCACAAAAGAACACACTGGGGTAACCAGCGCTCAGAGGAGGAGCCAGACCTTATCAATGCCCCATGAGTCCCTCCATGCTCTCTCCCCATCACTGACCCTTCTGAGGAGATCACTGTCCTAACCCCTGATACTATGGACTAATTTTGACTGTTTTTGAAATGTTAGTACACGCATAGCATGTGCTTTTTTGTGTCTGATTTCATTCTGTTAACATAATGCTTGTGAGTTTTTTTTTTTATTAAATCATAAACACATAGATCATGTATACATTAATGCATTTATGGGGTACATTGTGCTGATTTCATATAGGATTAGGAACACTTACATCATACTGGTTAATATATACCTCATCTCGTTTACTTAATTATTGTGTTTAGACATTTATACTCTATACTAATAGATCCGACATGTACCCTTGCATTATGCACCATAGGTGTGATCCCACCATTCAACCTCCCTCGATCTGACCTCCCCCCCGCCCTCCCATCTCCCCCTGCTTCCTCTGAAGGAAATGGTTTTGTTGTTGTTGTTGTTGTTGTTGTTGTTGTTGCAGTTTGGGCTAGGGGGTTTGAACCTGCCATCCTCCATATATGGGACTGGCGCCCTACTCCTTGAGCCACAGGCACCACCATTGTGAGATTTATCATTTATCATGTTGTTGTATGAGGCTTTAGTTTGCTCATACTAATTGTATGTAGTACTACATATTTGATTGTATGAACACACCATGGTTTTCATCCATTCTTCTGCTGATAGGCATCATATTTGATTCTATGAACACACCATGATTTTCCACCATTCTTCTGTTGATAGGTGTTTGTGTTGTTTCCAGCTCGGGCTATGAATCACAACATCTCTGCAGACATTATTGACCGTGTCTTGGTGAGCATTTATCCTCATTTCTGTTGGGTCGTATGTGGGATTGGAATTGCTGGGTTGTGAGAACTGCATGTTTTCGGCATCAGTAGAAATTGGGACTTAAATTTTGAGTGTGGTTGTCCAGTTCAGAAAGCTTCAGTTTAACTTTTTACTTTTTTGGGGGGGGGGCAGTTTTTGGCAGGAGCTTGGCTTGAACCTGCCACCTCCAGCATATGGGGCCAGTGCCCTACTCCTTTGAGCCACAGATGCCGCCCTTCAGTTTAACTTTATTTTTTATAATACATTTTTTTTTGTTTTGTTTTGCAGTTTTTTTGGCCAGGGCTGGGTTTGAACCTGCCACCCTGGGCATATGGGGCCCGCCCTACTCTTTGAGCCACAGACACCGTCCAGTTTAACTTTTTAAAAGACAAGATCTAGGGGAGAACATTGGAAGACCCAATGTAGGTGGGGCTACATGGGCGGCATCTGGTTAATAAGTTCAGTGCCCAGAATATTTTGATTCAAGGCTTTCTATGTGCTAGACACTGTGCTAGAAGCATTAAGGTTTCCTTGAACTTATGGGCTCATGGAGGGAGAGAATTTAAATGTATAATTACACTGATAACTTCACATTCATAAACTATGATAAGTGCTAAAAAGGAAAAGTACAGAATTTCCTAAGACCAACAAATGAAGGTCCTTCCTTTTTCTATTCTTCCTTAACAGAAGGAGGGGGAAGCAACTTACCTTCGACTGTAATAGCCTTAATTGTGAACCAGCTTCTAAGCTGTCAGGTTGGAACCTAATTAATCACTGAGGGTGGTATGCAATTGATGAATTGCCTTGGTGCTCTTTTACTAGTATAAATCTTTGATTTAATGATTGCTGCTCTCTGATTCATACCATACCACCCCAGTGATCAATATGCATGATGAATGGCCGATTTTCAAGAACCACCCCCTTGGTAATGCTCCTTTACCTATACAGTGTGCACATACATGAATTAGTAGTACTCAGGGCAGATTTCTGATAAAGAGGCAATAGGGTGAGGTAATACTATGGGTGAGGAAGCGGGAAAGAGATGGTGGGGATGGATAGAATTTGCTCACAGGAAGTTGGGAGGAAATTTTCAGAAAAGGCAAAATACAGCACTAAGTGGGAGGACTCCTCTTCCACACTGACTTTCTGCCAGTCTCCCTGGGCTTATGTTCTTCAATTCAAGGACCTGATGTTGACTAGAGGAGACTGACTTGTCCAGAGCTCCTTCCGAATGAGGAAGTCCTGGAAGGATAGGAGGTCTATGTGATTTACTGACTATGGATATTCTTGCTAACCCTGAGTAGCGGGGGATGAGAGTAGGAAGTTGATTGTGGTTAGCAGAGTTCCAGGAAGATTTGATGTGTGGTTTTTTTCATTGGCTCATTTATTAAATCCAGAGCTATTTATTCATTGAGAACCTATCAGATTCCAACCATCAAGCTAGGTGCTTGATGAGTGAGAGAGATATTACCTCTGATCTCAGGAAAGTTGGTTTTTGTTTGTTTTGTTTTGTTTTTTAATCTAGAAAGATTTGTGGGGCTGCTAGGCTTCTCTGGGCCCAGTGGACACACACATGCTGTACTTTACCCTCTACCCTTGTCAAGAGACCTGGTTTCAGTTTCAGGGAGCTATCTTTGGACCTCTCTCTTTCTTATGCTCTTTTTTTGTTTCTTTCTTTTTTTTTTTTTTGAAACAAAGTCTTACTCTGTTGTCTGGGCTAGAGTGCTATGGCCTTAGCCTGGCTCACAACAACTTCAAACTCCTGTAATCAAGAGATTCTCCTGTCTCAGCCTCTTGAGTAGCTGGGACTACAGGTGCCTGCCACAATGCCCAGGTAATTTTTCTATTTTTAGTAGACATGGAGTCTCACTCTTGCTCAGGCTGGTCTCAAACTCCTATGCTCAAGTGCTCCTCCTGACTCAGCCACCCTGAGTGCTCGGATTACAGGTGTAACCCACTGCTCCTGGCCATCTCATGCTCTTTGACACATGTATTTTGTGATTCCTCATCTGTCAAAGTTTGCCCTCTCAAATTTATTAGGGAGCATTAGGTGTATGTCATGTGACTGTGAAAACAGTAAGACCAGTTCTGATGTGAGCTTTACAGAAAACAGCCTCTTTGTTGGCAGGCTAACTATATGACATTAACATGAATAGTGAAGTATTACATACATGTGAGATGTTTCAAAGCCCTAGTGGCTTCTGTCTTGAAGAAAAGTTAAATGTCATAAGGCTTCTTACTGTACCATTGTTTTTAATGTCAAGAAGTTGGAGAAAACTTAAAGGTCTGTCACTGGAATTATGGCGAAACATGATGAAATGATCCTAAATGATCCTGTAGATTTCTACTAATGTGAAAGTAAGTTCGCAATCATATTTTTGAATTAAAAGATTAAGGAATAGCATGAGTAATTATGATCTCTGGAACATGGTAGATATTTAGTAAATATTTGTTCAATAAACTAAGAAGAGGATTTTTATAGCAGTTCCTGTTAGCAAAAAGAGGTGTATGGAATGATGCCCCCCAAAATATTGAAAATAGTTATCTTGGGGTAGTGGAATTTCAAGCAACAGAAAAGCAGGTAAAAGTATGTTTCCCAAATGTTGACATTTTATAAAAAATGTGATTTATTTACATACCCAGAAAATATAAGCCATTTTCATTTTTAAACAATAATACTCCACATAAGAACACCTTCCATCTGTTCAAAGGGAGGCTCGAAACTTCTCTTCTCTGGGATTTGATCTTCCTCAGGATGTGAGAGAATTAAGAAAAGCGACTCCTGGGCAAGCCGTAGACTCTCTTTTTACAAGGCCTGGAGGGCTGTTTCCGTTAAGCGCCCCCCTGGAGAAATATGAGCGATTTTGCATCTCTCCTCCTGGGAGGTGGCTTGCTCCCCTCTTCTGAAACTAGGGGACTCTCACATTTATTACCACTGTGGCTTCTCCTCCCCTCCGCTTACCCATCTCACCCGGGCAGATTTCTTGTTTTATTCGGCACCCAGTAGAGCTCCGCTGAGCTGAGGGCCTCTCTTTCCCACCCATCCTCATCCAATTAATTGATAAAAAATTAATAATTTAATTTTAGGGATGGGAATTATGCACCAACCTCCCTCTTCACCAGACGTCTTGGTGTTGCCTCATACAGACAAGCACCTGAAGCAAGAGGAAGGAACATTTTTGCATATTTTAAGTGGATTTTACCACCAGAATGTCTTCAATGGGAGGGCAATAGAAAGAACAGGAGGCAGGGAGCAAGATCGGTCCCTCTAGAAATCAGGAGGTTAAAAGGAAATTGGTAGGGAAAAATCACATTTGTTCCCTCTGTGCTTGTGGATATATTTGGGACTTTTGCCAACCTACTTACTTATTTTAACCCTGAACTGCATATACGTGACACAACTAACTCCATTGATTTTGGATTCATTTAAAAGCATGCGCTCTGAGATTCAGACCGTCTTCACCAGCTGTGGGACCTTTCGCGTCCATGTTTTCATCTGTAAAATAGAACAAATCAGACAACCTACCTTCTCACGCTGTTGTGACCATCAGTCAGATGAAGCGCTCTGCTTAGGGCTCTGCTTAGCGCTTAGCAGAGCATCCCACATACTGCAAGGGCTCAAAAAGTTTTCTATTTAATAATGATGACCATTATTTCTGTAATTCAGTATTAGTGATTATTTCTGTAGAGATTGAGCTAAAGTATATCATAGTGCTGGGAGGTTACGTTTCTTCATAAACTAGCTTAAGAAGGAGGATTTCTTTGAAAAAATTTGCTCTCAGCTGGGCGATGGCTCATGCCTGTAGATCCTGCTTTTAGTTGTGGAAGGATCCAGAGCACAGTTAACTGAGTGAGTCTATTTACCGAACTCTTCCTCAAATGAAGATTAGATGAGAGCTCTGGGGAAATATTTGCCTCCCTTCCAAATAGAGCTTTCTCTATCTATAAAGCAGATTGAAGCTATGCCCTCAGTCTCACAGAGTCTCATGACACTTACTCTAGCGTTGGAAAGATGTCAACTTCTGCTCCCACCTGCCGGTGATAACGTTGGCTTGCATAGATATAAGCCGTCCCTGGGTTATGAATGAGAGAGGTCCTGAAGGTTTGTTCTTAAGTTGAATTTATATGTAAGTTGGAACAAGTACTTTTACCTATTGCCTGTAACAGCCCCCTTTTGTAGGTGTGAGTTGTATGTAAGTCAGATGTTTGTAACTCGGGGGCTGCCTGTATCTCAAAGCTTCATAGTCAGAAAGCAGAGCTGGGGAAACGATAGACGTACTTGGAATCAGGTTGTTGAGGAACTAAAGAGAATGGTTCATCTTCAGTGGTTACAGAGAGAAAGACCTCCCAAAATCTCATAATAAAAGCCACATTCTGTGTAGCAGGGAGAGGCCATTTTATGCATGAAAAATAGCCAAGAATAAGCATGTAATGGGAGAGAGTTACCTTAGACGTTAAGGCTTCTGGATGTTTTTATCTCCCCAGGAGATGGTGTGGAATAGCTTGATATAGAGTGAAGAAGATACTGAACTGGATGGCAACGGCCTGGGGCACCCAGCATCACAAGCACTACAAAGCTCACCAGCCAGTGTAGCCTTCATGACAGCTGCAAAAGCAATAGCTACATAAACTTTCTCAAGGAGGGGGGAGTGGAATGTGAGAGACGCTCTTGCAGCAAGAAAAACATAATAAATCCAAGAGCTTACACATAGCCTGCGGGGTTTTATGACCATAGCCAGGCATGAAGGAATGACTGAACTTAACTAAAGCTGTTAATTACCTGGTGAGATCAAAAGCCCAAGTAAGGAAATATATTTATGATGCACCTTACAGGATATGCTTCAACTTCTTACTTTTTTTTATTAATTGGTTTGATTAAATAGATTTAAAGAGCCTGGGCAGAACCTTTTAAATCATATTCCATATTGATCTAATGAAATAGTCAATAAATTTACCAACATAGCCCCTTTCCTTTGTACAGTCTGGAGGGAAATGCTTTACTGAATGGTTATAACTCAACTCCAAACCTCACTGCTATTCCCACAGTGACTCATAGAGAGCAAGGGGATGCTGGGAAAATCTTTTAGGCCGTTTGTGGGAGTGTGTGAATAAGTGGTTTAACACCTGTTTACAGACTGCTCACCACCCTGCACCCTTTCCCCTGAAGTCCTTTGGTGCTTCATGGTGGACTTTACTTTAGCCAGTTACAGTTGCAAATTCTATGACTTTACTAATACATGCAACCATTGGTTATAGCCTTGATTCTGGGCTTTAAGACTCCAGTCATATTTCAGAGCTTTCAACTTTTATTCATTTGTCCATTCAGCTCTTAAAATATTGACAAAATGAGGCTCGTAAATACAATAAAACGTGCCCATGTAAATAACAAATCTATAATGAAGATTCTTTAGTGACTCAATAAATCTGAACTAAATCATGGGAAACTTTCATAATGTAGCATTTTGTGTGTGTCTTCTTTTCTCACCTGCTAGAACAGGGAAGGGAACCCAGGCAGTAGAGAACACATGGACTGGGATATTTTATGCATTCATGACCTTGACATATCATGAATTTCTTTCACTAAGTGTGGAATGGAGCATCTTAAATTAATAAACAGATCATGTGCCTGAGTCTGTCTCCCTACGTTAAATTTCCATGTAATGAACTGTTACCTAACTCAGTATATACATAACTTGAAACCTAACTTAGAAATACAGTAGAGCCTCCATAGTTGACCACCTCCCTACATTGACATCCTCCTTAAGTTGCCCTAATTTTCATAGACTGGCTATACACCGCATGTATATATCAGGACAGTAGGCCTAATTCCTTACGTTGACCACTTTGGAATGTTGACCAGTCTGTTACGGTCCCTCTGGTAGCCACCTTATAGAGGTTCTACTATATATTTTTTGACAGACAGCTGGGTCTCAGCCAGTCACAAGGAGCTGAACTTTAGCCAATCATAAGCTGCCAGTTGATGAAACCATGTCCAAATAAGGCAAATGCTGAGCTGTAACCAATCAAGCCATGTCTGTACTTTACTTGTTTTCTCTCTATCAATACCCATTGCACATGTTACAGGGCTGAACTCTCTGAACTTCTGATCCTGAGTTCTGCCTGATTCATGAATCATCCTCTTAAATTTAATTTGTCCTAAGTCTTTTAATAAGCAAGATTTTACATGTGCCTTATAGTCGTTCACTAAAGGAAGACCTAAAACTAGTGTTCTGGGGATTTGATTTCCTTGGGCTTGAGATACCAAGTCCAGCACAGAGGTGACAAATTAACTTCAAAAATCCCTTAATGGGCTCATACAGGATGTCACTACTTTTGCACCTACAATGTTGCAGATAATTCTTGTTTGCCCTTAAGTATGAGAAACACTGCAAAAAAGCACAAGAGCAAAGTAGGTGCGCAACTATGGGGAATTCAAACCATCTAATCTTTAAGGTTGCCATCCAATTCTCAGCTGACTAGGGGATGGGTTGGAGTTCCTGAAGAGGTCCTGGCTGCCTGCAGTCTTTGGTCTACTCTTTTGATGTTAATTATCTCTAAACCTTACTGCAGGTTCATATACTTGTGACTGTGAGACTTAAAATAGGAATCATGATTTGAAGGATGGGGCTGATGACTTAATTGTGGGTACCCAGGTTCTAAAGTTTAAAGTTTATGTTAAATTCAGCCTCAATGCCACTTCCCTGTACTAGAGAAAGCAACGGATTTCAGTATGCCAACCAAGGAAGTTTGTGGACATAAAGTGACGTTAAAGATGCAATGCCATGGTGAATTGGAATGTTGAACTCATTCAGAGAGAAGGTGGAATCCTGTAATTGAGGCCTTTCCCTCCCCCCACTCCATCCTCATTCAATCTTCAATTATCTGGGTAATTTGGTCCTGAGGGCATAAATTCCTTTATAACTCAAATCCATTATGCAGAGAGGAGTCATCAGGAAATTACTCAGATTGCATCCCAGAAGCAGTGCCTAAGGTTTTGGAGCAAATCCGGCTTTCCATTAGCCCAGCACTGCTCTCGATTTTAGATACGAGCCTGGAGGCTGGACATCCACAGATCTTCCCTTCATCTCTCTTTGTTTCAGCAAGGGCCGCCTGTAGGGCAGCCCCGTGCTGGTGCTGGCTGGAGCTGGCTGGCCATGGCTTCTCTCCACCGGAGGCCATGGTTTCTGCCAGCTTTCCTTGGCCGGTGCAGATGCATTCATTGCAGGCCAGGGAGAGCTGCTGCCAGGCGGGCGGGCATATGCTTTTGCCTTGTCTAGCCATCTCTAGGAGCCAGGGACTCAGGCCTTTTAATTCATCTAAACCTCAGGCCTTCTGGTGGAGAGCTGGTTGTCACGTTAGTGTCCTGACAGGAGTTGTCTCTGTGTTGTCCAGTTATATGCTGCCTGCCTTTGGGCTTGCAGGCACCCATGCCAAACGCAAACATTTTCAATTTAGACTTTGGAAGAAGACATTTTAGCATTCTGGGCAGACTCATTTATCTGGCTTTATTCTTTCTAGATTTCTGGTTTTACTGGGGATACTCAGTGTGGGTTTGGGGTGTGCATGCATTTTCCTTCATGTGTTTTTGTTGTTTCCACAAAGTGATGACTTACAAAAAAGAGAGGGTCTTGAATTTCGGTGATAGGAAGACTTGTATCTGTTGCTTGGTATCCTCTCCCCTCCCAGTGTTGCGTGTACCCTGAGAACAGAATTTCGTCTTATTTTCTTCCACTGCCGCTGTGCTAGGCACCTAGGAGGTGCCTAGTAAATAATGTGAATAAGTGAAGGAACAGGTCCAGTTCTGCTCCCCACCTGGAAGCTTTGTGATTTTGTGGGAGGTTTTTAACCATCCCCTTTCTCAGGTTGGCACCTAGAAAAGGGTTATAAAATGGGTAAGACCTTTCTAGAAAGTGACTGGTATGGTCCTGTGATCAATAAATGTTAGGAGCTCCTGTTCCTCCTGTTTGTCAACTACAGGGTGAACTCTTAAATGGCATTTTTTTTCTTTCGTTTATTCAACAGTGTTTATTAAATGCCTATGTTTTGCTGGGCACTGCTCTATGCACTGGGGATGCGGCTGTGAACAGTTGATATGGAGTCCTTATCTTTACGGAGTTCACATTCTAGTAGTGAGAAACAGACAATAACATAACACATAAATAATACGCAGTAGGTCAATGTACTCATTTAATGATGTAATGCTTTATTTTTTGAACTGTTCTTTGATCAGTGGAAGGCCTTGGTCTTAAAACTCTCCATATCCCAAGGCCTAGCACGAGCCCTGTATATCATAGATACTGATGCTCAATAATATTGGTTGCATGAATGAATGAATTTCATCCTATATGGATGTGGTAGTGCATGTGAATCAGGGAGATCAGCTACTGAGAACAGGCCTGGGAGAAAACACCTTCTTGCTCTGTCTCACTCTTGTGGCTCAGTTTCCCTGCAGGGGAAGAGAACCGAGAATTCTCTGTCCACAGTCACAATGATCTGTGGACTATGTGGCTTACTTGAAATGGAATTTAAAACTGGACTTTCTTCTTTTCAGCCAAAAAAAGACACTACATAGGATAAAGTCCCAGGCTTGGTAGTGACTTCCAGGTCATAATGCTTTGTATATTGATAAGGCTTTACACTTTATAAATAATTTTTTTTTCAAATTTGTAATGTTGCAGCATTTGACCCACTCTGCAAGGTAAGTATACTCGCTATCATTACACCCATTTGGCAGGTCAGAAAACTGAGGTAGAGCATCTGTATGTACCATACCATTTGCAAACTGCTCTAAACTCTATTTTTGCTAGTATTTCTGACAAACCATCAATTTCTCGGCTTATAGCTCAATCATGCTTGAGTAATTTTGGAGGCAACTTTTGCGTAGCTAAAATTTGGAATGTGTTGAAGGATCAGTCTTCCAACTTTTAGCACTAACTTTTCCCAGATATAAACCAGCTGAGAAATCTACTTTATTTATCATGATAAGATGTCTATTTCAATGTTGAAGCAGATTATCACCATTAATTGTATCTCTCTTTGGGAGAAAAAGAAGAAGAAATATCTCTTTGTTTCTGTCTCTGAATAAACTTTCCTAAAGATGGTCTTATGCTGGCAATTTGATGCCTTATTTATTTATTTATTTTTACCTCTGATAAAATAACACGTAAACTGCATACCAGTCAAATGATTTATTTACCCTTGACAATCCTGGTCCTGTCCAAAGCCACAAAGAATGATAAATTAAGTGCTTCTTCACTTAGTGCTGGTGACGTTCAATGCAAACCTTTTTAAAAATGATGTTGAGCATTTTAACAAAGGGAACTAAATGCAACAGAATAACCTACTGAGGAGACAATTACTGGAATGGAGACTTAAAAAAAAACCCAACAAGGTACCTAAATGATTATTCTCTAGTGGTGCTGAAGGAATGGGCATTTGGACTCAGAAAGATCTTTGAATTATGGAACATTAGCTCAGGGGTGTCCTTGGTTAATTGCAGACGTAGACAATCATGTGAATTGGGTTCATGCATTTACTCTTTAGTCTATGAGACCATGAGTTTAGATATTAAGAGTGAGTTTTGTCACATAAATGCAAACCCTTCCACGGTCTGCCAGGTCCTTCCTGATCTGGGGCTCTTCCCAGCCTCGCTGTGACTTTTTACACTTTGCTCATGTACTTCAGTTAGCAGCGGTCTTTGTCTTCCCCCAACACATCAAGCTCATTCCCGGTATAAAGTCTGTTCACGCTGGAATGCTTTTCCCCAGATCTTCTCATAGCCTGGTCATTCTCAAACAGAGGCAAGTTCATCCCCCAGGAGGCATTTGAGAATGTCTGGAGGTATTTTGATTGTCATAATTTGGAGGTCAAGTGGCTACAGGCGTCTAGTGGGTGCAGGCCAGGGATCCTGCTAATCTTCCTGCACTGTATGGGAGAAATTCTCCAAAACCAAAAATGCTCCAGCCCCAAATGTCACCAGTGCCAAGATTGACACGTGCTGGGTTATAACCAACTTTTCTTCACATACAAGGGTTAGTGTCAAGTTCATCTCTCCCTTAGAGAGAGGCTTTCGCCAACACTTTCTTTAAAGCAGCCTTACTCTTTGCCAGGATCTTTCTTTTCCTCTGTGGCTTCAGGTGTTATCTGAAATGTTATTCTTTATGTATTCGTTTGTTCATTTCTTCTTTGCCTTCTCTCTGTAGAATGTAAATGCCACTCAAGCAGGAATCTTGCCTGTCTTGTGCACCACTGTCTTCTCAAGGTTCAGAACAGTGCCTAGCATATGGCAGGTTCCCGGGATACGTTTCTCGGTAAGAAGGAAGGAAGAAAAGAAGGCAGGGAGGGAGGAAGAAAGGGTAGGAAGAAAGAAAGAAGGAGGGAGGGAGGAAATAAAGGATAAATGAATAGATAATAAGTAAAGACTAAAAAAACTCAGGGACCTGAAAAAAATTCTCCTTTGAAATGATAAATGCCAAAAATGTCAAATAGATAGATGCTAATTGACCACCACCCGTAACTGGTATGTTGTCATAAGGCTTGTGTCTGGTGTTAGTTCATGATGAACCATGGAAATATGTACTGTGAATAGTCATCACCGTAGTATCCAGTTTTCTGGAGACTCTCACTGAGTTTATTAACATGGGTTTTTCAGTCTGTAAGAGTCATGGGCTTCATTGATTTGTTAATAGCACAGCTGGGGTCTAGACGATTTAGGGTCTGGTCAGTCAGTCTGCACATTAGCATTGGTCACTGGGTCAACCTGAGGTTCTTTTCTGTGCATTTGTTCTGAGGACTACACGGCTTTTCTCTATTTCTTTTCTTGGTTGTGGCTATACTTAATTCTCACCGCTTTGTTTTTACTGCTGCTGGTCATTGCTTCCTGACATCTTTTGGTGATTACATGTTGAGACTACACATTAGGGCCAGGCCACATCACCTACAGGAAACTCTTTGTTCTTTGGTACCATTTATGGATAATTCCATCACATCTTAAGAGAGATTGATCATAAAAAGTCATGTGGATTATCAGCTGTAAAAGTCAATGCAGTGGAACCCACTCGGTGCTGACTATGTATTGGACTGAAGGTGACAGAATGAGCATCTGCTGATGGAGAAGGCACCCCAGGACAACAGTGGCCTCGCAATTCATTGCAGAATTTGAAATGTCCTCCCCATGGATGGGTGAGCGTGCCAAGTCACAGGGAGATTCCCCGGGTATGATGGCAAATATGTTGACTCTAACATGGAAAACACGTGTTTCATAAAGACATGACTTTATCGACTTTTCCTCTGGCTTCTTACCAAGTCTTTAAACTCTGGAACTTTCATCATACTTCCATCCCCCACTCCCAGCCTCCGTCTTTATCCCCTAATTATATGAGCTTAACTTCCCCTGACCTACAGAGAGTCAAGAAAAATTGGCACATAAAGCTCTGCTGTGTTTTGGTCTGACCTATGGGTCCTTTAAATGAAGCCAGGATACAGTGTGGGGGTTTGAGCTGCTAATGTCTGGACGCCCTTACGAAGCATAAATCTCACCAGACCCAATGGGGACATGAATGTGGTGATTTCCAGTCCTTTTGGATTTGTGACACCGTACGTCTAATTTGCTGACACCTTCTTCCCCCTTTTTAAAAGTAACAGGTGTGTTGTATATTTATTTAAAAAATTAAAGAAATCATTATTTATACTTTTTAAATTATTTCTTAATTATTTAGCTTTATTTCTGGGAGTGAGAGAAGAGGGAGGTACTATGAAGAGTTTTTAATAGCCATGCTAGCTGTGTTCTTTGGGGGCTAGCTCACATTTAATTCTCTCTGTATCCCCAAGCCTATTATGGTGATTCTAGTTAATTTATTCTTGCCTTCTTTGAACTGTTGTTTGCATTCTCTTGTGTGATACTTGACCATATGCTATTCTCTATTGTTCTCAAATTGCTTCTAGTATGTTTGGTATTCCCAGAAATGTCATTCCCCTCAGATCCGACCCAGTTCTAAGCACAGAGTAGATGCACAATAAGAAATCAATTGAGTAATTAGAAGGGCTCCCTGGTTGGGGGTAGGGCACAACCTGGGTTTGGAAGACAAGCTCTCAGTGCTTAGAACTTCTCAGAGAAGAGAGAAGTGTGTCTGCCCCCTGATGGACTAAGTACATGCTTTATAAATTCCATGGAGAGGGCGGTGACAGCCAAACCATCAGAAAGGAGAGGTGTTTTTTCTCTGTCTGCCTGGAGGGAAATCAAATCTTGCAAAATGGAATTTAGAGGGCATCAAATGATTCCCTTTAGGTACGCTGTGATGTGGCCTGGAACTTTCAGTTTATTCCAGGTGCTTTCTCCTATCTTTGATTATGCGGAAAGGACAGCCACAGCCATTCTGGCTCTTGGTATCTCATCAGACATTGGCCTCTAGCTCTCCCCGTCGACGATGCCTTTCCTCTCAGTGAGGGCGGAGGAGGACCTCTCCCTGCCACTGTCTGATTGCCTGGACAAGGAGTCCAAGCAGTGCGGACTTAGCCTTATCTTCTGTCTCTCTCAGTACGAGGATTTTGTACATGTGTTCCATTTATTGCTTTAGTTTTCATCTCAAAGATGGGATGGGTTTTGTCAATGAGGTTGAATTCAGAGATTTCTGAGAGTCATTTCAATCTATACCATGCTGAAGTTTCCCTTTATATCCATCACTGGCCAGTCACCTGGGGTTTAGTCACAGCCTTCCTTCAGGATGAACTTTCTACCTGAGGAACTCTCCTGATAGTTAGAGGGTGGGCATTCCACTCATTCGTGTTTGAATCCTCACCCCAGTGAATCCTCACCTCCCTTCACCAGGAAGCTCAGCTTGTTCCTCCCTGTCGCTACTTCCCTTGGGAAGCTTCCTTACTCCTGAACCTCCCCCGGGAGGTAGCAACTGGCTAGATTAGGGATGACGATCTGACTAAAGGGTGACCAGTGAATGAGCTTACCAGTGACACAGCTGAGTGTGAGAAATGAGCCAGGCAAATCCACATCTTCCCTGTAGCAATCTGAACCAGGAAACTTGAGTGAGCCCAAGGCAGCTAGAAGCAGGGGCAGAAAAATGCCCCAGATTAGAACCACGGTCAGCCAGAGCTACATGCAAGTAGAACTTAGCATGAAGCACAAACTAGGAGTAAACAGAAGCATCAGCAGACAGAGAGAGAGAAGGCTGCAGAGCGCAGAAGCTACAGTGGTCTGACAAGAGACCATGAGACCAATGCGAAAGCCGTGGGAAGTGCTGAGCCCCGAGATGCGATTTCCCTCTTCAGAGCTTCCCACTTGTACATATGTGTCCTTACTATCATACTATCGACTCCCCCTTTCAAGAGCTTATCTCAGCCAGTTTCTCTTGATACCAAAAAAAGCCTGACCCTGACACTCACCCCTCACAGACATATGATTATTTTCTCCTGAGGGCCCCTTGGCTACTTTTAAGTGGTTGGCCCTGGTAAGCTAGAGTCCTTGAAAGGGATGGGCCAATCAGGTCCCTGGCTCTAGGTATGTTTTAAGACATATAAAATGGTATTTTTTTATTCTTTTAGTTAGAAATGTCACTTTTTACTTGTTGGCAATATGGAGCCTCCTGTGAAATTGCTCCAGTCTCAGTCACAGATCTGATCCCTGTGGCCACTTCTCCACCGTTGACAAGGGGCCTACCTGGCCTTGTGACTGACTTTGGAGTAGGGCTGGAGTGGCAAAGCACCTGTCTAAGGCTAGGACCTGGGGGGCTCGGCGGACTTCCACATGCTCCTCCGGGCTTCTGCCATCACAGGCAGAACATGCCTCCAGAGCTCGCTGGTCTCCAGAGAATGAGCGGTGTGCAGAGCAGGGCAGCCGCAGCTGGCGCAGAGGCCTGCCATCTGAGCAGAGTTGTGGGAGCTGAAGGCCCGTGAGCAGGTTTGTAAATACTAGCTATGTTGTGCCGTTGAGTCTTTGTGATAGCGATGTAACCATATCTGATAATATCAGAGTCCTTGTGCTGCGATGTAACCATATCTGATAATATCCATCTTCTGCAACTTCATCCTCCCCTTGACTGCACTTCATCTTGATTTCCCCCTCCTCTCTGGCCACTTCTCAGTTTTTCTTTAGGAGCTTCTCTTCTTTTACCCTCCTGATGTTGGGGAGACTCAAACTCTGGCCACATCCTCCTCTATTCTTTCCATATACATTTTCTTTGTGTGAGCTGCACACAGATGGCTCTACCCTAGAGGACCTGCCTCTCACATTCTAATCGGTGGTCTAGACGTCTCTTTTTCCCCACAGAGTGCTCTGCAGGCTCCCTGAAGACAGTGTGCCTGCGGTGGGATTAGTCCCCACTCTTCCCCTGCCTCAGCCTTGTCCTCCTCCTGCATCCTTCCTCAGGTGATGAGAACTACCACTCAGTCGTCCAAGGCAGAAACCAAATTTTCACTTGATTTTTTTTTTTCCCTCTCTTTCTCTCAGTCCTTCTGTTCACTACATACCTGGTCAGCACTTGTACAGCTTTCTGCTTCTTAAATGCTTTTCCAAACTAACCACGATTCTTCATCCCTGGCGTTTATAACTGGAGATCAGGCCCCTAACCTCTCTGACCTGGCCTATAGCAACCTTTTTCTAAGTGGTCTCAGAGCTGCTAGTGTGGACCTCTCACTGTCCGTCCCCCTGCCCTCTGGAAATCCATTCTGACATTGCCGATATGGTCTTTCTGGTGAGGCGTACATGAGCCGGACAAGTGGCTTCTTTCTGGACCCTTCACCACAAAGCCCAAATGTCTTAGAAAGGCGTATAAACTCCATGGCCTTGCCTCCTTTGCTTTTTTACTGTAACAAACACCAGACCCAGTTCTTATCCTCAACCCCTAAGGGAATATTGAATACACAGAAAAGTACTTGGATTACAAACCTCATGGAAGGTGTACTAAGTACATAAAAAGAATCACCTAATTCATGGTGGGGTGGGGAGAAAGCGAGAAAGCTTCCTGATCCCCAAATAGGAGCCCAGCCCTACAGGAAAAGTACACCTTAGCCACAGCGAGGGGTAAATGAGATTTGAGGAGAGAGAGCAGTCCAGGAAGAAGGAACTGTATGGGCCAAGACGAGCGATTGGAGAACTAAAAACATCAGTCCAGCTAAGTATAAAGACAGTGGTGCTGACTGGGACTTAGGAGATCTTGTGAGCCATATTAAGAAGTTTGGACTTTGTTAAAGCAGAAAATGACAAGCAAGATTAAAATGTTTACCGAACAAAACTAGCTATATAATTACTAAAAATACCTATTTCTGGGATAGACTCGATTACATCTTAGCTTTGTAGCTTTTTAGGGTTTGCCGTAAGATTACTTTAAAATGAATTTTTATTGACTCTGTAGGCACACAGGTGAAAGAAACCTCCAGAGGTCATTGAGATTTTACCCCTGCCTTCAGGGAGAACCATAAGTAAATCTTTCCAGACAGATGGGTGTTTGTTGGCAAAGGTTTTCAGCCGCAAAGAAGTAATAGCTGCTTTTGTTGACAGATTTAGAGATGTTTTGCCAAACATTATCTTAAAATACTATGATTAGATGTAATTTTACAAAAATGAGTCTATAATGGAGGTGATTCACTTGCGGTATCAGCTAAGGAGTATCTTCTATTTACAGTTTATTTAATTTACATTTGATTAATTTACACTGAGTGTAAGCAGTTCCTCTGTAATTATCTCTTTGCCTGCATCAGAAAACATGCATCATTATGTTTGGAAAATTGTGAAGTCAGAAGATGTTAACACAGAAAACACCCATTAGGTAACGTCTTTCACCTCCTTACCATCAAAGCAAACCCTTGTGACTTTAAATCCATGAGGAATTCTTCAAATCTGTAGTTCCCACACATCCTAAAATATCATTTATCTTCTATTTCATAATTTATTATCTAAGATGTCACAAACAACAACTTTTGCTTATTTGTTTAATTCTGCTAAATCCACCATCATTTGATAAAGCAGTTATTTTAAAAATATCTTTCAGAAAATTATATGCATGGATATCCTATGAAATTCTCGTGAACAACAATAAAGAAATATTCCTTTAATTTTCCAAGTATTTATTTGGAAATTGCAGTGGAAGGCACTTCAACTTACATTTGACCTCAAATAATGTAAGCCAATGGTCAGCAAACTAGCCTTTGGGCCAAACTCAGCCTGCTGCCTGTTTTTATGTGGTCTTAGCGCCGAGAATGGTTTTTTAAATGGTTGAAATACATTCAAAAGAAGACTATGAGTATGCAAATATTGTATGAAATTCAAATTTCAGTGTCCATAAATAGTTTTATTGGAATATAACCAAACTTATTCATTTACATATTGTCTATGGGTGCTTTTTTAATACCAGGGCACATGGAGAAGTTGCAAGTGAGTCTGTTACAGCCTGCCAAGCCTAAAATATTTACTATCTAGCTCTTTACAGAAAATGTTTGCGATCCCCAGCCGAAGATAATCATGGTAATCTCATTTCCTTCAAGAATGAATGAGCATAAAAACCTAATCCTGGGAAATGGAATATCAGAAGTCCCATGGAGGCTTCTGGGTGGGTTTCTAGCAACTGGAAAGGAGGTACAGAAGAGACGTAATAATTCCTTTCTTCCTTTGTGGTTGTTGCATCTGGATGAGAGGCCTGGAGATGTGGCAGCCATCTTGTGGCTATGAAGACTCTGGCTCCAAGGCAAAGCAGCCTTGCTTAGGACAACGACAGAGAGATGGGAAGCACCAGATTTTTCACATGAATGTTGAACCATTACGTGAGCTTTAGGTCCTGTCCTGCCTTTGTACTTCATGTTGTATTGCGGTAATAGGCTTTCTTAATGGTAAAGTCATTCTGAGGTGGGGTTTTCTGTTCCTTGGTTCCAGAGCTTCCTACATAGACCTCTGCAATACCCTAGGCACCATGCCAGGGGTTGGGAATACAATAACACCCAAATTAAATGAAATGAGGTGTCCCTGTCTTCCACCAGCTTAGTCCAGAGGGCTAAGTCTACAAAAATAGGATAAGGAATGTTTAAGGATCTCTTGGGGAGTCAGGGTGAATTTCATAGAAGTGCTAATGTCTGATCCGAGACTTGGACAGTAATTTGGACCTCGTAAGGCCAATTTATAGTGGACCAACAATTATAGGAAAAAAAGAAGAATATATAAAAAGGTACAGGACAGATGAAATAGTATACTGTTTGGGGATAAGTACAAGCAGTTGCTATGGCCAGGGTTATATTTCTGAGGAGGGAAGGAGTGGTCAGACTTTCCTTAGCATAGAAAAGCATGTAGAATGCCAAGATAGGCCTCTTCTGCCAAAGAGTTAGCCAAGTTGTAAATGGAAAGGAAAAGTTCTTGAAGTAAATTAAAGTGCTATTCCAATGAACACATTAATGATAAGAAAGCAAAACAGCCTTATTGCTGATGTGGAGAAAGTTCGAGTGGTCTAGATAGCAGATCAAACTAGCAGATCAAACATTTCCTAAGCCAAAGCCTAAGTCATAGCAAGATCCTAAGTTTCTTCATTTCCACGAAGGCTGAGAGGGGTGGGCTACTAGAGGTTTGGCTAATGAGGTTTAAGGAAACAAACTGTTTCCGTAACATAGAAGTGCAAAATGAAATAGCAAGTGCTGATGGAGAAGCTACAACAAGTTACCCAGGAGCTCTAGCTAAGATAACTGGTGAAGGTGACTACACTAAACGACAGCTGTTTAAGGTAGTTGAAACAGGTTTCTATTGGAAGGAGATACCATCTAGGACTTCCATAGCTAGAGAGGAGAAGTCAATGCCTGGCTTCAAAACTTGAAACGACAGGCTGAATCTCTTGTTAGGGGCTAAGGTGAATTCAAGTTGAAGACAATGCTTATTAACCATTCTGGAAATCCTAGGGCCCTTAAAAATAATGCTAAATCGACTCTGCCCATGGTCTAGAAATGGAACAACAGAGCCTAGATGATAGCACATATGTTTACAGCATGGTTTGCTGAATATTTTAAGCTCATTATTGAGATTTCATGCTCAGGAAAAAAATTAAAAACTCCTTTCAAAGTATTACTGATCACTGATAGTGATTCACCCAAGAGCTGTGATGAAGACGTGTAAGAAGATTCATGTTGTTTTCATGTCTGTTAACAAATTATCCATTCTGCAGCCCATGATCAAGGAGTCATTTTGGCTTTCAAGTCTTACTACTTAAGAAATACACTCTATAAGGCTATAGCTGCCATAGATAGTGGTTCCTTTGACAGATCTGGGAAAAGTAAATTGAAAACTTTCTGGAAAGGATTAACCATTCTAGATGCCATTAAAGACATTCATGATTCGTAGAAAAACGTCAAAATATCAACATTAACAGAAGTTTAGAAGAAGCTGATTCTGACCCTCAGAGATGACTTCCAGGGGTACAAGACCTCTTCAGTGTTGAAGTAACTTCTGATGTGGTGGAAATAGCAAGAGAACTTGAATTAGAAGTGGAATCTAAAGATGTGATTGAACTACTACAATCTCATGATAAAACCTGAACAGATGAGGGAAGCTGAGGTGGGTGGATTGCTTGAGCTCAGGAGTTTGAGACCAGCCTGAGCAAGAGTGAGATCCCACCTCTACTAAAAATAGAAAAACTAGCCAGGTGTAGTGGTACACAGCTCTAGTCTCAGGCACTCGAGAGGCTGAAGCAAGAGGACAGCATGAGTCCAGGAGTTTGAGGTTGCTGTGAGCTAGAACAGCACAGCACTTTAACTCAGAGTAAGATTCTGTCTCAAAAAACAAAACAAAACAAAACAAAACAAAACAACAATAACAAAACTTGAGCAGATGAGTTGTTTCTTACAGATGAATAAAGAGCTAAAGTAGTTTCTTGAGATGGAATCTACTCCTAGTAAAGATGCTGTGAACATTGTTGAAATAACAACAATGGATTTAGAATATTATATAAACTTAGTGGATTAAGCAGCCGCAGTGTCCGAGAGGATTGACTCTGATTTTCAAAGTTTTCCTGTGGGTAAAATGCTACCAAACAGCATTACATATTATAGAGAAATCTTCCCTGAAACCAAGAGTTAATGTGGCAAACTTCATTATTGTCTGATTTTAAGAAATTGTCACAGTCCTCTCAACCTTTAGCAACTACCACTCTGATCAGTCAGTAGCCATTAGCAGCAGGACTCTCCACAGGCAAAATGATTATGATTCACTGAAGGCTCAGATGATCATTAGCAATTTTTAGTAATAAAGTACTTTTTAATTAAGTACATTGTTCATTTGGACATAATGCTATTGCACACTTAATGGACTGCATTATCCATAACTTTTATATGCACTGGGGAACCAAAAAGTTTGTGTGACTCTTTTTATCATGATATATCCTTTATTGTAGTGGTCTGGAACCAAGCTTATGATATCTCCAAGTTATGCCTGAACTACTAAAGAATTGGCATTGATAGCAGGTCTTGTTTATTAAGCACTTAGTTCGTTAAGCATTTTAAGTATGTTATTTCATTTGATTCTCTTAGGAGTTACACGGGATGGTCCTATAATTGTCCTAGTTTTAAAGATAATTAACCAAGGTGCAGTGAAGGTAAAGGACTTCTCCAGGGTCACACAGCTAGTAAATGTAGAAGTGGGAACAAATCTTTGGTTTTTCTGATTTAAAACCAAACATCCTGACTGGTATGCACAAGCCTTTGAGATTCTGAAGGATGGTTTGGTTATGTTTTTTGCATATTGCAAATCCAATGAATTCTGTGACTCCTGCCACAAATGCATAACCATCATCATGGCTTTTAGGAGCTAGGACATAGTTGAGTTTCAAAGATGTTTTTATCTTTTTAACGGTGTATATTTGAAGTGAGTAAAATAATTCAGACATGAACTTAGACTTACAATTTCAAGTGCTGTTCCCCGTTGTGCCAAATGGACATTCTTGGTAGTATAGTTTGTATGATAGAGAATTGAAGATTTTTTTTTATGCCAGTGCATATGTATCTAATACCCAGTAACAGGGGAGAAGAGGCTCAATTAGTTCCTATCTTTGAGTACAATGTAGGGGTATATGGCACATTTCCTTCCTGAAGGTCTCAACTACTACTCAGAGTCTGAACTTTACCTCACAAACACAAATAACGTAATCTAATTGTATGTAACTTCATATTAACCCATAATAAAAAAATTCAGCAAAAACAAACAAAACTACCCAGTTACAACATAAATACATGTTGCTCACGTTGCTTTCAATATATACATATGTGTATGTATATATGACCTAATATGCAAATTTTCAATACCCGAGTTTATGAAACAAATTTTGAAGTGCTAAGAGACAGAGGACAATTTCAACTGCAGAGGTATTAGCAAATAGCTGGATCAAACAAGAAGCAAAGCAAAGGTTGAGTTGTCAAGTATCAGGGTGTCAAAAGCATTTAAGAGGAATGGTTTCAAGTGAGTGAGGCCGATGGGAAAGTAAAAAGAAGAGAGAAAGTCTCTGGGGTCATATGTGAGCAAAGTGACCAAGAAAAGGACATGAAGGGAGGTAGTATTGTGTTTCCCCAAAAATAAGATTACCCAAAAAATAAGCCCTAGCAGGATTTCTATGCATTTGTTAAATATAAGCCCTACCCTGATAATAAGACCTAGTGATGGGCGTAGCTATGCAGCATATCTGCATAGCCAAGCCATGCATTTTGGCACAGAGTAATAAGGAAGACTGGAATACCTTTTATCTGCCACAGCTCCTTTCTCCGAGCCATTCGCACTTATGCAGGTGCACCCCAGTCACAGGCATCCTATTGCGCACATGCCAATGGCTAGGGGAGAGGAGTTCACACATCACTAGCGCCAGCTCCACTGAAGTCGGCTCCCGCTGTCAGGTTCCAGAAGAAGATGACTTAACTGTATTTGAATAAATGTAGATTATTGTATTATACTTAATAAAAATAAGACATCCCCTGAAAATAAGCCCTAGTGTGTCTTCTTGAGACAAAGTAAATATAAGACAGTGTCTTATTTTCAGGGAAACATGGTAGGAAATGCCAGAGGTCACTTGTGGTTGGATCAGAAAAGCATGGGGTGAGCTTGCAGATGGAGCCAGGTTAGCAGTCACGTAGCCCCATCCTGAAGCACCTGGGCCATGGGTTCAGATGGCTGACATCCAATTCCCAGCTTGGCCACTGTACCAGTCAGAGTGGGTAACTAAATCTTTTAAGTCTTGTTTTTTCATCTGTAAAATGGGGATAATAGTGGCACCTTACTTTTAGGGTTATTAGGAGAATTAGATGCAATCATGTATGTTAAGTGCTTAGCACAGTGTCAGACACATAGTAAATTGTTCAATAAGTTTCAGCCACATTGATATTATTATTATCCTATCTGTCAAGATGGAGCTAATCAATCTTCTAAGCTCCATGCAGAATCCTTCTCACAGGGCAGAAAGCTGGTGCCTTCCCTGATTAGGTATTTAAAGCCATCTGTTGAATAATGAATGGCTCTTACCCCTTGAATTGTTATCATTATTATTTTTGGTTAAACCACTTCTGTAGTTGATTTACCCGTCCTTGTGCAAGGGTATACAGTGGTGAGAATTTTAATGCATGAGTGGTTTGGGCAACAGCCTCAAAATGTCTTATTTTTACTACGTATTATTATAGCATTACATTCATAGTTAGGGGTCAGCTGCCATTTCCTGAGGTTTATAACATGCCTGTTTTAATTAACATCAAGCTAAATTTTGGCATACAGGTGGTCAGCCCAGATGTGAATGTTATTTTTAAAAGTGCCTTATGGCTGTTAAATCTCTTTCTTTAAAATAGCAAAACATATATGAGTGTGTGTATGTGGTGGGGGAGGAGGCTGGAAACCAGTAAAAATCTGAAATACTGATTACTTCAGGCCTTCTTTAGACAAGCTCAAATGATGAAAAGATTCTTTCAAAATTATTAAAATATGCTTACATAGGCCACAAACTAATCATTTGAATAGAAGCCAGCCAGAATAACAATAAAAATGAGGGGCCACACGCTGGATAGATGAAAGAAAGTATACAGAGGGTTGCACATGCGCTCTGGAGTTTAGAAAAGTAAGCATGGGGCTTGAGTAATATGGGACAGGGACCCAGTTAGTAGAGGTTGGTAGGAGACAGGCACAGGTTTCCAACTCGTAGAGATAAAACATGTTTAGTTTATCTAAATGGTATGTCCTGGCTATGTGTGTACAATATACACAAAAATTCCTTTTTTTTCCTGTCTTTAATACACACCCATCACACATATACACACCACATCCATACAGGGTATAAGCTCAGTCACTAGCAAGTGTGTTAATTTAGGCAAAATTAATTTACTATCTATGAGCCTTATTACTTCATTTATAATCCAGGGTGCTGGTGACCCATGCAGGTCATTACCGATACCCACTTCTTCATCCCCATATCCAATCCATTGCCAAGGCCAGTTGATTTTACCTCCTATACATTTATCAAATCTCTCCACTTCTTTGTATCTGCTACCACATCATTTAAGCTACTGCCCTCTCTGCAGGGGCCACTGCGATGGTCTCCAGCCTAGTCTGGCTACATCACTCTTGCCTGCCTCCAAATCTATTTTCTACATCACTCTCAGGAGTATCTATTTGAAATGAAATCTAAACGTACCACTACTCTAGTTAGGATACTACAGTGGCGTTCCAGTCATTGCTGTTTGGATCAGGACAAATTCTTCACCACGGCCTTCAAAGACCTGCAAAATCTTGGCCCTACCTATTTCTCCTACTGTGACCTTCTGGATTTCCGTGCTCCAAACACCCTGGATTCCTTTTCTTCTCTTGCATCTCCCATACTCCCCACTAACACCAAGCCTTTGTACAGGCTGTCCGTTTTGTCTAAAATGATTTCCTCCTTTCTTCATTATACAATTAGTTGGACCCAATATTCCTAACCCCTGGACAAATTCTTTCTCTCTGCAGTGTAAAGGCATGTGCAGATGCAAATAACTGGAAGAAGGAGCACACTGATTACATGAAAGTGTAAATGATATATCCTGTTTTTTTGCAGAATACATATTTTCATGGAGAAAAGAATTAGAATGCCTGAATTTCTAACCATTATTCAAGGACATCAACTCTGTGAAAATGACAAGTTAATGTATCTCTCTTTTCTAAGAATCCCATCCGAACTACAGTATGAGGTAAATACTGTTATCATCTCCCTTCTATAAGTGAGGAAACAGGCTAGGAGAAATTGAATCACTAACTCAGACACACCCAGTTCCTAACTAGTTGACCTGGACTCAAACACAAGATACATTTGATCCTAGATTTATAGCCCATTCCTGTTACTGGTCACCCAGCCCCCAAACAATAACAAAAAGGCACCAAAACCTGATGGCATCAATGCTAACTATCAAAATTCAGTGCGGAGTCTAGCATCTAGCCTTGTAAGTCAGTTGTTTATCCAGTGTTAAAGGAGCATAATCTAATGAAATTTGACCCAATGGCAGTGCATCACTGTTAATCTCCAAAGTCCACTGTGTACCTGGAAATTGCTTATTTCCAATGGAACTTCCCAAAGGAAGTTTCCCTATCCGTGAATGAAACCCTAGAAATAGCAAAGTAAGGAAATCCCACCCACTGAGAAGGTAACCCTGGCTCTCTTGCCATGTTTATGACAAACATTCAGTGAGCCTGCAAGAATTAAATGGCAAAATTCATCACAACTAATTTCTATTTGTCATCTATTAAGCTACATTGTTTTGTCCTCCACGTCAGGTTAAATAATGAACCTCTCGCAATGGAGTAAATTAACCTCCACTTTATGTTCATGTCATTGTCAAATAGAAACATCACTCGCACAAATGAAAAAGATTCATTAGTAACACAAATGCACGAGCCCCACTCTAGTAACAGATAAGAGGATTGAGACCTTGTCATTGTACGCAGTCACAGAGCCCCTCATTATTTATGATGCCTGCTGTAATCTTTGCAGATTATTTTCAGCAATGGCAGTTAGCCTACAGTGCAGCAGGGGCAATTAGGGTGCAGAGTCTGCCCCTGACAAGTATGCTGCCCTGGCTTCCAGGGGCCATGATCTTTGAGAAATGTAATCCCATCTGCATGCTGCCAGGAGTTCATCCCACCTTCTCACCAGAGGGGTGAAGTGAGCTATCCATGGGCAGCTATTCCTAAATGTTCACCTGCCTGACACGAGGGACCCTTTTCGTTCACATTGCTGTCTGATTTGGGAAGGTCACAGACCTTGTCCATAAATAGAATCAGAATAATCCAGCATTTCCCCTGAATGTATTCCTATCTCATCAGTACAAACATTTCTGAGATGTTCAGGTCCTGATTGTTTGGGTGGTTATTTATTTGGGAACTGGGCCTCTCCTTTTCACTGTGCCCCTGGTTCAATGGGCAATTTTATTCCATGTTTGCTCTTTTATTAGGAAAGAAATAAAAGAAATAATGATAAAGCTCCCTTATATAGGTGTGAAAGTAAACTCGTACCTTTTTTTCTGAAAAGCAGCTTAGCAAGGAGGATCAACCAATAATGTAACATATAACTCAGGTGCTCCACTGCTATGGGAGCACAAATGTGGATGGGCACAAAGGTACAGCTAAAGTTATCTTTGGATTTTAGCCCATAAGACAGAGAGAGTAACATACGTGTAGTGTGCCTCTTTTTGGCTGCTGAGGTAGATGTTTTGTTAAAGACAGTGTTGGATGGTTGCTCAGCCCCTAGCAATTTCCTCTATGTTATGTCTCTCTTAATTCTCTTTCTTCTTCCAGGTACTATTCTCTACTTCCATCGGCCATGAGAATGGCCCAGTGTGACCCAGTCCTGGCCAATCACAGTATCCATCTCTCTGGCCACTCCAATTGGTTTACACATGAGCGGCCACCGAAATCACTCACATTTTCTTCCCTGAGATTGTTAGAAAATGCTGGAATAGAGGCATTTACCTTCCAATTTGGTTATAAACATGTAAGGATGTTTTACCAGCTTATTTTCTCTATGCTGGTAGAGAAAGCATGTAGTGAAACCAACACCTTGAATAAAGTATTTGTAAATGAAATATGCCTGCCAGGGTATCTCAATCAATGGCATTTGTAAGGTCTGTGATTTAAATGAACTACACTCGTCTGTAATTTGCCATGAAGTAGGAAATTGGGAGCAATGATATTCTCATTTTTCTTGAGAAGGGCCTGAGTTTCTCCATTTTGTAACATGAACTCAATAATACTAATCTGTTCGAAGGGGTGAAGAAAGGTTGTGTGAAATGAGAATTCATCAAATACTTTAAGATCCTGGACAGAAAAAGCATCTGAGACTCTAAAGTGCAATTAGCACTTTCCTCTCTCTTTTCTTTGTGGCATAAAGTTTTGAAAAAGTTCCTTTAAAATGTTCTGTTACATTGATTTTCAGGATTGTGGATGCTGGAAGATTGACAGCTCTGGGAAGAGCACCGCCGTCTCTCAAGAGCGCCTTTTGCGCAGGAGCAGCGAGTGGAGATTGCGCCCTCGGCTTGATAGGCCTCTGTCAAGGCAACGCCCAGCTGCCGGCAGGGAGGAAGGGAGCCATTTCTGTGTGAGGCTCTTGCTGTATTCGCCATTTACTTCAAGCTAGTGCGTGTGACTCTGTGGCATGCCTCCATGGGAATGAATGGAAGCACCTTTGACTTGTGCTGTCTGGGTCACTGACTGCTGTAACTGGGGAGAGTTAGGAAGCAGGTACAGGTAACCTCCAACCCCGGCTGTCTGACTCAGGCAGAGATTGGCTGCAAACCCCAGAAATATACCCCAGATGGCAAACGGAAGAGAGAAAGTGGAGTTTTTCTTGCAATTGGCCATGATATGTTTACAAGAAAACCACCATATACAACTGAACCCTGAGAGAAATCTAGGAACCCAGTGGCCTCTTTGTTTCTCACAGGTCACAGAATCTCTCTCACTATTGCTTCTCTCTCTCTGGGGGCCACTTTGATCTCAGTTGGTGCCTACTCTACTAGGCCTCTGCAAATTCCCTGGGACACCGAAGTAATGAGGCTCTGGGTGTTTCTTGGTTTAGACCAGAGAGAAAGAGAGAGAATGAATATGCCAGGGATGTCTCAGTGAACCTACAGATTGATTTTCATGGTCATTCCTAGTCTAATCATCCTATCCAGAGATGATTGCAGCTGAGTGGGGTGGTGATGCGTGCCAGGTAGAGGGATGGCGGTCGGTAGCTAGGAATTGCTTTACCAGTCTTCAGTCTTAACAGTCTTCAGATTGTTGGCTTTATAATATAGCAACTTGACTAGGTTGAACTATGTGTCCCAGAATCTCTTTCCCGATATGTTCCAGTTAGGATAGGCTGCAGAGAGATTCCTTATGAGAGTTGGGGGTTGGAGGCTGAGTGGTAGACATTCTTAGCTCACACACACTATCAGTTGTCTGCAGCCTCACCTCCTTGGCCCCAGGCAGCAGCCAGGCAAGTCTGCACAGCTTCTTTGACTCTCAGGCTGCGGGTGTGCTTGGTTCCAGGATGAAGAGCCCTGGCTTCTGTGGGGAAAGCTGACCATCAAGGCCAGGGGCAGTGAGAACTGAGGTGAGTTCTACTGCATCCTTGTGGGCTCAGCTTACATGGTGCCTTCTAACTTATTCTTGCTGTTCCTCACTTATCCCCATCTTCCCTTTCCCAGTGACTGTCCTGCACACTCCAAGCTCCAGGATGAAATGAGAGGACAACAGCCTACAGAAACTGCTTAACCAGCTACACAACTGGGTAAAGTTGAATCCCTGTAAAATCCTTTCATGTGTACATACAGGTACATCCCCCTCCTTAGTGGTCTGCCTGTGACTGCATCCTGACACACGCTGTTGACCTTTATCGCCTCCCCTTGCTGATAGAATAAAGTTCCTTTCTTTATAGAAAGATGCCATGTGATACTATCTTCTTTTGGGTATGTAGATCCCCTACTCAAAACTGCATTTTGGGGGGTAGAGGAATTCCTTTTGGTCTTCTTTGCATTACCCTTTACCTATCAGTGTAGTAAATTAATTCACATTAAGGTGTTAGCAGTTAGGAGGCCACTGGTGATCAGGAACAACCCTCCAAGTTCCCCCTAGACTGCCTTTATCTCCTGCAAGTCCTTTCTTTGCTCATGGTAGAACAAAAACAATTACCTTTTTCTAGTTCCTTGAATGCAATCAATGTGATTTCCCATTTTCCACCTTTTCATGGGATATTCCCTCCACCTGGGATCTTCATTCTTCATCTCTTCACATGTCTTCTGTCTTCATTTCAGCTGAAATCTTACCTAAAGAAACACGTATTATGTTGAACTTGTCCGTAGGTAAAAACTTCTGGGAGCATTATCTTAAGAAGGAGGCTGAGGCAGAATCGGGGTTTGAAAGGAAAATGTTCAATGATTTATTGGTGATGTCTGTCACTGACTTGGAATAAAAGGCAGCAGAGCCCTTTCTGGGTATGTTCTCTCTTCAGCTTAAAGAATTTTTCATTAACTAAAACTTCAAATTCCAGTCTTGCTGTTGACTTGCTATATGATTTTTACTTGTCATGTGACCACTCCACCCTACCTATTAGCAAGTACCCACAATTAGCTCATAGATCACCAATACAGGTGGGCTGTGGTAGGTGGGGTAGAGATGGAGGAAGGTCTTCAACAGGTAAATATGCACATTTAATAACATTTGAAAGTCTTGAGGAAGCAGGACAAATTTTTTTTTTTTGCAGTTTTGGCTTGGGCAAGGCTTCAACCCCCTATGCCTGGTATATGGGGCCAGTGCCCTACTCCTTCAGCCACAGGTGCCACCCAGGAAGCAGGAAAATTTTAATGCCTTATTTTTAGACACTTGAAAAACCAAGGAAAGTCCACATGGAAGCATCTTCTGGCTTCCATTCTCTGAGAATACTAGAAGGAAGGAAAGCAAAAAAACAGTGTCTTTATGAACTGTGCAATTACTGACCAGCATCATGACCTTTGAGCAACTCTGTTAACCTCTTAGGACACTGGTTTTCTCGTTGGTAGCAGACATATTACCCTTCCTCTAAGATTCAGTGTCAAACTTTCTGTAATAAAAATATTGGCAAGATAGATTCTAGAACATGGCGAAATTAAAGGATAGGAAAGGATTCTCTGGGGAAAACAATGGCATTGCTGGCTGCTGATGCAGGATGGCAGCATTGCTTTAGGGAAGGAGGAGTCTTCAAATCTCTTTTCTCTGATGTCTCTCCCCAGTTTTGATCTGTGACTTCAAATTACTGTGTGAATGACAAGACGCTACAAAGAAGCATTAGGTGTTTTTGCAGGCAGCCTTCAGGTGTCCAGGGTGGGAGAGAGGGCAGAGCTGGAGATCAGTGCTGGTCCAGGGAGACACTACTGCCAGCCACTTGCCCCTTGGGGAGCTCAGCGGCAGGCTGGGGAGTTACATGACTCCAGGCAAGTCTGATCAATAAAGGGCATCCTTACTATAGCAACACAGCACGGTGGAAGGGCCACCTCGCAGTCACGTGCCCTCTTCCCCATATGCTGTCGGGTTTGGAGCAGGCAATTAGAAACTCGGAGGCATCTTCTCTCAAAGGTTGAAGAGCTGACAGATGAGCAAAGAGCTTTACTGCTCCTCCATCCCAGTGTAGCTATGGAAGGTTTTTAGCTCACTCACCTTTGGTATCAGCCTCTATTGGATTGTATCAGAAAAATCACAGAAAAGACTTAGGAATTAAAGCATGGAGAAGTCACAAAAAGAAGCAAATTCTTTTTATTAATAACAGCATTAATGATAACAATGACCTTTTATTGTTTGTGTTACTATCTGATTAATGTCTGTCTCCAGAAACACAGAGAGGATAAATATTTTTACATACCTCTATCCAGTGTCCTGTGCTCAAAATGTATATGTTGAATGAATGAATTAGCTATAGACTATTAATGGGCACCATTAACACAGTTCCTCTTGTTCAGTTCTGACAATGATTCTGTAAGGGAAATACTGCTACTACTCCTACATAAATGATAAAGAAAAAAGAGTTGCGAGAGTTTTATACAGTAGGATCTCTGTCAGTTGACCACATGAGAGACTGTAACCAACGGGCTAACACACAGATGTGGGCCACATAAGGAACTAGGTCTACTATACTGACATACATGTGGTAAACATCCAGTCTATGAAAATTAGGTTAACTTAAGGAGGTGGTCAGTGTAGGCAAGTGGTCATCTATGGAGGTTCTACTTTAAGAAACTAAAGCAGGGTTTCTTACCCATGTTAATATTTCCATTTGGGGTCAGATAATTCTTTGTTGATGGGGGGCTGTTCTGTGCATTGTAAGATGCTTAGCGGTACCCCTGGTGTCTACTCACTTGAAGCCAGTAGCACACCTTCCTTTCTTCATTCGTGATAAACTAAAATGTTCTCTCAGGAAAAAATCACCCCCAGTTATTTCTGGAAAGGAGCCAATGGACTAAGAGAAGCTCCAAGCTCAATGACCTATGAAAAATAGTATATTTTGTCTGCCCTTTACAACATGTATGCACTAATGGTACATGCTATACTCATTGTGGGCTATGGTGAAGGTTGAGTGGGGATCTTCTATAAGGCCACAAGTGTGTGTGTGTGTGTGTGTGTGTGTGTAATGTCACGTTTGGGCTCTGGGATCACCACACATCAGTTACAAGCTAGGTAGGTCCCTCAGCCTGGAACCTGGAAGAAGGGAGAAGACTCCAAGAAGTCTGGGACTTTCCTCCTGAAAATCAGATTAGCTCTGAGAGAAATTCGTATCTGTCCTGGAAATGACTTTTGAAGACAGCTTAACACATACAGAAACATACAAAGAGCAAAGGCTGAGAGGAGCTTCAGATCTGATGTGAGTGTTCATGCTCAAACCATTTAATTCTTCAGGGCCTGTTTCAAAACTGGAAAGTCAGAGCTTGTAGGAAGACTGGCTTTGGTGATGGTCAATTCTGTGGCACCCAGGCTGACATCAGCTCCAACCTGGAGCCAGAAGTACCTGTGAAAACAGAGGAGACAGGCCAAGCCAGAGCTTCCTCAGGGGTGATGTCCTTGTCTCCACATCTGTCCTCATAATTTGTAACTTACATCGAGCATTTCCATATATCAGATAATGTTCTAAAAGTTTTGTATGTATTAATTCACCTAGTCCTTGCAATTTCTGACAAATACAGCTGTGTACAAATACCTAGAACGGATCACAGAAATGGATTCCTATGTCTTTCCCTCACTGACATTGGTTAGAGTGCCCAGCAGAAAGTTCTTATTATCAATGAAAACACACACACACACGCTCAATTTTTATATCTACCTATAGTATATAGAATTTGGGAAGACATGGTATTTTTTTATTCCTTATAACATATATGTTAGGAGTACTTAACAATTATTCTTAAACCAAGTTGGGACCTCTGTGCTGATGAGAGAAGCAAAATAATCTCATGTGATTCCCTACAATATAATACATATTGCATAATTTTCCTATTTAGAAGAATGATGTTTTCCAGATGCGATCATATATAAACCTAATTATGAAATGTCCACCAGGGTATAATTTAAATTGATTTATTCTACTTTTTTAAAAAATGCATTTCTTCCATACTGAGATTTTGTATTTATACTCCTGAAAACTATAGAATTGGAGCTTTTTACTATTATGCCTAATTCCTCAAAAGAAGACAATTACTTTTTAAAAGTTCTTTTATTTTCCATAGTAAATCTCCTGTTCATTTGTCATTCTGTTCAAGTCTTTCTATTCTTTGGGTTTGGAGGTCCTGTAGTCCAGGTCAGACAGTTGGGTTAAATCTTTCATTTGTTAACATGAACTAGTAGTGTTTATAGACTTATATTTTGAAGTATTCTCTTCTACCAGCTTCCCTAAGGCAATTATCTACAAACTTTCTGATGTCACATCACTAATAAGACATTTCTTTAGCATGTATCCCTAATTTGTGTACAACTATTTAAAAATTACATACATTTTTGTTGTTTATTAATATCAGTTAAGTTGTGCTGGCCTCCTTTTTTAAAACAAAATAACGATAACTACAAAGTGTAATGTTTTCACATCCACATAAGTCATTTTCACACATCCCATTTGAGAGTCCACTGTAACAGAGTATAGTAAAGTCTGTTTTGTTGTTTAACAAATGGGGGATAGTATCTATCCTGCATATCTTACAGAGTTCAGAAGACTCAGCTGGACTAATAGTGATTATTAATAACTGAATTAGTTAGCTACTGCTATATAACAAGCCACTCCAAACCTCAGTTGTTTAAAACAATAGTTATTTATTAGCTTGTGATTCTGTGGTTCAGAAATTTGGATTGGGCTTGACTGCATGGTTCTTTTGCTGGTCTTAACTGGGTTTATTCTTGTGGTAACAAATCAGCAGGTGGCTAAGGAAGGGCTAGATGGTATAAGAGGGTCTCATTCTCTTATCTGGGGTTTGGTATTGGCTATCAGATAAGCCTCTTTCTTCATTGGTCGCTTATCCTCAAGTTGTCCAGCTTGGGCTTCTTCACGTGGTGATGGGAGTATTTTCAGAGCATGAGAGCAGAAATGGCAACGCCTCTTACAGACTAAACTTAGAGCTGATATGTCTATATATCACTTTTTTTCACATTGTACTAGTTGAGGGAACTACACAAATCCAGTTCAAATTCAAGGGGTGGAGAGAAAGACTCCATTTTTTGATGGTCATTACAAAGGGCTTGAAGTTGGGTTATTGATTCCTAGAAATAAACTTGAGGTTAGTATTGTTAACATGTTCCTTTTATAGCCAAGAAAACTGAGGCACAGAGAGGTTGGAATATGACCTCACTGGTATATGTGCTTTGGGGGCTCAGACCCAAGTGACATGTTCAGTATCACAAAGGAGATAAAAGGTGGAATGATAACACTACTCCAGTCTTCTTTTACAACATTCCGGGTTGATGGCAGAAGTGATTAGTTAGATGAATATTTTTTGTCTAAATATCTCATATTACAAAGCTTTGATTTGGAAATCATAATCCCAGTTGTGTAACTTAAATATAGACTGATGTTTTCCAAGCATTTTTGGACATGCTTCCTAAAAATAAAAATTCTGAGCTTAAACCCCCTATCTACACATTTGTAAATTGTTATATTCTATTAATATTTCTTATTTTATTTATTGGTGTAGATTGGTGTCATCTTTTTTTTTTTAGACAAAATAAATAGAAATAGAAATAAGATACTTTCTGTCTTCACTAAGGCAAATTGTCTTGCACATCTCCTAGAGTATACAAACCCTATTTTGGAGACTACTGGAATGAAATAAGGCCCATTTATTAGCATGGCAGCAACTATGTCTGAGATAGCAGAGGATAGACCAGACCTCAAGGGTTCTTCAGTAGATATTTCAGATTAAATTGAAAACCCAACAATTATCAACAACATTATTAGTATCAGTTAGAACCAGCTCTCAAGGAAAGGAATGCAAAAAGATTCTATTTTACAGAACTTCTTGGCCCAGCACTTACAAAAGGAGTGCTAAGGTTTGGGATGAGTTTATTTAATTTCTGTGTAACTCAGTTTGCTTATCTGTAAAATAGAGATAATAGCACAGACTGCAGCACAGAGTTGTTGGGAGAATTACGTAAAATGAGTGGTAAAATAATGCTTGGAATACTGAAATTTTAAAGCCATAAACCATAATGTAGTCCAGTCCTTTCTTTGACAAAGGGTGAAACCAAGGCCCGGGGACATTTCTTAATAGGATTACTTAGGCCTCACATACTCCCCAAAGATATGGAAATGCTTAGAATAGAAAATACAGATGTAATAGAAGTGAATGCATGGATACAATTTTTAAAAGTAAAGATAAAAACAAAAATGATTGAATTGGAAAACAAAGATTGAAGAAAGCTATTACTAATACAATTTGACATAAATATAGGCTCCAAATGTTTGAGCACCTTGCATAAAAGGAGAATGTGTTTGCACAGCTCCTTGTATCCAGTAAATATAATAGAAAAGACAAACCTTTTATTCCTTAAATTTTAACTCAGGGAGGAATTTGTCTTACAGTATTTTTTACATCAGGAGCATCATGTCTTCCTTGCTGTTAGTATGAGATATTTTACATATAGCTTTTTTTATATCAGTCCTTTATGAGAGCATTATGCTAAAAACACTATTTTAAGTCATATTCTGAAAAGTCAATCTTAGAGTCTCATGGTATTTTAATAGTAGGACATGTTTATGTCAGAACTGATCATCAGCTATGATATGGAGATAAATTCAGGCCATATTTTATGAATGAATAGTTAACATATCTCTTACCCTATGTCTCTAGAACATTGATCATGCAAGCTGGGCTTTTAACTGGAGGTTAAAAGGGATGGCAGGTAGCTAAGAATTAAATTGTTAGCTACTACCTAAAAGGAGGTTATTCTTTATGATTTTTATTGAAAGAATATCATATGTTTGAGAAATGAAACATAAACACACAGAATATATTTAATTGTGAAAATTAAAGATCTTATTTTGTCTTACTGAATGACATGCTTCATCACCATTATCCTACCATACACATATATGGAGGTAAAATACTTAGAAGCAGGACCAGTACTTTCGTAACATGTTGGATTGTATTATTTATATAAGTTTGGGGAACCAAATCCAGGCCTTCTGTGTGATGTGAAAAACTAGAATATACTGTAAAATGATGAATGGATGCTAATGTCCTAGCCATTTGATTAGCAATGTCTGTCATGGACATGGGATAAGGTTGGTTAGCAAATGCAGATTATTTCAGGAAGAATCTACTTCAAAAGGCAACTACTGATGAAAAAGTTTTAAAGAACACAATGCCCCACTCAAAACCACTAAACACACAAGGAAACAAAGCATTATGAATTAGTAGAAACAACAAACAGCAAAAACCCCCCAAAGACTTCAGATATCAGAATTATCATCTGCTAAGAATGAAATGACGATTTTATTTGTTTAAAGATACTAAAGAATGAATAAAAGCATGAGTAATAAACAAGACCTACAACTCTTGAGCATATGTGAAAAAGAAAAAAAACTTATTGAAAACTATAATTATTGAAATAGAAAACTTAATAGATGGAGAAAATTGCAAATCAGATGCAATTAAAAGGAGAATTAGTAGACTAGAAGATACACTTGAAGAAATTACATAGAATGTAGTAGAGAGAAACAAAGAAATGAGAGACATTAAGAGAAATAAGATTGAGTAAGAAAGTCAATAAATATTAGTTAAATTATGAAGATTCACTTTCAATAGCAACAATGGAGGACAGAACAATATCTTCAAATAGTGAAAGGAAATACTTGTCACCTTAGTTACATGTCTAATGAAACTATCTTTCAAGGAGGATAAAATAACTTTGTTGACAAGCAAAAACTGAAAATAGTCACAGGCTACTACAATTTTTAAGCAAAATGACTTGTAAAAGACAAAGTTAGAGGGAAGAAAAATAATGTCAGAAAAAATAGAATGAAATAAAGAACATAAAATGTTCAAAAGGGTTCTCCATACTTCCTTCCAAAAATGTTATATTAGTTTGCAGTCCCACCAGCAGTGTAAGAGTGTTCCCTTCTCCCCATATCCATGCCGGCATCTGCAGCTTTGAGACTGTGATGTGGGCCATTCTCACTGGGAGTAGGTGATATCTCAGGGTAGTTTTATTTTGCATTTCTCTGATGATTAGCTATGATGAGAATTTTTTCATATGTTTGTTAGCCATTCTTTTTCATTTGTTAGCCGTTCATCTGTCTTCTTTAGAGCAGGTTCTAAAATTAGATCTCCCATTTGATTTTGCATTTATCATAAGGACATTTGCACTAGTAAATTGCAGCTCAATTTATAATCACCAAAATGTGGAAAGAGCCTGGGTAGAGGTCAGGGATGTTGCTAAGCATCCTATTAGGTCCTTAAATTGGAAATATCTGATTTTGCATCAAAAGTTTAGTTTATCACATTTCGAACAAGAAGCAGTTCAACTAATTAAAATATGAACCTAAACTATCACACAGTTTGCTATTTTAATGGTAGCTTGTAATGCCAGCAGGAAAGAAGCTTGGAGAGCGAGTGGCAATGAAATCATGAAAGGTGTTTTCCACAGCTTGTTTGGAGAATTAATAATTTTCCTTATAAGAAATGGTCCAAAGCCTGGAAGAAGCAGTAGTCAGTTGGTGCAAGCTCTACTTAACAAGGTGGATGACACAGTTTCTCCAACTCCACTTCTGTAGTTTGAGCAGCATTGTTTGTGCAACCGCCTTGTCTTACAGGAGGAGTGGCCTGTCTCTGTTGGCCAATCTCAGCTGGGGAATCGCAAACATCCTCATCATGCCATCCACTTGGTTGCCATAGACATCTGCTGTGATCAATTGGCCAGGTTTCCTCAAGCTGTACTGTCAGACACCCTTAGCTTTTTATGATGACTGTTCAGTTTGGAGCTGTGTTTTGAAACTTCATCTGTACACAACCATGGTGCTGAACACAGGTAACAATACTTTGTAGAACTGGTTCGCCTTTATGTCCTGACAGCAAAGAAGGGCAATCTTTGAGATGATTCTTTGGCAATCTTTGATTTGATAATTCTTGGGGAACCCATCTCTCTAGCTTCTTTACTTTGCCAATTTGTTTTAAATGGTCCAATATTGTTAGAATGGTAACATCAAACCTTGCTGCTACCTCATATGTAGGTAGTGATGGATTCACTTCAACTACTACAACTTTTAGCTCATCATTATCCACCTCAGTCTCAGGTCACTCATGGGCTTATTTGCAATATTAAAATCACAGGAAAGAACTTCTTCTTCTTTTTTTTTTTTTTAGAAAGGAACTTTTTTTAAAAAATTCTTTCATGTAGGCTTTATGCATTTCTTGTTTTTTAAATTTTTTTATTAAATCATAGCTGTGTACATTAATGCAATTATGGGGTACAATGTGCTGGGTTTATATACAATTTGAAATACTTTCATGAAACTGGTTAACATAGCCTTCGCTGCATTTTCTTAGTAATTGTGTTTCTTAAGCCATGGATGTACTGTGTGTTCATTTGCCACATCCTTCCCACTTTGTTGATATTTTGAGCTGTCTGCACTGCATGGGTTCTACAATGAAATTCACATTCAAAATTAATATGAGTTTTTGACTTATCCGTGGTTTCACAAAAATTACTGTAAAAAATTTGAAAGATAATCATGAGCCAAACCATGCATTTGGAAGAACGAGAATGTACCTTCAGAATGAAAAAAGAAGTGTCAAAGTTAAATGTTAAAGATATCAACCGTAGGGCGGCGCCTGTGGCTCAGAGGAATAGGGCACGGGCCCCATATACCAGAGGTGGCGAGTTCAAACTGGCCCTGGCCAAAAACTGCAAAAAAAAAAAAAAAAAAAAATCAACCATCGAAACTATTACTTCAGGAAATTGACATATCATAATTAATAACCTAGTAGAATGAATTGGGCAGCCTTGCACACTAGCAATTGTCTCTCTATATTGTTGAGAAATCCTACTAGAGTGTCTATAACTTATGAAATAGCACAGATATTCTGAAGTCACTGTTCTGTTCCATAGGAATCATAGAAATGATCTTGACTTGAAGTTGAGACAGGAATGAGCAAGTGTTGACCAAAAGTAGGGTTGCACTGATTTTTCAACATCTAGTCCAGTGGATTACTCACTAAAGGTCCCTGACTTGTTGAATATATTCAGGCCAATTTTTCCTCTTTCCTCTGGTGAAGCTTGGTAAAGCTCAAGTACAATTCCTGAGTTAGGAATGCTGACAGAAAGGTCGAACATTGCTTAGGGATCCCCTTTCTAGTTTCTGGGTAATTCTCTTCACTGGAGTCATAAGCTGCTCTCCAGTGGTCAGTGTCTGCCTCTGCTTCTCTTTCTGTCTCTCCTTCTCTTTCCTCTTTTCTGCTTCTTCCTTCTGTGCAACAAATGAGTGGCATGGCCAGGACGTTTGCCTTAGGAATAAGGCTTATCTGTCTCTCTGCTCTTTCTTCTACCATATAGCAGTTAGGTCTGAGGTTGGTGCACTAACCACATTCCAAGCCAGCTTGCTGCCAGAGATTGCAACCAATGTACTCTCTACCTGCAGTCTGTGACTGTCTGGATTCTTATTTTATGGAGCTAAGAGGTGTGACAGATCAGTTGTCTAGCCAGGCAAAAGTGGGGTTCCATGTAGGCTACCCCCGTCTGCCAGAGTCCTCTGCTCTGACGTTTGGAGGCAAAGTATTTGCTAATAGTGTAACTTTGATTTCCATATGCTATATTATGCCTTAAGAATATGGTATATTCTGGGCACAGCCTGTGGCTCAAAGGAGTAGGGCACTGGCCCCATATGCTGGAGGTGGTGGGTTCAAACCCAGCCCTGGCCAGAAACTGCAAAAAAAAAGAATATGGTGTATTCCTATGCCCCTCACCAGGAGAATGACTATAGTTGGGTCTGTAGGACCAGAGCATCTTAAGAATCTTTGGCCATAATATCATATAGTTGCCAGCCAAGTAAACCTAATTTCTAAAACTTTTCAGCAAGGTAGTTGTTCAATTTAGCTAGCTCATGCCTGATCTCAGTAGAGAACTTTAACTCTCTTTCTTAACATACTCCAGGGTGAATGAGTTAGTTATCAGCTAATGCATTTTGTGCACTTACTATTTACTAAGCAATAGTATAAGCCTCTTGTATGGCTTATATAATTCAATTCTCAGGAACCCAGTTTTAAGCAGATACTATTTTTATCCTTATTTAGCAAATGGGGACAGTGGAGAGCATGGATTCTAAGGAGTTGCTGGTGGACAGCACAGCTGGCCCTGCCACATGCAACTCTTTGACTCCAGAGACTGTGTCCTTGGTCTCTATGTCCTCTCACCTGCCCTCTCTTGTAATCAACTTGTCTTTCAGGGCAGTGGGTGGTGGTAGTGGGAGATACAGGCAAAATAAAGATGCATCCTGGGAAGAACGTGACACTGCCCTTCAGTCAAGCTTGTCCTGCCTGGGCCTTGGGAACAGCAGTTTCAGATGCTGGGTCTCAGTATGTGTCCCCATCCTGAGAAGTCAGAGTGGAAAACCGACCTGCTGCAGCTGCAGCACGTGTTTTCCTTGCACTAAACACAAAGCCTTGGGAAGAACCTCTAGGGACATTAGATAGAAAAGCAAGTAAGGGCTGATTCGGGAAATTGGTGCTCTAAGCTCCTCAGCATCACAAACCTAAGGTTTCCTTAATTAGAGAGGTGGCCCTCCAATCAATATTCTTGCTATTCCTTGCTATGCCATTCGCCTTGCTTTCCAGCAGGCCACTCTGGGGATTTTCAGCTGACGATGGTGCAATTCTCCTGGGGCCGTGCAAGGTACAGGAGGGAGAGATAGCATAATTTGTTGGCCTGTTATATGGGGTTGCTAAAACATAGGATTGCATTCATCAAAGCCAGCATAGTTCCTCCCAATTTTATATTCAGAACGCATGTTATATGGTTCACTTAGGTGGGATGGCAGGATGCTGCAGATATACTGGAGCATTGTCTGAAAATGTGTAAGCATTTTAAGTCTTTTTGCTTTTGCTATAAGAAAGGAATATAAGTAATGTAGTAAGAAACTATACTGTCCCAAGACCTGAACTCTGCTCCAAGGTCTGTTTTCCTGGTACTTAGGAGTCTGTAAGTATTTGAGGAAGACGGGTGAAACTTTCCTATTGCTATGGGAACCTGAAAGTAGTTTGAACTTTGCACATCTATCTACCTACTGGATAAATGAAACAGAAGTGAGAAGAAAGAAAATAACAGTAACAGCAATAATTCCTTCTTATTATTTATTGAACACCACAGGACTGAAACTCTGCTCTTACTCCTTCTGGAACCCCCTCTCTGAACCACTAGTTTGAATTCTGCTCCCATGGAATTAGAAATTCCCATTCCAGAGTTGATTGATCAAGATTCTTTCTTCATCCCCGCCGCTGGTATGAAATAAAACTAATTCCTCTTAAGACATGGTTGAAACGGGGTCATCTTGGCTGTATTTACAGAGATAATGCAATTATAGCAATTTTCAGGAGTGTTCAGATTCCCACAAAGAAAATATTAGTGAGGAAAGATAAGTTAGGAGCCCAAATTAGCCACATGGGATTGTTTGGATGGCTAGATGCGTAACTCTTCAGTTTCCTTTTCTTAAGTAAACATAACTGTGATGTACCCATGCATGCATGGCATGTAGAGTCCAGAGGCAAGATGGAAGTTCTTAAAGAGAGGTTCAGAACCTGTGTTTACCATCTTGTCTCTTCTTCCCTTGCCTTCGGACCATGTATTTATTTGGCATAAAATTGAAAAAGAAAACACAAGCTCAGCTAAATGATTCCTTTATAACCTGGAGAAAAAGACCTTGAGTTGTGGCCTCAAAAGAGTTATATCAATAAAAAGAAAAAAAATCCCCTTAAAATACATCTTCTATAATTTGAGCTATGTGGTGCTGCTGCTGTTGTTGTTAAAGAATGAATTGGCATGTGAAAATTGCTCCACATATTGGGATAGTGACTATTCTAATGAAATATCAGTTAGCTTTCCAAAAGAGTGTTGTCCAATATTGAGAATATACCTGATACCTAAACATAGTCTTATTTGTGAAGTTAGTTAGTGATGAGCAAAGAGAAACAGTGGAGAGAGAGGAAAACAGAGAGAATTAAATTGGAATAGGGATGAATTTATACACTCCAGCTTTAGGGTTTGAAACAGTGTGAAATTGAACAGTTATTCATTGAGGACTTTCTCAGCATAAGGGATTGATGTTATGTACTGGAGATAAAGACACAGGTTTGTTGGCTGTTAGTGATTTTAGAACATGAGGTGAATAGACACTTAGAGCTGCTAGTTTAGACTAATGCCTATTTTAAAAATACTTATTAAAGTGTGTGATTAAAGAATGTTATTCTTTGTGCTACTGTTAGCATAGGAAAAGGAAGAAAACCAACTAAGTATGGAATGACAAATAAATCTCCTTTTTTTGTGACAATACTGATCAATGAATAGAGTCAGTTTTGAGAAGAGACAAATCTGTGCTTGATTAGTCATGTCTGTCTTAGGCATAGACGGGGAGGCTAGTGGCATGTGACAATATGTTTGATTTCCCTGATGTATGAGTTATAGCAAGGGATATGTCTGCTTATCAAATGACTTCTTCACTATTTTACTACAGCACCTGAAATGCTTGTCCTTTGTTTACTGTTTGGGCTATATTATCATTATTTTTAAAAACTTACATGTAGGGCAGTGCTCTGTGGCTCAAAGGAGTAGGGCACCAGCCCCATATGCCAGAGGTGGTGGGTTCAAACCCAGCCCTGGCCAAAACTGAAAAAAAAAATGTACATGTACTACATGGGTTCTTAGTACATGCCAGTCAGTAAGTTCAACGCTTTGCACATAGTATCATATTTAATCCTGTTTACAGATGAGGAAAGTGAGTCTTATTCTTTAGAAATCAAACCAAGGTGCTCTGGGCTCCAAAGTCTATGCCTCTAACCACTGCATCTTTATGGAACACTCCTCTTGGACTTCTGGTGAGACCTTTCATGTCTCTCTTCATGATTTGGGGAGAACATTTCTCCTGAGAAACCAGAAAACATGTCTAAGGACCCATATATGTGCGTAACAAGAACGTAGAAAACAGAAAACACAAAACACAGATCTAGAGCACACTTGACTATAATATGCTGATAGTCACAATTTCCTAGGTCAAGAAGGCTGCTAATTCTTCTAAAGGAATTGACCTATTTGGTGAAGAGCCTTCTTGAAGAGCCATTGTGTTTCCTAAGATGGGGAGGTTTTCATTTTGTTTTTATTAGGAAGTAACTTAAAATTGCAGAGGACATAGGATGGGGGTTATCTTAGTTTAAGCTGCTATAAAGAGTATCATAGACTGGGTGGCTTATGAACAAAAGATAGTTATTTTTTGTAGTACTGGAGGCTGGAAGTCAGAGATCAGAGTACCAGCCTGGTCCAGTTCTGGTGAGAACCTTCTTCTAGGTCAGGGACTTCTGACTTCTTATTGTATATACACATGGCAGAAAGAGGGGTCTCTGGGGTCTCTCTTATAAAGGCACTAATCCCATTCATGAGGGCTTCACCTTCATGATATAATTATTTCCCAAAGGCTCCTCCTCTTAGTACCATCATGTTGGGGGTTAAGATTTCAACATATGAATTTAGGGTGAGGGACATAAACCTTCAGTCCATGGCCAGGATATAGAGATGGTGGAGGAGTGCTGGAAAGGCATAGAGGATGAGTGCTGAAGGGAAGGCTATCAGGGAACATGGTTGTCACAAAGGGAACAGTGTTCATTTGTTTCTTCATTCAATTGCTCATTTATCTACCAAAACTCAAAGTACCTACTTTGCTTTAGGCACCCTGCCAAATACTGGGGATGTAGATTCCTATTTATAGGGAGGTCTCTGAAGGGAGGAGGCAGACTCTGAAAATGAATCATATGCTTACAGATTTCGTCTAAGGTTGCTCTGACTTGCACCTTTTCCACATGAAGAGTCCGCTTTCTTCTGCTTTGATATCACCCTTATCCTAACACTCACATCACCCTTCTAATTCTAAACTGCATAGATGAGACAGGAAAATGCACATGCATCATATTAAGTAAAGAAAGGTCAAATATAATATTTTATGTACAACGTGATCCCAGCCATGTAAAAAATTATATGCATGTTAACAGGATGACCTAATTTAAAAATGTGTGTGAAGATGTTGAAACATTTACGAGTAGTAGAAGCTGGAAAAAAAACCCCACCTGTCATTTAAAGCTGCAAAGATTTTCTGCCTTATAAGAAAGTCAGCTTGCTCAACTTCTCTGGGTCAGACTTCTTTGTTCTAAGAAAATCACTGAATCATCTGAATGTTACCCAAATGTGAAGGAAGATCCCAGCTGTTATTTGGGAGGCTTGCAAAATCATAGATGCAGAAACCTTTGAATGAAAAACAAAAAGGTCTAATCATGTACATTTTGGACCAGGTATGAAACTCCCCATGTTTCTATTATCTATGTGGGTTGAGACTGTGTTGTGCCTGTGATTGTGCCATGTCAGGAGTGGCCTGGGGATTATTATTTGAACCATTGTCTTCCAGGGAAGTGACTACCAAGAGGATAAGCAGACAGGCTCTTCATTTCATGATGGGAGGATCAGATTTGGCTTGGGGTAGCCTGGACTGTACTCCTGATGTTCTCCCTGAGATCTGGTAGCCCAGACTTTAAAGAGTGCATTGATTCTGTACTGCAGGTGAAAGTGGGGTTTGCATGAGAAGGGAATGGATATTGCTGCTGTTGATCACCTGTCAAAGAATGGATCCACTGGGTATAGAGATTATGATCAGAGCTGAGGAGAGACTTCTTCTTTTCTCCCTGGGAGCTCTGGCAGTGTCATCTGGGCTATAAGGAAAGGAAATGGGTTTGGCTATACTTCTGGTTGAGGCCAGGCTGGGGTGTATCTTAGTAAGGGGTCCCCAGAGAAAGCAGCTGGGGCTCATTCTAGGTCCAGAAGAAGGTTTTTCCCTGTGTTGTTGTTTCTTTCTGTTCTTCCTGGACTATAAATAAAATCTTGTTAATAGTTGGAGGCTGATCCTGATACTGCTGTGGGGAATTAAGAGAAAGCTTCTTCCTCACAGGAGATTCAAGCCTAAAGAGGAGGCTTGCATCTGCTCTCCCCCTGAGGCCGGTGAGTTGGAGCCAACTGCAGCCAAGAGACACCTGGGGCCCTACAACTGCAGAAGAGCCAGGCTGCTGTGACAGCTCTTGTAATTGTCGCCTCCTCTCCCCCTACCCTTAATTCCCTTAGGTACAGGGAGGTGAGGGAACCTTCAGAAGGAGGAGAGGGGTGCTGAGATTTAGCAGTCAAGCTGGTAAGAGGTTAGAGTCCTAGGCAGGCAAAAAACATTTGTAAATGAAACATAAAAGGACGGCAAATGATTAAAAAAAGAGAGAGGGAATTATAAAGAATTATTTCTATTATTTAATTTATGGAGTTATATTATTGTTGCAATAAATCAAGAGTGCATGGTGACACTATTACTGTTACTCTGTCATCTACAAATGTAGTCCCTTAACGTATGACATTAACTCAGTTAACCAAAGCCCAGCCTAAAAACTGAAGGTGTGTCGTCTGTTACGATCTCCTTCACATAAACCTGCTAATTGAATTTTTTTCATTTCCCAGGTGGGCGTTTCTTGTATTTTAATATATGTCAGGTCCCCTGTGTAGTTCTGTGAGGTCTCAGCAAGGGGGCACGATGGTCAGAGAATGCACTCAGCCTTATGTGCCAAAAATCACTGAATTCTCACTATGGTTTGTAGAATTATTTTAATGTTATTTGTTTTGAGGACACAAAATAAATTTGTGGTTCTAAATTAAAAGGTAGCACAATTAAGCAGTGAAAATTCTCCTTTGGATGCATTTCCAGCCTTGCAGTTTTCCTCTTCAGAGACAATATGTTACCAATTTCTCACGTTTATGTGGACAACAAATACTGAAATACCTATGGTGATATCTATGCCTGATTCACAATCATTGCCCGATTCACAAACCTTTAAATGCTTATGTTGAACCTGGATTCTGCTAAGCATTGGGTACTTAGGTGTTATTCAGTGAGGCTCAGACATGGTTGTGTGCTGGGCCGGCTTTGTACAGCTTGGGTAAGCCAATAGTTAAATTGTTAGGAATTTTATGATCTGGTCCACCACAGGTTGGTAGTTTAAAATTGGCCACAGTGAGAGCACTTGTACCTGTGGAAATTGGTAAATACTACAAATCACATTTTCCCACTTAAGAGCTGGTTGTTCCAAAAAAAAAAAAAAAAAAAAAA
>NW_003852398.1:18117713-18205423 GCF_000181295.1 Otolemur garnettii | reverse complement strand
CAAACAAACAAACAAACAAACAGATAAAAACATCAACAAAACCACAAACTAAAGATAGCAGATTCAGGATTTGATCTCTGTCCTTTCTGACTTCAGATCCTGTGCCCTGAGCTGGAATCACACTGAAAGGTAGGAGAAAAATGAACTTGAGCTTCCCAATGCCAGTTCTGCTGATCTCCCAGTCCTGGCACTCTGGAGTAGCTTCTCTCTCCTTTCTTTCAACCATTTTCATTTTCATGGTTAGTGCCTTAATAGTTATTTTTCTTCTCATCATATAACCAACCTATGCTTATTGCAAAACAAGTTGTAAAATGGAGATATATATGAAGAAAAGCACCACTCTGAAATAACCAGTGTTAATATTTTGTCATGTTGTATTGACTTTGGCCTTTGTGTTTCTGATTACTGGAACATGATTTCTCTTTGGTGTTTCTGCTTTGCCTTAGGAATTTTTTTCCTCTCTGATTTGTACCTTAATGTTTCTTAATGCTTTTCACTCTGCCTACACACATAGAAGTCCTATCTGTGACGTGGGCTATAATTAACCCCATATTAGAGCACTCATGTCTGGCATCAACATATAAGGTGAAAATATGACACAGTCAGAATTATCCTTGCACCATGCCTGGTGTGGCAAGAAACTCACAACATGAGAGACACAAGGGAACCAAAACCAGGAGAGGAAACCACCGATTCACGTTACCTGATTCACAATCACTAGGGTATGCGTGTCTTTAGAGTGGAATGGAGGACAAAACCACACACACTGTTTAAATTGTTATTTCTCTCCCTCTCATTATACCCCACTATACAGAGTAGTTGAATTGATGTGATTTGAATGTGCAAATGATGTGCTTTCTCTCACAGTAAAGCAGAAATGCTGAAAGAATGAACATGCTTAGCCTTCTAAAACATGGAAAATAGGTTGCTCTGCATTGGTCTATTGTTAACTGGAACAGCTATCAGAATATTATATTTTATCTGTAGAATATATCTGTAATACAGTATCTAGTTGTGTGTGTGAGTGCATGTGTGTGTCTCACAATATATACAAAATCAGAGTAACTGATTCTGCATCAGGTAAATGAATTGTAGGGGGGATTGAAGAGGAGCCATTTTCTTCAAGACATTTCGACAATGAGTAAATGGCACAGAGAAATACAGGCTGTCCCGAGAGGCAGAGCTTGTCTTTGGCTCTGGGCTATGCAAGCCCTGTAGGTTCTGAGCACCAGTGATACAAATTGTGCCAATCTGTTAGAGCAGACCCAGCTTCCCAGTGGTTTTGTGACTGTCGCCTGCCTCTGCTTCTCTTATAATGAAATGGTTCTTGGACAGCTGGGTTATCAGCAAAGAGCTGTGTAGGAAGTGCCCTGCCCAATTAATCAGATGTCATTCTGACCAGATTTCTTCAGCACATTGCTTCATAGTAAATAGCAGAGGATTAATAAGCTAAATTCAAAAAGAGACAAAGGAGAAAGGCATCATTTTTATGTATACTTGTCTTAAGGCATATTTTCCCATTTCTGAAACTTGAAAAATAACCATCTGGAAAGAATCATATTATAGACAAGGCATGTCATGACATTTATAGCAAATATTTTTGCTGTGAGGATCAGTATTCTCTCATTGCCCCATCCACTGCCATATAATCAGATACCCATAAAGTATTCAATAAATACTGGGTTCCTGCAATAAATCAATAGTGCAGGAATAGTAGGTTTTAAGTGTTCACATTTTCCTTTGTTTATCCTTCTTTTCAAACACACATTTTTGCATCACAAACCTCCTTTAACGTTTGTCTTTGTTTCTGCCTTTCAGCCACCCAGTCTGTAGCAAATGACATTAAGCTGCACCACTGCAAAGAGATCTCTGGCATAAATAAATGTATCAGGAGGTCAAGAGGTCAAGAGCATAAATGAGGCAAAGATTTCAAAGAAATCACCGACCAAATGATTTATAAATCATGGAAAACACTGCTCCGGCCATAAAAGAGAAATTAAATTTATACATCATGAGCTTCAGGATGCTTTGGGTTCTGGTGGTAACTGGGTTAGAAATGGAAGCGCTTATGTCATCCTGTTGTTGGTTTGGAGCCTTCTTATAGCGGCATTTACCCCAGGACTCTAAATCAGGAGGATGGAAATTAAACTCACCCTCCCTTCTTCTGTGTCTCCAGAAACATTTGCTTTTACCTCTGACCTAGAATTCCCACTGCACGGGGCTCGACTCTGGAGTAGGGTAGGGATCAATCCTCTGTTGGGCAGAAATGACAATGCCTGTGAGTGAAGATGGACATTACCATGCCTCCCATCTGTTGGCAAAAGCCCGAAAGAGTCCTACCTTTGTGTATAGGAAAGCAACATAGAATTATAGCATCTGCCCTGTCTGGCCAAGGAAACTGTGAAACCGGTGACTGCTGGAACATAACAGCCAAGCCGTCTATAGGAGGGAATATAAATGAGCCAGGCTCTGTAAAAAGAACAATAATACTTTATACTATAATGATCTGTAAAGGGAATCTGTCCAGAACCTTTACAACTTAAAAATAATCCTTTCTTTTTTCTTTTTGCCATATTTTCTGGGAAGACATGATGTCCAGCCATTTCCCTCTTTTGTTCTCCCTCTCCTATTTTTTTTTCTTCTTTATTTGATAGAAATGTCAGATGGGAAGCTTGAAAGTGTCTGTGTTAGCTTTCCATGAATGCATTAAATATACACAATACTCTATACATAACACTGCAGTAATTTCATGAGGAACTTCCTGAAAATGTGCTCAATTGGGAACATCGCTTCCTAGTCAAACAGATGTGAAGAAGCAAATGATACCATGAACAGCCATCTAACTTTGACATTGATTGCTGCTGCTCTTTACAACCTCACTGAAGGAGACTTAAATTTGAGCTACATTTAAAGTTTTCCTGGAAACAAATTTTGCTAATCTCACTCAATGGAAACAGTATATTAGTTCCGAACTTGAAATACAGATTTGTGGTGATGACAGAGAAAAACAATATACAGTGTCAAGATTCTTTTGCTCTTGGCTCTGTGCCTGTGGCTCAAGTGGCTAAGGCGCCAGCCACATACACCTAAGGTGGCAGGTTCGAATCCAGCCCGGACCCGCCAAACAACAATGACGGCTGCAACCAAAAAAATAGCCAGGTGTTGTGGCAGGTGCCTGTGGTCCCAGCTACTTGGGGGGCTGAGGCAGGAGACTCGCTTGAGCCCAGGAGTTGGAGGTTGCTATGAGCTGTGATGTCATGGCACTCTACCCAGGGGATAGCTTGAGGCTCTGTCTCAAATAAAAGGGGGGAGGGAGGGGTTCTTTTGCTCTCACAATCCAAGGTGGGATTTCAGTGTAGTTCTAAGTTTCTTTTTTTCCTCTCTCCTTTCTCTCTCACTTTTCCTTCCTTTCTTTTCTTTGCCTTTTATTTTTTTTCCTTCTCAGGCTTCCCTTTTAAATTTTAGATATTTGCAAGAAAAAGATCTTTGGATCAGTAAATTTTTAGCTATGTGTATTGCTTTTTAAAAATAAGATCCTTTTTACTAAGATAGTTACGAGAAGGAAATATCTAGTAACTTTTTTCTTAAGCTTCTTTGTTTATATTTTAGATGTAGGCATATATTAAAAGAAATTTCATCTACCGATGCATTTATGTTTAAATCATCAAAATTGGATTTTGAGTCACCTTGCTTAATAATAAAACCCTCTAATCTTCTTTTTCTGTGATTGGGAAGTTGGATCTTATGAGTGAAGCCAAAAGCCCATGTTACAATTAGAATTCAGGTTCCTATGTTATCTTTCCTACCCTGGAATCACCCTAATTACCCCAATGGTTCAACTACCTTTGGAAACATTTTTTTTTATTCCCCAAAGAGAGTGCATATACAAAGATTATAAAAATAATAATTATCTCATGCAAGAGATCCCTGTTTTACTCTGCCATTTTCTTTTTTCGCTTTAAAGAGAAGCAATTCTAAAAAAAATCTCTTGAGATTTTACAAAGATATGAACATGATACTACAAATTTTTCTGGTGGTTTTCCCAAACATTCTCATAGCAATTGGTTTGAATTATGTCTTCATTACTTAGTAAAAGATAAAAAAGAGGATATTTATATCTTAGCAAAAATGTAAAAATTTAGGGGGAGAATCTGTTAAACATAAGGCCAGACTAATGATTACTGTATTTGCATGTTGGGAAGAATTGTTAGGAATTTTGAATGGTTTCTGTTGAGCCTGGGTTGGTTGCCCTTTTAATCTCTTCCCATACCCTGGTTCCTCAGAGTTAGGCTTAAATGTAGTCAGGTCTGTTGTGCCAAGGAAGTGGAGAGGGATAATTTCTGCTGCCACTAAAAGAAATCACTGACAGTTACATCTTAACATTTTATTTATTTTCACAGAAGTGAACAACTTGTATTGCCATATTTGCCTTTTCTGGCCCATTGGTTTTTGATCACATCTCCTGGCATTTTTAGCCCTTGATACTTTGCTTACACTGATAAACAAAGTTGTAAGCTCAAACATGCATATGGAAAGAGAGATGAGCTTATCCCATAAACAGAATGTGTGATTGGGTCCCTCTGTTATTAAATGACCACTGTAGAACTTGTAACACACACACACACACACACACACACTCACACACACACCAGTCAGAGTGATCATACAGGAAGAATCTGAGTATGTGTAGGTAATGCAGGGATTCAGTAACACTAGTCAGATTAGAAAAAAAGAAAAATCATCTCATCTCTCTTACTTGCTGTAGGATGGAATTGCTTTAATAGTACTCTGTGACTTAAGAGATACCAGATACAATTCCTTAGGGCCTGTTTTAAAGAATAGAGAAAGCCTTTTTATGTTTAGTATATCATGTACTAAGGAACTGTGATTTAAGAGTTCTTGACACTGTATTTCTCCTTTTGTTGTCTAAATAAATGCTTCAAATTCCCGTTGTCCTGCTGCCAAACTTATTTAATTTGTAGTGAAATCGCCTAGAAGCAGAGTCTCTGCAGTTAAGAGTTCAAATCCTGCCTCGGCCATAAGCAACTGTGTGACTTTGCGGAAACTAATTGAGCTCCGTTTGCCTCAATTCTCTCTCTGTAAAATGGCAAAAACAATATTACCCACCATGCAAAGTCATTGATATTTAGGTGCATGGCGAGCAGAAGAGATCTTGGCATGCTTAGTTAACACTTATCAAACGTTTGCTGCTCCTGCTCTTATTTTTGGTTTTTAGCAAATTGTTTAGCCCACTCTTTCTATCATAGTTAGTTCAAGGTAAACTGGGGCAGTCTATTCTAACCTGATTCTAAACGGGGGGAGTGCAAATTGCTGCAAATACCAAAATATTCCTGACTTAAGGCTCTGAGACCTCCACAAACAAATCATAAAGTTAAATACTTAGCAATGTATTGGGTGGTACTGGGGTAAGCATGACTGAGAACAGTAAGAGTGGAGTGAAAATCAGACGCTGAGGAAAGAACACTGGACTACGCGCTACCAAAAAAAAGTGTGACCTTGGGCAAATCATGTGTCCTCCCAAATCTTGCCAGCCAAATGAGAAAGGGAGTGATGAGACCCAGTCTGCACGTTTCCCAGGGTTTTATGAGATCCAATTAGAGGAAGCATGGGCAGAGGAAAGCACTCGGAGAAGATGAATGTGCCACTCAGGCAGGAGGGGATGCAGGTTGAATGACAGAGCAGATCCCTGCCCATCAATCCTGCACTTCCCCTGGCTCCTGCTCCAGCCCGGGATGCTGAGGATGGCTTGATTGCAAAGTCCAGCGCATGCATGTGGCCTGTGGCCTGTTGATTGCAGGGGTACCTGCTGTGCAAAAAGAGCCGGGCTGCATTTTATGTGTCAATTTCGGGGAGCCAGACAGATTTGCTTTGGAAATGAAAAGGCTTTTCTAGGCACAATGGGACACATGCACAGACCTCCGTATTCCAAAACAGCATCTAAGTATTTGAAGCGTTGTGCCCTTTGTTGTCTGAGCGCCACTCTAGGATTTTGTGATAGCGTATTCCTTAGTCAGAGTTGCAGAGTTCAGCAGCCACCCCCTAGAGCCCTGGCAGAGGCAGTTTCTGAAAACGCCAGAAAAGAGGGGAGTTAATGTACAATGTGGAAGAGCAAATGCCCAGGGAGCCCAGATCCAAGCCAGGAGACTGTTTGCAACAACCCGAGTAAGCGTATGCAAGACGCAGACAAACAGGGAGGACCGGAAATCACGCCTACGCCACCAATCCAGACGCAGAAATCAGAGGAGGTGGCCCAGTCGGGGTCCTAATCCATCACTCTTTGGAGCCTGCTTAGCCTGGCTCGGGCAGGGAAGTCACGAGCCTGGCACCCGCTGCGCAGGGCCGCCTCCCTGCCTTGGGCAGCAGAAGGGCCTCAGGCTGAACCGTGACGCCTGGGCCTGTGCTCCTCAACAGATGGCACTGTAAATCTGAAATATTCCACAGGAGAAAGACAAATGGGAATCAGCCGAGGAGGCTCGGAGCCTGGCATACGAGGCAGAGTAGAGAGAGCCCAGAATCCTTCCCTCCTCCTGCTCTTAAATATCACACTTCTGAAGTCATCTCCCAGTGGAACTCCCAGCAGCTGAACAGGTTCATAAACGCAATGCTCTCTGGGCAGAAGGCAGGCCAGAACCGAGGCGGTCACCCCTACTGAGTCCAGGCCACGGTCAAGGGTGGGGATGTTTACCTTGAACTTTCAAATGATTTCATACCCACTCCCCTCTGGCTGGAGACTTTCTGCCTTGCCCTCCACCCTCCCTCATCATTCAGACACAAACAAACCCTTCTCTTCTCCTCTCCCCTTTCTCAAACACTTACTGGCCACGTGGTATATGTTAAGGCACCATTATTCACGCGAGCATTGGTCATTTCTCCTCCTTTGTTAAGCGTCTCCTCCTCACCAGGTACTGTGCTGGGACTAAGGCTGTAAGGATGAATATGACTGTGTCTTGCTCCCGAGAAGTTCAAGGTTGGAGTCTTGGACAGATAGGAATCAAGCTTACCAGATCTGGGAAAAATGGTTCAAAGGCTCTCCCTCCAGAGTGGGAGAATCTCTATAGGTATTGATAGGAATCAGAGTCTGAATTATCCTTTCAGTCGCTTGGTTAGGGCATTTAGGATAACTTTCAATTGGAGTGTTTCAGAAAGTTTGGTTTGGGACTGATATATGTAGTTTTAAAAAACATATTTAAAATGTTTTTACAGTGCATGGACAGAAGATACATTTCGTCTTTTACGTTTCTTGTTCCAGCTTTGCCTGCCTCCTGAAACGCCAAAGGCCTTCTAGCCTCTGCATCTTCATGCACGCTGTTTCAACGGCAGTGCCCTGCTTCTCGTGTAAGTGCCTCACTGCCAGCTTTCAGGTGTCAGAGTGAACAGCGTCCCTCCAGGGAGGCAGTGTGGTGCAGTGGTGAGTGTGGACTCTGAAGCAGGCTTGCCAGGATCGACACTCAAATTTAGTAATTGCCAGCTTTGTGTCCTAAGGCACACTCCTTAGTCTTTCTGTGGATCAATCTCCTATATTAAAAATGTAGGTTGTTATGATACCTAACCCAAAGGATTTTTAAGAAGTTTAAATAAGAAAATATGTGTATTTAAAGTAGCACTCAATAAATACTAGCTTTGCTTATTCCTGATCATATAGCAGGTGATTCACTCTTAATGCTTCTTCTAATTGGATCTCATAAAACCCTGGGAAACGTGCAGACTGGGTCTCATCACTCCCTTTCTCATTTGGCTGGCAAGATTTGGGAGGACACATGATTTGCCCAAGGTCACACTTTTTTGATAGCGAGTAGTCCAGTGTTCTTTCCTCAGCGTCTGATTTTCACTCCACTCTTACTGTTCTCAGTCATGCTTACCCCAGTACCACCCAATACATCGCTAAGTATTTGACTTTATGATTTGTTTGTGGAGGTCTCAGAGCCTTAAGTCAGGAATATTTTGGTAATTGCAGCAATTTGCACTCCCCCTGTTTAGAATCAGGTTAGAATGAACTGACCCAGTTTGCCCTGAACCAACAATTTTATTTTGCCTCACTAGGTAATTAAGGATGTACTTATTTACCGATTGTCTTCCGCACCAGGGGTAAGCTCCATAAGGGCACGACCACAGCTCCTATATTTGCCAAAGTATCCTTAACACCTGGTATAATACTTGGGTGTAGTAGATGTTCAATAAATATTTGTTGAACAAGTGAATGATGAAATAAATCAAAGTTCAACCCAAATATCCTTGGGTGGAGGGTATATACAGAAGGTATGATGAAAAAGCATGGTAGTGGCTATGAGTTTACAAAAAATTGAAGATTGATCTTTGAAATATGAGGCTTAGAAATCATTCTGTCCCGATCTCCTAACAGCAGGAAGTTCTAGGTGCCACAGATTCCTATAAATTTTAACATGTTGAAATGGGCTTCTGGACATATTCCACTGGGACAATTGTGAAACATAGCAAGTCCCCAATGGGAAAAGGATGTCTGTAGGAAGGTGGGAAGGTTGCATTGAATCTTCCTAATGAAAATCAATAGCCTAAAAATTAAATTAAGTTGATGCAACTAACTATTCAATCCAACTTGCTCATTAGCAAAAGCACCCAATCTACCACAGGGATCCTTGTTGCTAAGTTGCCTCAAGAAACAAATTGATTAATGGATTTTCTTTTTCCAACAGGCCTTTCAAGTAAGCAGGTCAAATAGCTACAATTTCATTAGGGCCACTCTAGTCAGTGATAGCTGTGCAATTTGGTTCCAAACACCCAATTTATAGATTGGTCCAAACCCCGAGGAATCAATTGTGTTTGGGGAATTTTGGAAGCCATTGGGTTGTCATTAACTGTCCTTAAGGAATTTGGGGTCATAAAGGGGAGCCAGAAGCTCTGCTGAGAAGCAAATACCCATTTTATTCAGTGACATAAAACACTGGGGCCAACACACTCTCCTTGCCACCAAGTACTCTCCAAATCCTGATGTGTGTTAAGGTTGTTTGGGAACAATAGTAGTTTCCTGACAAAAATTCCTTTTTTTTTTTTTGAAACAGAGTGTCTCACACTGTCGCCTTGGGTAGAGTGCCATGGTGTCACAGCTCACAGCAACTTCAGACTCTTGGGCTTCAGTGATTCTCTTGCCTCAGCCTCCCAAGTAGCTTGAGACTACAGGCACCTGCCACAATGCCCTGCTATTTTGTTTTCTTTTCTTGTTGCAGTTGTCATTGTTGTTTTAGCAGGCCTGGGCCAGGGTCAAATCCACCAGCCTTGGTGTATGTGGCCAGTGCCCTACCCACTGAGCTACAGACACTGCCTGACAAAAACTTCTTACATGGAGATTTTGGAACTGACAAAATATGGACATACAGATTGGAGGTTTGACAATAACGAAGGGGATGGTGGTGAAAACCAAAGACTGGAATTTGTATGGAAAAGTTTATTTTTGATAACTAAAACTTCTTTTTTTTTTTTTTTTTAACTTAGCCAAGTCTTGAACTATCTATTTCTACTTCATCTACTGAAAGTAACTGCATGACTTTAAGAGATTATAACCTTAGGACAGTAAAATAAAGGTATTGATATCTCTATCTTAAGTTTAGTTTTACATATATACACATAGACCTGGACATATGTGTGTGTGTTTGCTGTATATATACAGTTGTGGTATGCGTTGTAGACCTGTTGGTCTATTAAGTGTATGTAGGATGTGGAAGTAAGGGTGGCTGAAGAAACGCCAGGCTTTACAGCAAATAATGCCCAAAGCTAAGTGCCTCCGAATCTAGGTGAGCTTCATTTTGCACATATAAGATAAACCAGTATCAGAAATAGTTTCAGAAGTTAGAGCCTTTCACCCAATTTCCAAGTATAATGAAAAGTCACTAAATGGCAAAGTGGAATTTTGACCAAAGGAATTCAGAAAAGATTTACCAAGTGTTATAGTTTGGTTGTTTGTCTTCTCCAAAGCTCACATTGAAATGTTATCCCCTGTGTTGGAGGTGGCCTTGTGGGAGGTGTTTAGGTCATAGGGATAGATCCCTTATGAACAGATTAACACTCTCTTGGGAGTGAGTGAGTTCTAACTCTTAGGTCCCAAAGGAGCTGATTGTTTGAAAGCTGATTTCCCCCTCTCTTCCTTCCTGCCTTGGCACGTGGTCTCTGCACACACTGCTCCCTCCTTGCCTTCTGCCGTGAGGGTAAGCAGGCTGAGCCCCTCACTAGAAGCAGAGGCTTGCCCCGTGCTTCTTGTACAGCCTGCAAAACTGTGGGCCAAATAAACCTCTTTTTTTTTTTTTTTTTTTTTTTACCAATTATCCAGCCCCCAGTATAGCCATGCTAACCAAACTAAGACACCAAGGTAGTTTTCTTTAAAAGATATATCAAGTGCATTTTTTAAAACTGGAGTAGATCTTATAAGTCCCATTTGTTTTAACATTAATAAACTTAAAAGATGTTTGTTTTCAACTGGCAGGAAAGCTGCAAGAATATTCCAGAATGTTTCCATCTATGCCCCCTGTTTGCTATACCAGAGACTGTATTATAGTACATGTGTCACATAACTCCTTAACAGATGCTGATATACAGTCCCCTCATTTTGCAGATGAGAAAACTGAGTCTCAGGGAGGTAAGTGATTTGCCCAAGGCAATGGCAAGGGAGGACCTACACCCAGTTTCCTCAGCTGTCATCCAAGTTCTCTTCCTCATAATCTGTGTTTCTCTATCTTGTGATTTCATACCTTCTCTTTTGTAGCTGATGAGCCCTTCCACAAACATCTGGTTCAGAAATTCATGATGCGAAGTAGAGATAGGCAGAGGCATTCTGGATGAAGCACAACCCTCCTGCTCACACCCCATCCCTCAGAGGCACCTGAAGCATCTTCAAGCAACTCTTAGGGCTCCAAGGAAGACAGTTTGGCAACAACCTCTCTGCAGTTTGATTGCAGAACTAGTTGTACGTTAACCATCTGGCACCATCTGCCCCATGCGGCTTGAGGTGGGGCTGGAACAGAATAAATCACAAGCCAGCACGAGAAGGGAGGCAGATATAGCACACAGTTCATGGGGGATGGCTACTTGATAAGAAACATTTTCTTAATGCTTTGAGATTAAACTGAGCGAAGAATGTCCAGTGAGCATCTTCAAGTTCCTAAAGCTCTCCCAGGGGCATCTACAGCACTGTGTGTTCTGGATACAAAGGGCGGATTGCATGAAAGTGCATCTGGGTTTTCTAAGACTAAAACTATTTCTTCCTTTTCTTTAGTTTTTCCCTTTCTCTAGGGTGGGCTAGAGGAAAAGTGATAGATGAAGAGATGAGGAGAGACAGAAAAAGAGGCGGTCTGACGGAGAGCCTGAAATGGAAGCTCAGAATCCGAAGAATCTGGGTTTGAGGCCCAGGGTTGCCTTTTACTAACTGTGTGATTGCAGTGAATTTACTCAACCTCTCCGTGACTCGGTTTCCTTATGTGTAAAACAGGAATGATTAGCGGGAAAGCTGCTCCAGTATGTCGCTGTGAGTAATAAATGAGATAATGCATGTAAATTATTATGCTCAGGGTCCAGGACATTGTCAGGACTTTATAAACATTGGTCGTTATTACTTTTATTGGTATCGTAACTGGCTGTCTTCTGAGGAGGAAGGGAGTTAATACCTGAGTGTGCAGAAGCAACTTTAAAAAAGGCCAACCTATCAGTCTTCTGCTCTTAGTGGCCTTCCCTAGACTGCTGTTTTTTTCCAAAGTACTTGCTGTTTTCTTTGTACCCCTTTGATGATTCTTTAATAATCATAATATATTAACAATAACATCCCTCATTTATAGCATGGTTAAGTGGCCAAAGAAGTTGAATTGACCAATTGATTTTATAGTTTTTTAAAAGAGAAAAATTTGACTTTTAGCAATTTTCTTGAAGGAGGCATTTATCCAACAAATATTTATTGAGTACCTACTATGTGCCAGTACTATTTCAGGCATTTGGAATGCACAAAATAAGGATTCATGCCCTAAAGCTTAGCTATACCTAAGACGACATTATAGTAAATTATATTGTATATTGGACGGCGGGCTTGGTGTCTGGAGAAAGATCACTAGATGCAGAAAGAACTGGTCCTTCCATTTCCGTTTCCTGCCTCCCTGTTCTATTCTCCTGGGTTACCATGTGCCAGCTTCCCCTGCTCCGTCACCCCTCCAGCCCTGCCAGTCTGCTCTCTCGTGCAGCCTCATTCCTACCTGCTCAAGGGGCCTGCTGCCTCTCCCAGCAGATCCATTCTTTTTGACAAGTCAGAACCGGGCCTACCTAATTACTCCTACCCATACCCCAGCCAGAGGCAGATGAAAAGTGACATTCCAGAGCACGAGCAATCCCTCTGTTCCGCGTGGTTTTCTAGGATTACAGACAAATGAGGGAACTTTGTCTGGATGTTAGACGTGGGCCCTTGGGCTTTCTAACCCCCTCTTATAGGAATCCCAGCTCGCATCCCAGGTGAGCTGCCAGACGCTCAAGTGCAAGGTAGCATTATCATTCATCTCCCAGCCAGGCCTCCTATTAATGTGTCACTGAAACAACCTATTTTCTTACACCAGTCCCCACCTCTTGGATACACTGGACACGTGTCAAAAAAATCAGAGGCCATCCATATCTTATCTTACATTAGGAAGAGTCATGTAGAAATGTCCCTTCATTACCAGGACAGTCATGTCAAAAAGAATCGACTTATTGTCAACGTTTCTAACCTAACAATGTTAATGGAGCCTTTAGACATCCTTTCTCCTCATTTGTTTCTTAGATGCCTATCAAGGAGACAGTTGCAAGAGTTTCCAAGCTCTGGGGAGCCCTGTGTATGTGTATTAAATGACAGCACTCAAGGCTGCTTATTATAAAGGGATGGGGGTAGGTTGGAGGATTGAGATAGTGGGGGAAAAGCTTGCTTCTGGCATGGTGCCAGGGTGGTGAATGACTCCAAGCGAGACTTCAGGCTCCAAAGATAGCTATTGTTTCTCCCTTCTCCTGCTCTCGCCTCCAAAATTTTCCGGCACTGTATAACAAATATATTTATCGAGTGAAGGCAGCCTTTAAGGCAGTGCCCACCAGTGTTTCAAATATTTCTTTCTCTCTGAATTCATACATGCAGTCACAATTTTTTTCCCACCATCTGACGCACAGGATGATACAGGGGAAGACACCATTGGCTGGATAATTTTCCGGGGCCCTCAGAAAGTACCTGGTACCAGGTAAGAAGTGTTAGGTGAGGACTCATTTGGAAGAAGTAGATCTCTGCCAACACACTGCTGGCTACCCAGGGTTAATCAACAGCAACATGATGACAGGTTGATATTAGTGAATAAAACAATAAGCCTTTTCCTCTATGGAAGTTATACAAATGCCTTGCCCTAACAGCATGAGACTGTTGGATTTTTTTTTTCTAGGAAATGCCCATGGGCTCTTATAGTAAGCTTCTTTTGAGTATGGATAATTCATTTCTCTTTCTCTTAAAGCACAATGAATGTGCTCCTAGGTGCTAATCAACCCCCCTTGTCAGTGGTTGAACCCTGTCCGGTCAGCATGATTCAGAAAGATGTAACCATGTGCAAAGGACTTTCATGTCCTTCAGTGGGCATTTGGCCGTGAGTGACCATTCAACCTCCACACACCTCTCCAGTGCAGGGGACAGAAGAAGACAGTACTCTGCCTCCCACTTTGGAAACTGACGGGGTCCAGACTTGCCTGTCTTCAACTCCCAGCAGCTAGGGAGTGGGCTTGGGATATAGCCTCTGCCAGTGGGGTATGCCTACCTGGGTTTTTGGGTTGTAAGCCAGGACATAAATTTGGGGGGAATTATTCGTAGTGGTGACATCTTGTGGCAGTGGCTGCAGCTTTCTGTGGCTGTGACACTGGTATCTAACAGTGGCTGTGTTCTCTGAAGGGGGGCCCCTTTTGTGAGTGGCTGTGGGTCCCTTGTTTTTTTAGTTTTTTGCCTTTGGACTGATATGCTGCGTCACTTTTGCCTTTGGACTGATACGCTGATCACCCGCTAAAGGTCTCTTTCTGCTTAAGTTAACCAGAGTTGGCTTCTGACCACAAGAGATGCTTTATCTTATTTAAGGCCCATTCAGCACTGAGGGTGCGGGATGCCACATATCCCTTTCCACATGTCCTAAAGGAGAAAGTGCAGGCTCAGTAAATCCCAATGACTTCCTCATGTTTTCACTAGGAAAGACTTGAACTGAATCTGTGATTGGGTGGGTGGGGGCAGCCCAGGGCTTATATATCATAATATGGCCAGGACCTGGCAAAAGAACTTGTAGAAATCAGACTCTCAAGAATAATTGGATTCCATATTCGTCCTACAGGTTATATTATGATCCCTATTGTTGGGTGAGGAACTATGTTTTATAGCACACTAGGGCATTTCTAATGCAGAAATAGTAGCTGATTTTCAGGAGATGAACTTTAAGGCTAGGGCTCAATCATCACCAGGCCTATATTTCTGTCCAAATTGATCCCAACATTCGGTGCGCTTGATGGGGAGTGTAGCATGGAAGGATATGGTGGGAAATGAAATCTAAAAAGAAAGGGGAACAGAATGTCATTTATTAATTTCTTTAGTTTTCAGCCAACATGCACAGAATGGATACTCTGTGCCCGTAATATGCTAGGTACCTGACATCTATCCCATTTCATCCCAACAGTTAACAATACTACCCAATTGCTCTAATTGCCCTTAATTTATAGATAAGAACCTGAGACTTAGGAAGACTAGGTTGCTTGTGCCAGATCCACAGTCAGGAAGCCACAGCACCCAGCACAGCTGACATCATAGCCCAAGCTCCTAATTAACATACTATATGCCAGTGGGGCTTGTTGACATTTGGGTCTGGTGTTCGTTGATGATGGCTGGCTGCTTCTGAGCACATTTCGTTATATATATAAAAAAAATTGCTTACGTAATTCTAAAATCATGGTCTTGAAAGAGATATCCTTTCCTCCACTATTTTTATTTTTTGTGGGGAAAAAGCTGAAATTTGGAAGACTTGGCAAAGAGAGTGTTAATGTGCTAACATCAAATGAATTCCATGGATTTTCTATTCATTAAGGTCCATTTCCCTGCACATAACTCACCTCAGCTTGGTTATACTACTCCAGGGTACGCTAGTAAAAGGAGGAAAAACAGGGAAGCCAGCCAGAAAGAGGTGTTTTTGGCTGCAAAAATCAACTTACACCTACCAACAAAGTAAAACAGAAAGACTTTGCCAAACAGTAAATATCAAATTCATTGCTTAAGCCCCAGAAGGACACATATTAAGCAATTTATGATACCTTTTTGAGTCTATGGTCACCTGATACTACTTGGCTGGAATTTTGGGAATTGCGAGTCAGCAATTGGAAAGTGAATCAAAGTAGAGATTCTGGTCATTTCACAGCTTAGCTACAATCTTGGGGGATAGCAAAATGTGAATGCCCTTAGCCTTGGATGATGAAATGTACATTTATTTCCTCATTCTATTGATTAATTTACCATACACCTACTATGTACCATGCAATCCGTTGGTACTTGGGATAAATCAGTCCCTTACATTTGAAATAGCCCTCTCTTGTGGAGCTCACATGCTAGCCAGGGAAGACGGATAAAAATAAGACAATAAATGCATGAATAATTTCAGAGAGGGATAAGTAATTTAAAGAAAATAAATCAGGTGCTGCAATGGATAGAAAGTTACAGGTAAAGGGGGAATATTTGAGATTGGATGGTCTGGAAGGTCACTTTGTGGCCTGAGTGGGAAAAGCCCTCCATTCACAGGTGAAGGACATTCTGGAAGGGAGGGCCGGCAAGTGCAAAGGACACCAGGGAAAGAGAACTTGGTATCCTTTGTATTTTTTGAGAAGTGGAAAGAACTGCTGACCAGAGCATGAGGAGTGTAAGAAAGGTTGAGGTCAGAGGTCAGCATAGCCAGATCTTGTAGGGCCTTAGGTTGATCTGTCCCCTGACCCTAAGAGCAATGAGAGGCACTTGAGGGTATTCAAGTAGAGCATTGGCACATCTGATTTACAATTATTGAAACGTCCTTAGGCTGTCTCAGTAGAGGGTAGTTTGGAGACGCCTAGGATTGAAAGCAGGAAGAAGGGAACAGTCCACAGTAGTGTCATTGTTGCTGAACAGGGTACGTGTGTCCTAAGGGTCAAAACCAGAGTGGTTTTTAACCCTGGAGGTCCATTTGAATCACTTCTGATGCTTAGAAATTCAGCTCCCTGGAGTCTACCCCTGGATATTCTAACTCAGTAGATCTGGGAAAGACATCTGTCTTTAAAGAAACAAACAACAGGAGATTCTGAAGCATAGCCAGGATTGAGAACCACTGGCATGAAAGTGTCCTCACAGTCACTATTTCTTTTGATCATCTTGTAATCTGTGATGTAACTATCACTGTTGTGCCCATTTCATGGATGAGGACCATGAAGCTCATAGGGAGCAAGTGACTTATTTAAGATCACACAACTAGCGTGTGCAGAAGCAAGAATCCAGTTTTTTATTTGCAAACCCAACACTTTTTCTCTTACCCCGCCACATATCCCCCAAAGCAGCCAGCAATTAGATTATTATTTTCTAAAAATTCAAGATGTAGAAGGGTGCTTTACCACCAATAAGCAGCACATAGGATAGAAATTTGGAAACAAAGTAGGAGCCCATGGTTGGAGGCTGGACTGCAAAGGCCATTTGGAGAAGGAAGACTGGGTATGTGCTTCTCCAAGTTGGCAAGTAGGCTAAATTTGCATCCTTCCTGGCTCCACCCTCCAGCTTCTCTACACCTCTCTCTGTGAAGACACCATTGACTTCCTTCCTGGGTTGCATTACTTATTTACAATGAAATGAATGTCAACAAGGAGAGACATCGGATATTTGACAGGGAACACTCCTCCAATCAATTCTTCATTTAGCAGCCAGAGATTGTTCCAAAATCCTGGAAAGATCTGAGTATGGCATTTTGATGCCTGAACTCTTCAATGCCTTCCATAGCTATTATTATACTATGTACCATCTTAAGTCTCTTACATTTATTAATATTAACTCTATAGTCTTCTCAACAGCCTTATTAGGTAGATTCCACCTTTATTCCCTAAATATGGGAAACAGATACAGACAGGTTCTCTGACTTGATAAAGCTTCTACAGATAATGAGCAATGGAACTAGGATGAAAACCTAAGTAATTTGTTTCCAAAATCAACACTTTTAACTATAATGCTATCCTTCTCAGTGAGTATTTGTTGAGTCAAGAAATGAATGAAGGTATGAGTGAATGGACACATGGCTCCAGGTATTTGGAGTGAAATTCCAGCAGCCAGCATTCAGGTCCCAGCTCTGTGACTGACACCTCCGTGTACTTTCATACTTGAAGCCCTTTGTTTCCACGTGTAAATGAGGGGAGTGGAGACAGACAAGCATTAGGCTCCAACAGCCTGTGACTCCAAGCTGGCATGACTTAAAAGGCCCCATCTGGATTCAGCTCTTGGGTTTTGAAACTAAAAAATGACTGAGATGGAGAGCTTATTTGCTAGATCACAAGGGAACTCGGGGCCTCTGGGAAATGAAACGATAAAGAGAAAGACCATCTAAATAGAACTTACATTGAGCTTCCAGACCAGGCACGTACAAATTGGGGGTCCCTCTCTACCTATCATTTTGGGTATTGCATCAGGTGGGATTTAGGGGATTGTTATCGACCATCACTTCCTTCTTGAGATAAATTCATTGTTTGCAGTCATGAATGCTTGCTGGAGAAACCCCAGAGTAATATATTCCCCCTTTCCTAATGTAGTTATACAAAAGTCTCATTGCATTAATACTTTTGAAATTGTGTTGTAACTGAAGCCACAGAAAACTGTTCACCAGGGATCTTGGGCTTTGCAAACAAGTCTTTCTAAGCCTGCATGAAAAATGCAGACATGCCCCTCTGTTGCTAGTTAAGCTTGCTGGGACTTTAATGCATGCCTCCTACAGCATTTTAGACCCAGGCCCCAGGCCCAGACCCCCACCCCTACCCCCAAGGCTGCCACCAGGGTCCTATGTGCCTCCTAAACACTTGGCTGCAGCACTTGGGACATTTTATTGAGGCAGCTTTAGTGGAAGGATCAAATTACAGGGTATGGCAAGTTAGATTCAGTGCCCCGGTTAACAATGCTACAGAGAACACTGAGATTCCTTTAGCCTTTCCTGGTCTGAAAGAAATGAACAGAGGTAATGGCAAACAGCCCCCGAGATGGCTGCTGCTTCTGGACACCAGTACTCCGTTGGGTTTTTAAAAACCATTGTATTTATTCACATATAAAAGGCAATACATCATAGTTGCAAGCAAAAAAAAAAAAAAAAGTCAAATAATAGGAAATAGAAATAATAAAAAGTAAGCCTCTGCCCTTAAAATCCCACATACTTCCCCTGAGTTAGGCCCTGTATTCAGTTTGTTGTATATCCTTCCAGATCTTTGTGACATTTACAAACAAAATCATATTGTAGTTAAAAGTTTTCTCTGCATGTTTTTCTGTAACTTTGTTTTTCTCCTTAACAATACATCATGGACATTTTTAACGACAACCCAGACAAATCTGCGTTATTGTTTGTAACTGATGTGTGGCAGTTCCTAGTGTGTCTGTATTATTACAGTTCCCTCAGCCATTTTCCCTGTCGATACATATTTAAGATGCTCCCAGAATTTTGTCTGTTACAAACAATGCTGCAGTGAATATCTTTGTAGTTTCTTTGGAAGGAAATTTCACCCCCAAATATGACTCGATGGCATAAAGAATACTTTGAATAAAGGGCCATTCCAGATCAGGAAGCACTGGAAGTGGGTTTCCCTCTATCTGCACAAACCGGACTGATAGTGATCAAAAGATCACAGGGGGCAACTGACTTGTTTTCTGTTATCTCTATATATTGCAGAAAAGAAGATTAAGAATGCTAGGAGACCTGGCCCAAATCATAAAACACAATACCTGTCTCTCAGGTTAATTGACTAGTCAATCTGTTTCCCCCATCTATTCATCCTTCATAGCACCCACTTGCTGCACCCATACTCCACATTCCCCCCTCCCTTCTAAAAGGCACGTATAAAACTATCTGGGTGTCATTGAGATATTAGGTAATCACTATGGTGATTCTCCTCATGCATATGGTATTTGGAAATAAATATTTCTCTTATTCATCTGCCTTAAGTGTGAGTCCATCTTTTAGCAAACTTTTGGGGAAAAAGTGGCAAGTTTTCCCCTCGTTCCTACACCAGTTTACACACAGGAAAGAATTTTGACAGGGTAAATTCCAGAGAGTTATTCAGAGTATTAAATAAAAATATTAGTTCTAAGAAATTCAAATTCCACTATCTTTAGAGCTCAGACAAACCTCCTGTGAGGTTGTCTTAAAACTTTTTTTTTCATAAATAGTGTTACAATCACATGTCATTGATCCATATGTGTTCTCTCTCCTAACACTCCCTTTGTAGCCAGTCCAACTGCCAACTCCACAGGTAACCACTGTTACTAACTTCCTAAATATTCTTCCAAAGCTTGTTATATATAAACTGTAAATATGAATGTACTTTTTTCTTCCCTTATCTTTTTGTAAACACCAACATATTTTATACCCTGCTCTGTCTTGCTGTTTCTTCTTATCCATGTATCTGAGAGATCTTTCCATATAAACATACAGGGAACTTTCTCATTTGTTTTTTAAAAAATTTAATTAATAGGTTATTTTTCAGAGAAGTTTTCAATTTATAGAAAAATTGAGTAGAAACATTTATTACAACTGATGAACCAGTATCTATGCCTTATTAGGAACAATAGTCATAGGTTACATTCAGGATCACTCTGTGTTGTACACTTCTATGAGTTTAGACAAATGTGTAATGTCATATATCCACCACTGTATAGTACCAAACAGAATAGGTCCATCACCCTCAGAAGCTCCTATGTTTCACATATTATCCTTTCCTCTTGCACTGAAAATCTCTGATAACTGTTGACCTTTTTTATTGTCTCTATGGTTTTAACTTTTCCAGAATGTCATATAGTTTGAATCACATAGTAAATAGCCTTTTTATCTTATCTTCCTTCAATTAATAATATGCATATAAAGTCTCTCCATGTATTTTTGTGGCTCAGTGGTTCTTTTTGGTTATTAATTCCTGAGTAATATTCCCTTGAATGGACATACCACAGTTTCCATTCACCTATTGAAAGACATCTTGGTTGCTTCCATGTTTGGGCAATTCAGAATAAAGCTCTATAGACATTCATTTGCAGGTTTTTGTGTGGGCATATGCTATCAATTCATTTGGATAAATACCAAGGAATATAACTGCTAGATCATATACTAAGACTATGTTTTGCTTTGTAAGAAATTGCTAAATTGTTTTTTAAAGTGGCTGCCCCATTTTGCTCCCCCCCATCAGAAATGAATGAGAATTCTGTTCTTGCACAGAATTCTCATTGCACAGGGACATTTTGGTGTCGTCAGAGTTTTGGAGTTTAGCCAACTTAATAGGTAGGTAGTGGTATCTCCTTGTTGTTTTAATTTTCAGTTCCTTAATGACATATGATGTTGGTCATTTTTTCACATGCTTAGTTTGCTCTGTATAACCTCTTTTGTGAAATATCTATTTAGATCTTTGGCTAGTTTTGCAATTTCTTTTTTTCCTCTGAGGTTTTTTTTTTTTTTTTTTTTCTCTGATTGAGTTTTAAGAGCTCTTTGTATATTTTGGACATACATTCTTATCAGATGTGTTTTGCAAGTATTTTCTCTTAGTATGACTTGATATTCTCTCCTTTACATATCTCTGTAGAGCAGAAGTTTTACTTTTGATAGTCCAACACTCCAATTTTCCTTATGGATCATGTTTTTGGTGTTATATCTAAAAACTCATGGCCAAACACAGAGTCACCTAGACTTTCTCCTATGTTATCTTCTAGGAGCGTGATAGTTTTACATTTTTCACTTAGGCCTATTGAATAAAATTTTTGTGACGTGTAAGGTCTGTGTCTAGATTTTGTTTTAGTATGTACATATTGAGTTCTTTTAGTACTATTTGTTGTAAAAATTATCCTTTTGTCATTGGATTGCTTTGCCTTTTTCATCAAAGATCAGTTGGCTATGTTTGTGTGGTTCTATTCCTGGGTTGTCTATTGATCTATCATCTATTCTTTCATCAATTTCACACTATTTTGATTGTTGTGGCTTTATAATAAATTTTGAAATTGTGTAACATCAGTCCTTTCAATCTTGTTCTTTTTCAGTGTAGTGTTGGCTATTCTATGTCTTTTGTCTTTCTGCCTAAATTTTAGAATCACTTTGTTGATATTCACAAAACAACTTGTTAGAATTTTACTGAAATTTTGTTGAATCTCTGTCTAGATCAACTTGAGAAGAACTGATATCTAGGGAAGTAAGTCATTGAAAATCAAGCAAGAGGGTAGGGAGGAGGAGAGAGGGAACTCTACCTAACAGGTGCAATGAACACTATTCAGGTGATGGGCACACTAATAGGCCTGGCTCAAGCACAGTAAAAGATATCCATGTAACAAAACCATTTGTAACCCTTTAATATTTTGAAATAAAAAATTCCCAACATTCCATACATGAATGTAGACTATCTCACCATTTATTTAGGTCTTTTCTGTTTCATCAAAATGTTTAAGTTTTACTTATATAGATCTTATGTGTATTTTGTTATATTTATATTAATAATTAAGCATTTCATTTTGAAGGGGGTATTAATGTAAGTAGTTTCCTGTTTTTAATTTTAAATCCCAGTTGTTCATTGTTGCTTTATAGGAAAGTGATTGGCTTTGGCTATTAACCTTGTATCCTGCAGTCTTTCTATAATCACTTAGTGATTCCTGGAGATTTTTCTGTTGATTTTTAAAAAAACTTTCTACATAAGCAATCATGTCATCTCTGAAAAAGGACAATTCTATTTCTACTTGTCTATTTGCTTTTCTTATCCTATTGCATTAGCTAGAACTTCCAGTAGGACATTGGAGTAGTGCTGTGATCTGAATGTGTGTGTCCTTTCAAAATTCATATGTGAAATTGAATCCTTAACACGATAGTATTAAGAGGTGGAGACTTTGGTAAATGATGAGATCTCTGCCTTTATGAATGGGATTAGTGCCCTTAGAAAAGAGGACAAGGGAGCTTGCTTCCCCTTATACCATGTGAGGACCTATTATTTATCCCTTCCATCTTTTGAGGTCACAGCATCAAGCTGTTATCAGTGAAACAGAGAGAAAGCCTTCACCAGACACTGAATCTGCTGATAACTTGATTTTAAAGTTCCCAACCTCTAGAATTATAAGAAACAAATTTCTGTTTTAAAATCACCTTGTCTAAGGTATTTTGTTAGAGCAGTCCAAATGGAATAAGAAAAAGGGAGAGGTGATATTTTTCCCTTGTTTGAATTCTTAGCAGAAAAGCATCTGGACAGTCATGCTATATCCTATAATAAATAGCTGTAGCTTTTTAAAATGATTTTTATTAAGTGGATAATTTTCTCTCTATTTCCAGCTTGTTGAGAGTTTTTTAATGAATGAGTACTAGGTCAAATGTTTTTTCTGCATTAATTGGTATAATCATATACTTTTTCTTTATAATGTTCATGTGATATATTAATTGATTTCTCTAAGGCTAGGGAAGCTTTGTATACCTGGAATAAATACCACTTGGTCACAATGAATAATCCTTTCCCAGATTATTGGATTAGATTTACAAATATTTTGTTGAGAATTTTTGCATCTATATTCATGAGAGATATTGGGCTGTAATTTTCCATTATTGTAATGACTTTGTCTATGTAGGTAGTAGACTAATTCTGGCTTCATAAAACAAATTAGAAAATGTTACATATAACTGCTTCTATTTTTTAGAAGAGATTGTAAAGAATTGATAACATTTCCTTTTTAAATTTTTGGTAGAATTCACCAGTAAAACATGTAAACTTTGTGCTTTTTGTTTGGAAAGGTTAATTATTGATTCAATTTCTTATAGATACTTGGATTATCTATTTCTCCTTGGGAGTGTTGGGAATTTGACAGATTGTTTCTTTTAAGAAATTGCTGCATCTAAGTTACTAAATTCAAGGCATAGAATTATTCATAATATACCTTTATTATCCTTTTAGTGTCCACAAGATTAGTATTGATCATCTCTCTTTTATTTCTGAGGTTAGTAATTTGTATCTTCTCTCCTTTTTTTCTTGGTTTGTCAGCCTAGGTTTATGAATTTCATTATCTCTTCAGAGAACTAGATTTTGGTTATTATGTTTTAAATTTTGTGGTTTTTCCATTTGCAATTTCATTGATTTATGCTTTAAATTTTATTTATTTTCTTCTGTTTAATTTTGATTTGATTTTCAGTTTCTAAGGTGGAAGCTTAGATTATTTATTTTAGATTTTTCTTTCTTTTTAAAACATGCATTTGCTATAAATTTCCTTCTAAAAATTGTCTTCATGCTTTCATTGCATCTTAGGAGTTCTGATAAATTATATTTTCAATTATCTCTGAATACTTAAATTTTTTTCTTGATACTTCCTCTTTCACTTGTATGTTATTTAGAAGAATGTTGTTTATTCTTTAAATATTTTGGTATTTTTCAGCTATCTTTTGGTTACTGATTTAATTCCACTGTGGTCTGAGAGCATATTTTGCATGATTGCTATTCTTTTAAATTTGTTGAGGCTAGTTGTTTTATAGCCCATTATATGGTCTGTCTTGGTGAATGTTTCATGTGAGCTTGAGAAGAATGTGTATTCTGCTGTTGTTGGCTGAAGTATTCTATAAATGTCAATTAGATCCAGTTGATTGATGGTGCTGTTCAGTTCAAATATACCCTTACAGATTTTTTGTCTGCTGGATCTGTCAATTACCAAAAGGGGTGTTGAAGTTTCCAGCTTCAATAGTAGATTCATCTTTTTTCCTAGCAGTTCTATCAGTTTTTGCTTCACATTTTTTGACATTCTGTTCTTTGGCACATACACATTAAAAATACACCTTTTTAGAGAATTTAGCATTATGTAATGCCTCTCTTTATCTCTGATAACTTTTCTTGCTCCGACATCTGCTTTAGCTGAAATTAATATAGTGATGCCTATTTTCTTTTGATTAATGTTAGCATGGTATGACTTTGTTCATCCCTTTACTTTTAATCTTTCTGGGTATTTTTTGTTTAAAGTGAGTTTCTTGTAGACAACATATAATTGGGTCTTTATTTATACACTCCAAAAATCTCTGTCTTTTAATTGGTATATTTAGGCCATTCACATTTAAAGTACTTATTGATATAGTTTATTGACATTGACTATATAACTATTTATAGCAATTGCTCTTATTGTTTCTGTTTTGCTTTCCACTTCTTTTTTTATTGTTTGAGATTCATTGAGGATACAAAAACTTAGGTTATACCGATTGCATTCATTAGGTAAAGTCCCTCTTATAATTGTGCCCCTCCCTCAAGAGGTGCGCCATACACTGTGACCCCCCCATCTCCCTCCCTTCTCCCCTCTCCTCACTCCCTCATTCCCCTATCCCTCGCCTTCTGTTAGATCATCTACTGGTTTCATATTAGAATTGAGTACATTGGATTCTTGCTTCTCCATTTTTATGATGCTTTACTTAGAAGAATGCATTCTAACTCAATCCAGGTTAATACAAAAGATGTAATTCTCCATCTTTCTTAATTGCTGAATAGCATTCTATGCTTTCCATATATCACAGTTTGTTAATCCAACCCACCAAACCAGGATTTTTTTCACTTCTTATCTGCCTTCACTGGCTTTATCTAAGCACTTTATAATTCCACTTTCTCTCCTCTCTTAGTACATCCATTATATTTATTTTAAAAATTATACTATTTTCCCAAGAGTTTGCAATATACATATACAATTAATTTGTCTATATATATATATGGATATACCATGGACACATATTCTATCTATACATATTTGTCTATATGTATATGGATATACCATAGACACATATTCTCTTTCTGGACAGCCTATATATATATATGCACACACATGTATATACAAGGGCTTTCCAGAAAGATTCCAGCCATTGTTGATACTATTTTTCATAGTGCATGCTGGATACTTTTTATTTATTTATTTATATTTTTATTTTATTTTTTTGCAGTTTTTGGGCTGGGGTGGGTTTGAACCCACCACCTCTGGAATATGGGGCCAGCGCCCTATTCCTTTCAGCCACAGGCGCTGCCCACTGGATACTTATATATGATATGTATTTTGCACTATGCTGCTTTGTTATAGTATGATTACCTTGTAACACAATATTCTTAATTAGTTCCCCTCATTCTTTATAACGTTATTGTCATTCACTTTACTTATTCATAAGTTATAATTACCCAATATACTGTTGCTATTATTACTTTTAACACATTCTTATTCTTTAGATAAATTAAGAATGAAAAAGAAACATATTATTTTACCTTTTTATTACTTATTTTATGCTCTTCCTTTCTTTATGTAGGTTCTTGTTTTGCATCTATTTTTTTATGAACTTTCAACATATTTTGCAAGTTCAATCTACTGGTTATGATTTCTTTCAGTTTTGTTTTTCTGGAAAAGTATTTCTTCACTTTTTAAAAAAAATTTCTTCACTCTCAAAGAATAATTTTGTTGGATAAAGAATTCGAGGTTGAGTGCATTAATGTATATTGTACCATTCAATTAAAAAAAAGAATTCGAGGTTGGTGGTCTTCTAACACAAATATTTTACTTCACTCTCTTCTATTCTTATAGTTTCTGAAGAGAAGATTGATTTAATTCTTATCCTTTTTCCCTCTATTACTAAATTACTTTTCTCCCTCTGTTTTCATTTTTTTCTTTTTATCTTATTTTGGTTATATTATTTGTTTCAAACTTTAAAAAGCAACAATTATTATGATTGACAAGCTGCTCTGAAGCATTGATAAGTATGAACAATCTCTGAATTAATTGATAAAGTTATTATAATCCTGCTTTTGAGAGAAAGGAACCTAACAGATAATACCCAACAAGAAACCACATACCTCTCTCCTGTTTAAGTTATAGATGTAAAATTTCCAGATATAGTACCAGCAAACCAAAACAATAGTACATATGAAAATTCACAATTGCCTTGACAATAAAGTTACTTAGTTCTTTTCAATGTTTATTCTTTTTTTAATTTCAAAATGTTATAGGTATACAAATGTTTTTGATTAAATGAATTTCTTTAGTAATGCTTGAGTCAGGGCTATAAATGTGCCTATCACCCACATAGTGTTCATTGTACCTTTTAGGAAGGTTTTCACCCATCTCTTCCTCCCCTTTTCCCTGTTTGATTTTCACTGAGTTTTACTTCCCTCTGCACACATGTGTGCTCCTTGGTTAACTCCAGTTTATTAGAGAGTACATGTGGTATTGGTTTTTCTATTCTTTAGATATTTCCCTTGGGATAAATGGTCCCCAGTTCCATCCAAATTGTTGCAGAAGGAAGTAATTCATCTTTTTTATAGCAGAGTAATATTCCATGGTATATGTATACCACATTTTCTTAAATGTCTGAGGACTTAATAGACAATTGAGGTGATTCCACACATTTGCAATTGTGAATTGTGCTACAATAAACATACAATTAACTTTCCTTCCTTCCTTCCAAAATGACTTATTTTCATTTGAGTAAATACCCAGTAGTGGGATTGCTGGATTGAATGGTAAGCCTACTTTTGGTTCTTTGAAGAATCACCATACTGTTTTCCTTGAAGATTATAGTAATTTGCAGTACCACTAAAGTATAAGCATTACTTTCTCTCTGCACCCACATCATTGTTTTTGACTTTTTAATAAAAGCCATTCTAACAGGGGTAAGGTAATAATCTCATTATGGTTTTAATTTTGCATGCCCCTGATTATTAGTGATATTGAGTATTTATTGGCCACTCATCTATCTCCTTTTTTTTTTTTTGAGACAGAGCTTCAAGCTGTCCCCCTGGGTAGAGTACTGTGACATCACAGCTCACAGCAACTTCCAACTCCTGCAGTCAAGCGAGTCTCCTGCCTCTGCCTCCCAAGTATCTGGGACTACAGGTGCCCGCCACAATGTCTGGTTATATTTTTTGGTTGCAGCTGTCATTGTTGTTTGGCGGGCTCGACCTGGATTTGAACCCGCCACCTTAGGTGTATGTGGCTGGCGCCATAGCCACTTGAGCCACAGGCGCCAAGCCTCTATCTCCTTTTGAAAATCTTTTGTTCATGTCTTTTGTCCACTTTTTAATGAGGTTGTTCATTTCTTGCCAATTTACTTCAGTTCTTTGTAGATTCTGATTATTACCCCTAGATCAAATGTAGAGATTCTGAATATTTTCTCCCATTCTGTAGGTTGTCTGTTTGCTCTGTTGACATTTCTTCAGCTGTGCAGAAGCTTTTTAATTTAATCAAGTCTCATTTATGTTTTGTTGCCATAGTTGCCATTGGAGTCTTAGTCATCAGTTCTTTCCTTAAGCCAATATCGAGAGTTTTCCCTACATTTTCCCTAGAATTTATGTGGTTTTATACCTTATAGTTAACTCTTTTATTTACCTTGGATTAATTTTTCTGAGTGGTGAGAGGTATAAATCCTGTTTCATTCTTTTGCATGTGGCTATCCAATTTTCTCAGCACCATTTATTGAATAGGGCTTCTTTCCCCCCATGTATTTTGTTGTCTGCTTTTTCAAAGATCAGTAGACTGTATGTTAGTTTTATATTTGGTAATCTTTCCTGTTCCATTAGTTAGTATGTGAAAGGAGGAAAACTAACATCTTCTCCTCTCTTTCTCTCTCTCCAGAAGGTGGCCTAGTCAGAATGTCCAGGCTCTGGGGTCATAAAAATCCCCTGGAACTCACTGGACATGTTTGTGTGGGAACAGGGAGATGAAAACTGAAGATGCTGAGGAGGAGAAAGGTACATAGTGGATGGAGAAACAACATGGTGTCTGGTGGCTCATGTTGGGTCTGTGGTGATAGGAAGCATCCCCAATGGGGCCAACATCCTGGTGCTTTTTTTCTACTAGCAGTGTATGTAAGGGTACCAGATTTCTCTTCTTCTCAAGAGTTCTTGGTCTCGGGAATTGAAGGATGAATTCACTGACCATAGGCAAGCAGAAGTGACAGTTTATTAGAGGTTTAAAAACTTCCAATACAATGGAATGAGTTGGGACTGTAGACAGACTGATTGGGGCTTTTATGTCTTGTCTGCCTCCCCAAACCTTGCTGGCCAACCCTGATTAGGTCTTTCAAACCTAGCTGGCTTACACTGATTGGTTTATTTAAATCTACCTGACTAGCCCCTGTTGATTGGCCCTGCATTCTGCCAATCCCCTAAGGGGGAGTCCCTCCCCTTGGCCCACCTTGCTGAGCAACACCTAGTCACCAATGGCTGTACAGGTGCCCTAGAGGAGTCCCTCCCCCTTCTTCTCTAGGGCTCATTTCCCAGTCTCTACTAAAGCCCTCTGCCTTCTATCAATAGCATGCTTTCTCAAAGGCTCAGCAAAAGTGGGTATTAACAAAGTTATGGATTTTGTTGACTGTTTTATTGTGAAGAATGCTATCTCATTTTACTTTCAATTTTCAGTTCTCTTATTAAAAGTTAGGTTTGTATTACATTTTCTGTTATATCAAATTACCACACACTTATAGACATTTAAAACAACAGATGTTAATTATCTCTCAGTTTCTGAGACTCCAGAGTTCAGTCATACCTTTGTTGGGTTCTCTATAAGGCTGCAATCAATGTGTTGGTCAGAACCGAGTTTCAAGGAAGAGTCTATTTCCCCAGTCTCACTTAGGTTATTGGCAAAATTATATTCTTCACAGTTGTAGGACTAATGGTTCTGGCATCATTCTGGCTCTTGGCTGGTGGCTACTTTTGAGGCTGCCCTTAGTTCCTTAGGCCCACTTACTTCTTCCAAGCCAGAAGGGTGGACTCTAAAGAGAGTCTACTAGTAAGATGGAGTCTCACATAATGTAATATAGTCATGGAAGGGACATCCCAACACATTTACTGTTCTGTTAGTTAGAAACAAGTATCAGGTCCCACCCACAGTCAAGTTAGGGGAACTACAGGAGGTATAAACATCAGGAGGCAATGATTTAGGGGAAATCCCCTATAATCTGTTTGCCACAGGCTATATTTTTAATATTTTTATGTCCTGGAGAGCCATTTTTATTTCTTTTTATGTTATTTCTCTGTCTAATTATTTTTCCATTTCTATATAGTATTGAGATATTGATTTTGTCATATCCATTTCTAGGAGCTCTTTATATATTGAAATAAGCCTATCTTTGAGATAGGAATTGCAGTATTTATTTTTAACTTGATATCCTTTTAATTTTTTTCTATGCAGAAAAGATTTTTTAAAAAATGTTATTTAGAAAATTTTTACATTTATGACTTTCGGATTTGAATGATAGTTTTAAAGCCCTTCTCTCATCTATGCTTATGAATGAATTATCCATGTTTCTTTTAATACTTAAATGAATTATTGTTATTTAAAAAAATTAAATTATAGGTCCATTTGGAACTTCCTTTGCTGTATGGTGTGAATTATGGGTTCAACTTTCTTTTGAAGATTACTATGCCCAGAGTTATTTAAACTCCATTCATAGAACAGTCTAGCTTTCCACTTACTTATTTCTAATGCTTTGTATATTATTTACTCTCACATCTATTTGGGCTTCTTCTATGGACATTTTATATCAATTCATTGGTCTTTCTGTCTATTTTAGTAGTATTATACTATTTTAAATGTACAGTGTTAATATTTTTATACAATAGGATAGATTATTCTCATTACTCTTTAAGAAGTCCTCATCCCCCAAAGTTTTCCCAGCTACCATTTCTCCTTATATTTTCCACAGAAAAATTAGAATGAGAATGTCTGTTTTTAACTATTCCCACAAAACTTATACCTTTATTAGAATGATATTACATTTATAAATTAATTTAGTATGAATAATCTTAATGAGGTCAAATATTTCTATCGAATAATATGGTAAATCAAGTTTTATTCAAACATTACTTTGTGTCCTTCAGTTCTGTTTTAAAGGTTTCTTCTTATTTGGTGTCAAATATTTGTAATTAATTTTATCTCTAAACACTTTATGTTGTGCTAATGCCATATTGATAGATGTTTTAATACTGAAAATTATATTCTTGAAATAAGGGCTATGTGGTCAACTGTGATATTTTTAAATACGATGTTAGATTATGTTTGCTATTAATATGTATTTTGAAAGCTTGTATCAATATTCAAAAGTGAGAGTTAAAAACCTATAGTTTTTACCTGTGTGTGTATGTGCATGTGTAGGTACTTATGATTAATTTTCATTAGGTTTTAGTTTGATTTTATGTGGTATTGGAATTATCTACTTTTTAAGATGTGGAAGAATTTCTCTGTGAAATCATCTGAACATGTGGGATGGTGATTGTAGCCAAACAACTTACTGTATGTCTTCTTTGGAAATAATACTATTTACATTTTTCTACCCCTTCTGGGATCCATTTTGGTCAAATACTTTCCAGGAGTATTATTTGCTTCACTTATGCTTTCAAATTTACTGACATAGATTTGTACAAAATTATTTCTTACTTTGAAGTTATTTTCCTTTTATAATTTTTATTTTTAAATATTTTTGTCTTTTTTTAAATTGGGCTAGGGAGTTTATCTTTTATTTTATTTTTAAAATAACAATCTTTTCAAAGGTCAAAAGAATATTTATACTTCTCAGGAAAGAAAGAAATAAATACAAAAAATACAAATATCTGTTCATTTTGACAGAAAATAAAAATATAGGAGGGAAAAAACAAGAAACTAATTAGATTGGATACTTAGAGGGATAGATAGTATGGAGGTGAAAAGAATGAAGAAATTAGAGGGACATGGGGGGGGTAAAACTTCCTCAAGTATACAATTTTGTATAGTTATAACTCTTAAATTCATTTTTCACATACAAGAAAATTCATCAGGATGTGGCTATAAATAAAAATAGAATATAAAAATAACAAATGAACTAACTATATTACAAATGAATAGCTTTATCATACTGAAAAGGATGGAGAAGAAAAGTAAGTTTGGAAACAGTATTTTGACTACACACTACAAGGATAAGGAAAAACATAACTGTACATAAATATTATATTCTAGCAACTAAATTTGTTTCTCATAGGGATATGGCAAGCAATTCTGAATATAGTTTATGTATATACTAGAATTGAACAATTTAATAAATATGTTATAGATAATGAAAGCATACTTCTTACTTTCAGAGAAATAAGTTACAAGTAAGGAAAGCAAAGAAGATGTATGTGTATACAAAGTTAGTATTCTCACTGAGAAGAGCTAGACACTCAAGTAGCAATGAGCACATCCGACACTCAGGTTATGGCTTCTATACATCATTCTCCAACAGAAGAAACCAGAACTCCTTTAAGAAGTACTACAGTGGATTCCAGGGATGCAGCAGGGAAAATACAAGTTAAGCCTGAAAATATTGCGGTTCCAGAAATAAGGACATCTAAGAAGATGTTTGAAAGAACCCTGGAGACAACTGAAAAGATCCTCCCAATATCCAAAGCTGAGACAATCTGGATAAGAAAAAAGATTGCTGTACCAGAATGTTTATTGCAGCCCAATTCATAATTGCTAGGTCATGGAAGAAGCCCAAGGGCCCATAGACCCATGAATGGATTAATAAATTGTGGTGTATGTACACCGTGGAATACTATGCAGCCTTAAAGAAAGATGGAGACTTTACCTCCTTTATGTTTACGTGGATGGAACTGGAAAATATTCTTCTTAGCAAAGTATCTCAAGAATGGAAGAAAAAGTATCCAATGTACTCAGCCTTACCATGAAACTAATTTATAGCTTTCATAGGAAAGCTATAGCCCAATTTTAGCTCAGGAATATGGGTAAAGGGGAGAGGGAGGGGAGGGAAAGGGGGAGGATGGGTGGAGGGAGGGTGATTGGTGGGATCCATCTATGGTTCATCTTATAAGGGTGCATGTGAATTTTTCTAAATGCAGAATATAATGTCTTAACACAATAACTAAGAAAATGACATGAAGGCTATGTTAACCAGTTTGATGAAAATATTTCAAATTGTATATAAAAATAGCACACTGTACTCCATGACAGTATTAATGTACACAGTTATGATTTAATTTAAAAAAAAGATTGCATTGTAACTTGTAGAATAAAATATTCATGAATACATACAGATATAAATAAAGGATTAAATAAAGGAAAAAGACAGCTCTTCCTTTCAACAGCAGTCTATTAATGAATGGCAGAAATAAAAGGCATCATTACCCAGAGACCATATATTCTTACTATTTTTTTCTATACTTATCCTTAGCCATGAATCTCTATTATCTCTCTATAATTATCTATTTCCATTTTCTTCTTTGCCTTTATCATTGCTATCTACTATTTCTCTTACTAAAAATCCTGTCTTTTCTTCCATTTGTTGGTTCAATATTGAATGGTTTTTACTTCTCTGCCAGCTCATCTCAATCTTCTACAACCTCATCATTCATAACCTGAGATTAGGCATATCTACTCTGTAATGTTCCTTCATAGACATGACCATCTTGCTCATAATTTTAAATTCTTAATATGATGTCTAGTAACATTTTCTCTCTGTTTCATAGGATAACACTTTTCTAATGAGTGTATTTTATTGGTGAATTTTGCTGCTCTCTCCCAATTTTCTCAGATTTTTATATTAATGCTGTGCTTGTTTCTATTTTAGTTATTCATCATTACATTATTTACATTTTATTTTCTTTCACAGGAGGCTCAGTGTCAGAGTGTGGCAGATGATCAGAGTAGCCTTCTCTGGCCATAAAGACAGGCTGTTGGGATAGCTTATGTGTATGACTATCTGTGTGGCTCTGCTTCCTTCCAAACTGATCCAGCCCTGCTCTCTGAAATTCTCACATGCATTGTTTCAAACGAGGGACCTAGTTTACGTACATATATGCTATACATACATATATGCTATAATATTTTTTGGCTATGCCCCCTAAGAGGAGCTAGCATATACATACATATATGCTATGATATTTTTTGGCTATGTCCGCTAAGAGGAGCTAGACACCCCAGTAGCAGTGAGCACACCTAGCACTCAGGTTATGGCTTCTTAGAGGCCATATTTTTGGTTGGCAGTTACTTCAATTTTGCGAGTGATGAACTTTCTTCCCATCTTCCACGTATTTCCTCTTCACTTTCTTCCATGTGACATCGGATGCAACTACCTTTTGCAGCTACTTTTTGGAATCTACATATTTCTCTTAGTTTCACTAAAAATAATTTGTGGTGAGGTTTTTCAATCTCCTTGTTGCTTTTCTTTTTTAAAAAATTATTTTTTGGAGGAAAAACAAACTGTGATGGCTTATGTTCGTTACTTGTATTTTGTTTATAGACCTGATGTTTAAGGTTTAACACCTTGGGCGAAGTGGTTTTTAAACAAGGAGGGATTCACTTGGGGAGTCTTTTTTACAAAAGGCATTTGTCCTTGCCTTGTCCATGCATACGTCCTTCTCGATCTACAGAGTTAGAATTCATGGGTAATGTGGACCTGTGCAAGTCACAAAAGCTCCCCTCAGCTTCTGCTAGAACAACTGCAACGATGTCTTTACTGCCTCCTACTGGCACTCTCATTCCTCTGCACTTTATTCCGTATCCAGTAATTCAATAACTTTACTCAGATTCTATTTTCTTAATCATGTAGCATATGCTGTCTTGTCCTGCACTTTGGAAAGCTTAGAAAGAAGGCCTTTAATAGCAACTTTTTGAATTTTTGATCTTGTATATATTAATACATAACGTAAACTCAAAGCCTTGGTTTTCTCATGGTTTTGTGCATCTGCCTGTTATGTGGCTGGGCCCATTTTTTATATCTCTAGGAATCTCACAGGGTCCCCAGCAAGGAACAAACCCTAAAATAGTAGGATTAAAGATGATTAGGCATAAAGGAGAAAAGAAAAAGAGACATGTGCCTTCACCGAACATATTTGCACAGAGATTGAATATTTGCTTCTTTCGCTGTTGATAACAAATACATCTTCAGTTAGTATAGGAATCAGGGGAAAGTTTTATTATGTTAAACTGCCTGCAATCCTTCTCTGCACTTCTAACACTGTTAATTGCTCTAACAGGTGCTCAATAATTGCTTGTAGAATTGAATCGTTGGGTATGAATGGTTTATAATAAATGAAAAAGAGAAGTAAAACCAAAGCTCTTTCCTTTCCCCATGAGATTATCCTCTTCACCAGGTATGTGTTTCCCCCTTCCCACAGTAAGATCCCCTGGCAGCCAGGTTATGCAATTTAACCAAAAAGACAGAGATTCTGTCCTCTAGCCAGTTACAAAGAACACGAAATAACGTTGAATTCTTTCTGAGCTTCAGGCCTTACTTTTAGTTGTTGTTGTTCTAGATTTTAGATCCATTTTTATGAACCAGAATAAGCTTGTTAGAACAAGCAAAGAGTTTGCTCATAGTTCCATAAACTCTTATTACTATTTGTTATATATATATATTTTTATCATTAATTGTGTGTTTCCGCTAACGGATACATTCTGTAAACAAAAAATTCAGCTTTTGATTTAAAGGTTTCAATTGAGGTGAGTAAATTCACAGGAAACTTTTTGCTCTGCACCTCACTCAATTATTGATAACCCCTCTTACCATATGAATTTTTCGATGCAAGAATAGGTTCTTGTTTTGATTATCATCCTGAAAATAAAAAAGGCTTATATTTGCAGTATGTTTTTATTTCCTTTATCGGGGATAGAGAACACAAGTAAATAACCAGACACCAGCTGTGTTTAGCTTTCCCAAGGTTCAAAATCTTACCTAGGGTGTGAAGAAAAGAGTATCTTGGTCTCCAGATGAGATGATTACTGAAGCAATTGCAGGCTGGTACTGTGAACATCCCCAGCTACAGCACTTACTGATGCAAAGAATAAAAGGTAATACTGGGAAGAACTCGGGTGATCAGAAACTTCTGTGGTTCCTGGATAAGGGGGTGTTAGACATCTCTTCTTTAAGAGAACTGCTATCTATGGGCTGGAGGAGTGTGCCTTTTTTATTTACATGATGGATTTGTGGGTTCTGGGATGTGTGTGTACATTTAAATTTAAAAGAAACAGCCTTCTCATTGTGTTAAAGGCAGACACCTGCTTTGCTAAGGCAGGGCGGGAAGGTACAGATGGACTGTATTGTTAATTTGGTTAAGTAGCCAAATCAGTGCTCAGTGGCATGTTTTGACGGCAGTCAATTTTAAAGTAGAAAGTGACTTGTCCATTAAAAAGAGGGGAGAGGTGATTAGAAAAGATTTCTTTGGAAATTAAATCTGCTTATATAAAAGCATTAAAGATAATAAAGTAACAAGGCTGTTTCCACAGGCCGACTGTCTTGCTAAACGAAACAAACACCAAAACAGTGTCTGATTTTCCAGATGCAGGGACTAGTTTTCAAAAGATGGATTCGTGTTACCCTGGAAAGCTCCCAAGCAAATAATGTCTCTTTATTGGAAGCAAATGAAGAAAAAAAGAAGATCTGGAGGGAGGAGTGGGAGCTACATAATTGTGTTAAAACATAAACTCAGCAGTTCAGATAGGGCTTTGTGGGAGCCCTGGCTTGGGGAGGAGAGAAGCTGTGATTAGAACTACTTGATCAAGTAGCCTTATTTATGAGTTGGAAGATAATGGGGGAAAAACACAGATCTCTAACTCAAGAATTCATTAAGGATTGGATTTAAATGAGATTTGATGCATTCAGGGGATGCAAAAGACTAGTGGTTGGTTGTCCGGCAAGGAAGGCAGAAGAGCAAAATTTTTAACAACTTAGACCCTGTACTCCTGCTGCCTTGGATTTAAATTGTGTCTCCAGGGTAATAGTTGTGTGACTTTGGACAACGCACTCAATCTCTCTGGTTTTGTTTTCTTGCCTTTAAAAGGGGATAAAAACCAGTGTGTATTTCATAAGCTTTGGGGGAAGATTCAAAACACTAATAAGTACAAAGCATCTAGTAAATTGCTGAGCATATAGGTAGACTACCACAGGTCTCAAAATTAAGTTTGTGAACTTGCCACCATGAGTTTATGTTGGCAGCACTGTACAAACACCTCAGTAAGGTTTCATAACGGTGGTACATCAGTGTTTTCCAGCTGTGTGCATGTTGACATGTGGTGGTGTCTTGCTAAGTGGCGTTCATTATTGTTGTTGTGAGTTTTCTTGTGCTATTGTAAGAATGTCAGAGCTTCAATTAGAGTAATGAACAAACAGCACATTTCTTGTTAAACTTGACAAGAGTGGAAGCAAAATCAGAGACATACTAGTCCAAGCTTATGGGGATAATGCCATGAAGGAAACAGCAGGGTACAAATGGATTAATAAACATTTTTTGAGGAGAGAGAAAGTGTCACTGATGAAGAGAAATCAGGGTGGCCAGTAACGGGCAGAACTGACAAAAAAGTGCAAAAATTCATTGAATTTTGCATCAAAATTTTTGCCTGACTCTGAAAAGCATAGCAGACCAAGTAAACATTGATAGAGAAACAGGAAAATCTTAACTGAAAATTTTGGCAAACAATTCATAGCTCTTGCATCACGAGGGAGGGAGTTTTTAGCCAGTAAACAAATAACTATATTGGATCACTCTCCCTACCCATCTGATCTGACCCCTAATGACTTTTTTCTTTACCTGAAGATAAAGGAAATATTGAAAGAAAGACATTTTGATGACATTCAGGACATCAAGAGTAATTAGATAACATCTCTGATGGCCATTCCAGAAAGAGAGTCTGAAATTGCTTTGAAGGGTGGACTGGGTCTTAATATTGGTGCATAGCTTCCCAAGGGGAGTACTTCCAAGGTGACCATAGTGATATTCAGCAAGGAGATATGTAACACTTTACCTAGAATGAGTTTGAGAACTTAATTGTCAGACCCGTTGTACTTACACGTAAACTCTGTGGTATATTGCCAAAATAATAATTTAAGTAACATTAACATTAATATTTTGCTCAGGATTTAAGCTTCAGAGTCTTCCTTGTTTAAAATGATTAACTTGGCTCAGTGCCAGTAGCACAGTGGTTATGGTGTCTGCCCTATACATCCAGACTGGCCGGTTTGAACCTGGCCTGGGTCTGCTAGACAACAATGATAACTGCAACAAAAAAATAGCCAGGTGTGGTGGGCAGCTGTAGTCCCAGCTACTTGGGAGGCTGAGGCAAGAGAATCACTTAAGCCCAAAAGTTTGAGGTTGCTGTGAGCTGTGACACCACAGTACTCTGCCAAGGGCACTATAGTGGGACTCTGTCTCAAAAAAAAAAAAAAAGAGAGAGAAAAAAAGATTAACTCGACTAAATAGTTTTCTCTTGTGTATCTACTAATTGTTTCATCAATCTGGTCTTTGGAATATTTTTCCTACACCTAAATCCTCCAAATAGGACCTATATCAAGGAACTTGTATTGAAAGCATGCATTTAGTTATTTATTTGCACCTCATTCATTCATTCATTTCTTCATTCAACAAGTGTTGATTCAGTAGCTACTATGTACTAGGCCCTGTTGGGAGCCAGAGATACATGTAATTTTTTTTTTTTTAAAGTAGATTCCACTTGAGTAATTCATGATTTGGTAGGGGACATACGTAGTTAAAGAGACTACTTGAACTTAGTTCTGGGTGTTTGAGCTTGGGATTTAGGAAAGGCTTGATGGAAGAAGCAGCATCTGAAGTTGAGACATGGAGGATGAGGAGGAATTACTCAGTTCCAGGGGACTCAGACAGATGAGGAGAACAATGGGGAGAGCAGTTCCAGGAAGGAAGAGAGGGTACAAAGGCAATAGAGTGGGAGAGTTCCTGGGGGACTGTCCAGTGTGAAGGGATAAGGGGTGTGAAGAGAAGAGTGACCAGAGATAAGAGGTGGGTTGGGCTTGTTAACCCTGTCAAAGATACTCATCTTACCCTGAGGTCAGAGAAGAGAAGGGAAAGAGAAAATCCTCACTCTTCAATGGAAATGCTGGTCTATACTTTTTCATGCCATTTTTATTTTAGTTATTCCATTTTATCTTCACAACTTGTCTTAGATATAGAGGGGATAGACATTGCTCTTTAGTCGTCAAGGAAACAGTCTCAGAGATGTGTCCTCCCGGTCACATGTCAAGTTCAATTTTATGAGGCAGTCTGGTGGTAAAAAGTCTCTTCCTTACTTCTCCCAGTACAACCTCTTTCCTCAGATTTAATTGCTGGGATGTTGACTCTGAGATCTTGTTCAGGGAGCATGATTTCTAGTGTACGTAAGGCAAGCCCTTTTGGAAGCAAGGTGATGAGATGGGGGCCCCGACAGCTCCCACATTGACTGATTCCCTGAAGCTCAACATGCCTTGACCTCTCTTTTCCGTTTGGAAACTTGTGCTGGAGCTGTTCTCCTTGAAGCCCATTGAGGAAACAATGTGAGGTTATCTCCTCGATTCTCTCAAATCTCCCTCTGTTGCCCGAAGGAAACTGCTACAATGAATGGGAATGGGGAAAAGGTTGAAGTGCAGCAGTGCATTGAACGCAGATATCAAAGAGGGTCCTGATGCCTAGATAGCAAATAGCATTAAATTGGAGAGGGATTCATGGTCTCAGTAGGCCCGGGTGATGATGTGCACGTGTACATGTGAACACAAGTACACACATACATACATAGCTGCACACATGTGCAAGTGAAAAAACGCAAACAAACATTTAAAAATAGGACCCTGAGCAGCTGGGTTTTTTTTTTTTTTAACCATCTGAATGATTTCTCCCTCTGATTTTTTTAATCCTGGAGAAAGGCCAATAGATTCATGAATGAGTGTAAAATCCTGACAACCAGAGTGAGGGAGAACAAATAGAAAATAATTGGTAAAAGAGTCAACATTTATTTTTTTTTTAAATGACAAGCTTGTGGTGTAGGATGCTATACTAGTTGTAGGGAATAAGGACATTCTTTCCACATAACTAGGGTGCTAATATAAGTCATTATGCACTTTTAAAAAATTATTTTATTTTGAAATAACTTTAGACTAGAGAACTGCAAAAAATGTACATGTAGCCTTCCTGTAGTATCTTTTTATAATACCAACAGCTATGTAACTAGGAAATTATCTCTGGCACGATACTGCTAACCACAGTATAGAACTTACTTGGATTTCACTGGTTTTTTGAATAATATCCTTTTTCTGTTCCAGGACCTAATCCAGGACTGCACATTATATTTAGTTTTATATTTCCTTATTCACTTCCCTTTCATGACAGTTCCTCTCTATTTCCTTGTTTTTCTTGACCTTGACACTTCTAAAGAGTACTTGCTAGTTATTTTGCAGAATGCTGAGAAATTTGAGTTTTTCTGACGTTTTTCTCTGATTACACTGAGGATATGCACTGTTGGGAAGGCTACAACAGAGATGATGGGACCTAGGGGGTACATGACATCAGCAGTGTTACTGGTGACATTAACCTTGATCACTTGGCTAACGTTGATCACCTGTCTGCCTGCATCCTCCACTGTCAATTTACTCTTTTCCTCTTTGATGTGACTAAATATTTGGGGAAGATGCTTTAAGATTATGCAGATATTCTGTTTCTGCCTTCATTTTCAATCACCAATTTAATTATCCATTGGTGGATCTTGCCTGCAGCAATTATTACAGTGGAGTCTAATGGTGATTTTCTATTTTTCTCGTTTCTTTTACATGTATTAATTGAAATTCTTCTGTGAAGAGGAGTTGTCATTTCTCCTCTATTTATTTATTTATTCAGTCATTTATTCCGTATGGACTCTTTTTTGTTGTTCCTTTGATTATAATTCACTATGATGGTTATTTTCTTTCTGGATTGTTTTGGCCATTGGCAGCGTTTTCAGGTTAGCTCCTGTGTCCTTCCCATATGCCCTAATACTTTTTTAATCGTTCCTTATTTTCCGGCACCACAAGATTATCTAGACCAATGGTTCTCAAACTTCCTAATGCTGTGACCCTTGAATACAGTTCCTCATGTTATGGTGACCCCCCAACCATAAAATTATTTTCATTGCTACTTCATAACTGTAATTTTGCTACTGTTATGAATTGTAATGTAAATATCTGATATGCAGGAGACCCCCAAGGGAGTCATGACCCATAGGTTGAGAACTGCTGATCTAGACTCAGTTGTATGTTTTCCCTTGCCCCAGCCCCCGAATCAACCCAGTTCTCCAAGAAACTTAGTTGCTTTTATTGGAGTATGTAATTAAGAAAAACCAAGGTCTGGGTGCAAAGTGTGATTATTGCTACCGAAGTGTCACTGTTTCTAGGTTCTCTCAGTGGACAGTGCTAGGAAATAAATGTATGGGTACCAACTCAGAATACATGCATATCTATATTTATTTCTCTATCATCTACCCCTGTCTTTCTATTCATTCCATATTGCTATTTCTGACTTCAGTTCACCACCATAGGGGTTATTCTAGTCAATCCCCTTTTGTATTTTATTTTTAACTACTTTGTCTCTGTAAGTCTTTGTTCATTAAGTCTTTGTTCAGTAAGAAACTGAACTCTCATTATGTACACAATATATTTAAATATTTGTTCAACACTATGCACTAATAGTTTCAGAGTTTCTAACCCACATTCCTGTGTTAGACAAATTTACCAACTAGTAACAGTCTTGTATAGTCTTTCCTATCTTTACCCTAATAGTGTCTACTCAAAATATTGTTTTCTAAACTTATCTGGGCCAACTACATTCTTCCCCAAAGCCCTCAGTGTGGTTATGTGATTCATCCGTAATTCAGTTAAATTTATTTGCACACAGTCTCACTTCCTATCTTTCCTGCCTTAGTTCTAAATTATTTGTTTTCATTTACATAAAGTATGGCATATTTATGTTTAAAAGTAACCCCCAAACTATTTCCAAAATGACTTTACCATTTTGCATTTTTACCAGCAATGTATGAGAGTCGTGGTTGTTCCACATCCTCATCTGAACTTACATCATCACCATTTCTTGTAAAAGCTGTCCTAATAGGTACAGTGGTATCTAATAGTAATGTCGCATTGTGGTTTTAATTTGCATTTCTTTAATGATGAATGAATTAAATGCTATTTTAATATGCTTATTAACCATCTATAAATCTTTGGCAAAATATCTGCTCAGATGTATTGCTCATCTTTTAAAATGAGTTGGTTTTTGAGTTTTCAGAGATTTTCATATATATTTTGTGTACAAGCCCTTTGTCAGAAATGTGACTTGCAATTGTATTCACCTAGTTTGTGATGTGTCTTGCTATTTTCTTTTCTTTTTTTTTTTCTTTTAACAGTTTCTTCCATGGAGCAAAAGTTTTTAATTTTTAAAAAGTTTGCCATACTTTTTCTTTCATAGACTCTGCTTTTAATGTTGTGTCTAAAAATTTCTCACCCAAGGCCACAATATTTTCTTCTATGTTTTTTCTAGAAATGTTGTACTTATACATTTTACATTTAGGTGCATGATATATTTTAAGTCAGGTGGTTTGCCTTTTTTTGAAGAATAGGCCAAGGTTCACTTTTTTGCATATAGATATACAATATCAAGTACCTTTTGTTGAAAATACTGTCCTTCATTTAATTGCCTTTGTACCTATTTAAAATTCAGTTGACTCCTCGAGTATGAATTTATTTCTGGACTCTCTATTCTCTTCCATTGATCTAAACATCTATCATTTCCCCCAAACCACACTGTCTTGATTACAATAGCTTTATGTCTCAAAAATTGGTAGTGTGTCTCCCTACAATTCTATTCTCCTTTTTCAAAAATATTTTGGCTATGCTAGTTCATTTGCCCTCTTAGGTAAATTTCAGAATCAGCTTAGCAATATCTAAAAAAAGTCTGCTTGGATTTTGATTGAAATTGCATCAAATCTACAGATCAAAGAAGGAAGAACTGATATCAATAGTAATGATATCCCATTTTTCCAAGTAATGAACACTATTTCTTCCTTAAATATTTTGGAAATGTCGTCAGTGCAAAAGCCGGACCAAAGGTTTTCTTTTTTAAAAAATAGGTTTTTAACAATGAATTCTATTTCTTTAATAGGTATAGGACTTTTCAGGTTATCTATCTCTTCTTGAGTGAGTATTGGTGATTAATGTCTCCCGACCAGTGTGATTTAGGATGAGATCTGTGTTGTAATTCTTATCTTTGTTCCTCCGTGTGTGTCTCATTGTCTCTATCTTTAAGATTTTCTCTTTGTCTTTTGTTTAAAGCAGTTTAAGTATTAGTGCTTGAATGAGTTTTCATCTTTAAAAAAATTTTCAGCCATTATTTCTCCAAATCTTTCTTTTGTTCCACTCTCTTTTTCCTGCTTTTATGAGATCCCAATTATGACATGTTTGTTAAAGTGATTTGTGTTGTCGTACAGCTCCTGGATGTTTACTTCTGGTTTTTTCCTTCTCTTTTTTTTCACACTGTCCAGGAGACAATCAAGCATTAACTTTAAAGCACTAATAGAAAAAAAAAATCACTTAACCCAGAATTCTATATCTCTAGAAGATGTCTTTCAAAAATTATGGAGAAATAAGGATTCCCTCAGATAAACCAAAACTGGGAAATTTCATTGAAGCATACCTGTTTACTAGAAATGTTAAAAGATGGTCTTTAAGCAGCAAAAGTATGATAACAGACTGAAACTGGAGACTACACAAAGAAATTATGAATGCTGGATTTTTCTCTTTCTGATTCGATTTGGGTAATTCTATTGAACTATCTTCAAGTTCACTGATTCTTTCATCAGCCATCAGCTATGTTGAGTCTACTTATGAATCTACTAAAGGCATTCTTTACTGTGTTTTTTATTTGTACTGTTTTTGCTTGATTCTTTGGTATAGTCGCCATCTTTCTGCTGAAATCACCCATTTGATTTTGCATGTGGTGCATCTTTTCCTTTAAAGCCTTTAACACATTAAACATTGTTACTTTACTCTGTCAGGTATTTCCAATATCTGCATCATTTCTGAGTCAGAAGTTGCTCTGTAACTCCTGAATGTGGTTTTCTTGCCTTTTTGAATACCTCATAATTTTTGGTTGTTGTTGAGATGGAATACGTGGAGACTGGAATAAGTCGATTTCTTTTGCTTGCAGTGAGCATATCTTTTCTTCTTCTGGGCTTTAGGTGTGAGGGTTTGAGGTAAATCATTTAGAGATTGGGCTGAGTTTGGGGTTTTTTGTTTATTATGGTTACCTTCAGGGGATCACAGTCTTTAAATTCTTGTAGATATACCTGTGGTTACAATGCAAAACCAGATAAATTTATGTTGAATTCTGAATTTTAGGTCTTCTCTTTGTATTGTGTCTCATAAAACATTTTTCCACATTCTTATTTCTCTCCTGTCCTTCTCTCAGCAGTATCCTGCTCTTTAATATTCTCGGAAGCATACTAGCTTAGCGGTGGCTGAATGTGGGGGATATAGTCTCTATGGTTCTGATTGGTCCTGAGTCATAAGCATGAATTGCGTTCCAGGATCTGAAGGGTATGGACTCTTGGCTTCCTTACCCAGGAATGCATGTGCTCCCCGCTCCTTGCAAGCCTGTCCCTTTAGATTCCATGATGTGCAAAACAGGAATATATTCTTCAAAATATTTAATATTTGGAAATAAATTTTCCCCTCCTTCTTCACATATGTATATATACACCTGTGTATATACACACCTCATGCTTGCCTGAGATAATTTCCTCAGATAGGGTCTTATTCCATCTACTTTTGTAAATAAACTCTTTTATCAGTACTAAAGGAAAAGATCTTTCTTTCTCTCTCCCACTCTCTCTGGATTTCATTGCTTGAGTCTCACACAGGTAAGCTGATTTCTGCTAGAAGCAAAGTAACTCCATCATTTTATCCCTTGCAACAATCTCAGAGGGAGCTAAAGGGGCTGGCCTGCTATTCTGCTGTCATAAAAACATTGCAGATTTTGCCTTAGCAACATGGCCAGTTAATTGTGCTCTAACAGAACCCAGGATGGATCTGAGGCTGGAAGAGCTCTGTTCTCTGTTATTATTTCCTCATCCTGTAGAATCACAGAATCATAGTATCTGAGGCTTAGAAGAAATCTTAAAGACCAAACATACAGTGGTTCTCAGCTCTCATTCTGTCACAACATACAAGAGGAATAATGTAGACAAGGACAAGATTCTCCCATTGATGTAGATCGGGCTAGTTTACTCACTAGAGACATAATATGGCTCGTGGATGTGTGCAATTTTTTTTCTTTCACTCCTCTGAGATGTTCCCTATTGATTCAGTAGTTTGTATTGCTTGAAGTAAAGGAAATGATACAGATACATTTTAATGTATATAATTTAAAAAACTCAATCACAAATGTCATTTTAGAGTAGTGTAAAAAATTGTCTCAATTTTTTTCCTGAGAGAACTCCAATTATTGATAAGCTCAGTCCAGACGGACCTGAAATCTATCTCCCTGTAATCTTGCCTGTTGCTTTTACTGTGTATTCGTAGGTCATGAGAAAGTATCTGTGAAGAGGTTGTGGCATTTGGCAGACATTAGTTCCTTCTCTTTCATCTTAGCCAAACCTCAGATGGTACCACTGGACTTCACAGGGCATTTTGCTTGATGATTAAACCTGATTAGCATTCTAGAAGCCAAGATGACAGAGAACATTTTGGATAATGTCCATCCGGGACAAGTATTTAGAACTATTCCATTGAGAGATCTTAGAGGTGAGGAAAGCACAGAGAAGGTTCCCTTTTGTGCTCTCTAAATAGCACTGAATACTGGGCCCACCCTAAGGGGCAGTAGATTCTAAGATGGAAAATTTACCTTTGTGGAAATGCAGTATGAGGGGAAACAAAATTGTTTTCTGAACACATCAAGTTTATATGATAAACTCTTTTGGTAGAGTGGTTAAGAAACTAGATTTCAAAAAGTGACTGCCTCTGGTTGATTCAAAGCTCTGTCACTTACTAGGCCCATGATTTAGGGAAAATTTTTTAATCTTTCTAAACATTAGCTTTTTCATCTATAAATTGGGATTAATAATAGAATTTATAGGGTTATAAAAATCAAATGTGATAAAACATATAAAGCAGCATTAATAAGCATTCTTATTTATATTTAACATTTTACATTTAAGTTTTAAAAATTTCATGGATATGATATTTTTCAAAAATTAAAAACTTATCCAAATTGAAAATCAAACTCATTTAAAAGGGAGTTTCCCTTATCCCTTTATTCATTGGTTGGCTGGTGTTTGGAACCAAGTGACAGCTTTGCCAATCTCATCTGGGCAGCTCTTTTCAAAGAATGTTGATATTTATGAAAATAGAGCTTTTGGATCTCAGGGCTTAATGAGAAGTTACCTCATAATTTAGATGCACGGGATACTGCACACACAAACTGAAAAATATTTTGGTTCAACTATTTGGATTAGGAAATCTGTGCAGACATAGCCAATGTTGTTGTTGGAAGGAAAGTATGAAGAGGCCAAAGTGAAAAAACTCACAGCCTGGGGATAAGAGAAGAATAAAGAGGAAAAACAATTGCATTCTTCATGAGAAGCATTGAGATCAACATTTAAACAACCTGCAATGTTTCTTAGGATCTGGTAGCCAATGAAATGTATGTTTCATGATAATGTTTTTCAGACTTTAAGGTTAAAATGGTATCTTACTCCTTGACTTAACTGAGGTGGGATGTTTTAACATACATTTATAAGCCAAAATATTTTTTTTTCACTGTGAACTCTTTTTTGCATGTCTTTACCCATTTCCATTGGGTTGTATGTTAGTCTTACTCATATTAGGTTCTCTTACTGTTAGTCTAGTTGCGTTGCTTATTAACCCTATACTTGCTGGTTTGTAAAAACTTGATACATGTTAAGAAAATGTTTGTATTTTATATATAGTCAAAATAGTGACATGGCAGTGTCTGTCATGAGACTTGGGGCAGCATCAACAGGTCTTTAAGGTCTGGAAAATGATTGTGTGTGTATTTATTTTATACACTTTTTCATAATAGCAGCATACACTATCCCAGCATACACTAATTAAAAGAAAGTGAAAAAAAGCAAAAGCTTAGTTTTCATTACTGCTTCCTTTAAAACGCCATCTCCAGCTGTGGGCTGTGGGGCGGACCTGTAGTCCCAGCTACTTGGGAGGCTGACGCCAGGAGTTCAAGACCTATAGAGCAGGCTGGTATTCCTCCTTTCTATCTGGGATGTCGTTCTCTCCCTCTTTTTCTCTCTTTTCTACCCACCCCCCAATATTCCCTTCTCTCACTCCTTGCTCTCTGCTCCCTTCTCTCTCTCTCTCTTTTTCATCTCTCTCCCCCACACTCTTCCTTTTCTGTAATATAAAATAAACTTGCACTTGTATATCCTAAAAAAAAAAAAAAGACTTATAGTGAGCTATGATCACACCTGTGAAAAGCCATTCCACTCTGGCCTGGGCAACAGAAAGACTCTAAAAGAAAAAAAGCATTTCTTTCTTATCTATTATCATAAATGCTTGATGCTTGTATACTAATTTTATTCTGAGGCTTCCTAAAAATTTTATCTGTACATTTTAGTCCTGAACACATGTTAAAGTGGGATGAGAATTTAGTTTAGAAGTCCACTATTTTTATTTCCTGTTTTTCCTCCTGGTATAGGAGCAACAAAATACTATTGAGCAACAACAGTATTTTACTTAAGGAAGTTCACGGCATACACTTGTCCCCAGAGTGTGTCTTTATCCCGAACTCTGGATATATATAGGAGTACAATTTGTTGTTTCTCTTATTTTTATCAATAATATCTAGTACTATTTTAAACTTTGAGCATTTAATAATGCTTAGTAACTAGTTAAATTAACTAATTTTAACTGCATAACTACTATCAGTCATAGTAGCAACAGTAGCAAAATTAGCATTAGAGTTGTTGTTTTTAGCCTTGTGTGTATGTGTGGGGAATATAAGAAAATGAGAAGCTATGTTAGTTTCCTAATCTGTAAAACAGGAACAATAACAGTATTTTCTCTGTATTTTTTTTTAAGTTTAAATGAATATAAGTCGCTTGGAACCATTTCGAATGCATAACAACCTCTCAATAAAAATAGCTTTTATTATCACCAACAACTATTAAACCCTAATTCAAGGAGCATTTCCACTCTAGTTTCTCTCAGCCCCTGAACCACACAAATAATTCATCTTTTTCTAGAGGCAACTCGGCTGTTAGAGGAAAGTGCTGAGATGTGAGAGAAGACTATAGGAGCTGGGCGTTTATTGTGGGATCAAATGTGTCCATGGAAGAGTTGACTTTCTCTATTCCCAAGTACACAGTGCCCAGCTCAAATCACTTCCCAAATCTACTCAATTAAGTCCCTTCCTGGGAAAACTAATCCCAGTGGTGGACCCAGCTGCAAGTTATCCAGTATTGTGTGTGGGTGGAGAATTTTAATTATGACTAGTTTGATCTTGTGCTTGACCAGGGGTGAAATGCCAGTTCTTTCCAATGAGTTGTGTATGCGGGCACTGGGAGATGTTCATTACCACAGTGCTTCAGGGAGTGTACCCCCGGCCCATTGTCCTGGTTCATTACTGGATTATATGATTTCATTTTTACGTCCCCAGACTTTAAATGCTATATCCTTTACAATCAAATGCAATTCTTGAGCATTCTTTAGAAACTACAATAGCAGCTCTCTATGGAATGGGATGGGGGGGTGGAGAACATAGGAATAGACCTAATTTGCCAGAACACGACTTAAGAAACTCATATGCTCTATACAGGGCCCAGTGTGTGGGTTCACAGAGAGTTTGTGTTTCACAGGAAGATTTCTGGGTGGGAAACAGGGTTTTGTTGGAATGGGGAGTCCTACATAGAGCCAAGGACCTGTTGCAAAAATGGATGTCCTGTCTGCATAAAAGCCACTAAAACACCTCCAAAGGTAAGAAAGGCTAAAAATAATATCAGCAAATATGATCAACCTCCCTGAGACAGGAGGAAGCTTTGGAAGTATGAGGTGATGTAGTATTAAGACCTTGGCTATAGAAAAGAAATTCATCTCCTCTCTGAAGCCTGCTTTGCACATTCCCCTTGTGGTTCCTGCCACTGGCCATGCACAGAGAGGAGCGCTTGTCAGGAGCTCAGAGCCACCTGCAGCCACAATTATCTTCTCTAGAAACCACAGTCTTGAGGGTGCTCTTACCTAGGCCCACCTGGCAAGTACAGGAGTCTGCGATTCTACTTTGCAAGTGCAGGAGCCGAGATCATAGGGTTAAAGGTAAGCAGATTTTTTACAAGTTAGGCTGTCAGAATGAATGCACTTTTGTGTGAAGTCCTGGGATGTTGACCACAAAATCATTAACTTTATTACTCTTTCAGCTGTCTTCACTTTCCTCCTCCTATCCATTTCCCCTGCATTTTTAGATCCTTTAAAATCAGCTTGAGACAAGTATAAAACAAAAGATTGTTCAACTAAACCTCGCATCTTAGGATTTTGTTGGAATTACTGCCCTATCCTCCAACAGCCCTTAGCCAACAATCACAACGAATTCATGTATTAATACCATAGTATCCTCAACATCAGTCCTCACTGTGGCCTGTTAAATAATTCAGGGTATGTGCTCTGCACTGGCTCCCAGAGTTCCCAGCAGGCTAAGTTCCACTTGTGTATGGTTGTAACTCACTTATTGATGTCCTTCCCCTCCCTGTCTCATTTCCCCCATACTCTACCCAGGTTTCCTAAATTGTGTCCCAAATCTCAGTCACCTGCCCTCAAATCCTAATTTCAGACTCTGCTTCTGGGGAAATCTAAAAACACCCTTGCACATATTTTTGCTGTTTTTCTCTAGCACAAGGTCTCCTAAAGATTTGTTAGCTCTGGCCTCTATCCGTTGATAAATTTGTTGAGATCATTAGCCATGGCTCCACAGCTTTACCTTTTCATGCTTTAGCACGTAGACTCAGTATACATTTGTGGCACTGAATTAAATTTAATTTGGACGACTTCCTAGCTGGTTACAGTAGAGCTGGAAGGAAGCGTCCAGGGCTTCTGACTCCAGCTGTTCTCTTTAGGCAACACCATCATCTGCCTCTTCTGTGGTGGGCTCTGCTGCTTATGACAACCCATGCCTCCGTCTCAGCCCTGAGCAAAGGGTAGCCCACCCTTGGCTTTCTAATCACTGCGTTCCTTATCTCCGACCATGGTCACTTGTTCAGGGATTCACACTGAATTACTGAGATGATTTATATGAAGACATTTGATGAAACCACCAGAGAAAAGGAACTTGTTCTTTCCCTTTTTTTCTTTCTTTTCCCCTCCGTCTCTCTCTTCCATCTTTTCCTCCTGTCTTTCTTCCCTCCTTTCCTTCCTCCTTCCTATTATTATTATTATTGGAATTACTGAGTTAGCAGAAATGCAAGCCTAGGGCTTCTTGATGAACATTTTGACTATCCAAAGAAGAGAATCTGCTTAAAGCAAAAGCAACAGAGAAAAAGAAATGGGGAATGTTTAGGAGAGAGAGAGAGAAGGACAACAGAGACTCTAAGGACATCACTTCAGTCTGCTTGTGCAGCTATAGCAAACTACCTAAGGCTGGGTCATTTCTAAACAATAGGAATTTATTTCTCATAGTTCTGGAGACTGGGAAGTTCATGACCAGGGTGCCAGCAGATTTAGTGTCTAGGATGACCTGCTCCATCAATGGTGTCTTCTCATGGAGGCATCATCACATGATGGAAGGCAAAGGGCAAAAAAAGGACACACTCTGTGTCCTCACATGGTAGAAGAACAGCGTTCCTTCCATGTAGGAGACGCCAAGAGCCAAATGACCTCTAAGCAAGATGATTTACAGCTGAGGAGTGGACTCTCCAGCGACTTGTCCACAGGTGCTCCTTATGGAGAAGGAGCCCATGCCCTCAGCACGTAGTCATTGTTAATTTCTCCCCTCACCTGTATCATTCCGTTTCAATAAAAGGCTGGTGCAGAGGTTGCTCGAGGCTACCTGGAAAGTAAGGGCTAGTCCACCTTCCACAAACTTGTACTTCTAATCCGCCTCTCACCTGGTTCCTTCCTGCGCTAACCGAGACCAGGGCCATAGGAGCCCGATGGGTCGTGACATTTTGGCATACTCGGCAGGATATAGCAGGACACAACAGGACACCAGGGACGTGGACCAAAGGAGACAACACCTGGATGTAGGTGAGGCCTTTGGTAGACAGTGGAAGGAAGTCCGAAGGGAAACTCCATTCAGGGAAAGTGGGACCTTTGGCCAATTTAGAAATTAAGAAACCGCGCTCAGAATAAGTAAGGTGTCTGATAAAGTGAGCAAAGACATGGGTAACTTTCTGTTTGGGAAGTCGCGAGAAGTAGAAACTGAGGAAGAAAGCCATGTTCAATCCGTATCTGAAAGTGAGGATAGTGAGGTTCAGTGGGAAACTGGACCTAAGAAAAATTGGGAAGCAATAGGAGCCCATGGGTCACGACACTTTCAGTTCCTCTGGTTCCTTCTCGCCCTTTGAAAGGCACGAAGGCCTTCATGTAGGTGGAGCCTTCACGACTTAATCACATCCCAATAGTCCCCACCTCCGAATACCACCACAATGAGCCTTAAGTTTTTGCACATGAGTATTTTTTTGGGGGGGGGAGTATGCAAGCCGACCGTAGCAGACACTGTTTTACATACAGATCACTGTCTTGCATACAGATTACCAACTGAGCAAGCCAATGTGTTACCATTTTTGCTTATGTCAGTTGAGTTTCTAAGAGCCATAATACAAACTCTTGTTAAATTACCCACTGTGCCACCAGACCCTGACCAGGTACTGAAGATTCAGGAAAACCCACCATGCTGTCACTATCCATGGAGAATTTGCTGATTAATGGGCAACTCGAGGAGCAACACTACAGCGTCACGCTTTTAATCTCCCCGGCTTCCTCTTTGAGAAGCCATGCTGTTTCTTCTCTTGACTTTCAGCAGGCACAAAGAAGCTGGGTTATTTTCCTTTCAATTTCTTCAGTCACACGAAACTCCTTTCTAATACGTTTTTAAGAGGCCAGACTATCCTGGTGGTTCGTTCCCTATGATGAATGTTCCCATTGCTTATTAACCTCCAAAATAGGCAGCCCCCACTATTAGGGCTTATGGTCTATACGAGACGACATAAAAATAAGACACATTCTTCCCCATGCACATTTCAAATGAAATGTAACAGAAGAGAAATAAATAAAAATGGGGGGGGGGGAATGCCTTAAATGGTGTATGTTGGAAAATGTTATATGGGCAATAATGGTGCTTATATGGGCTTTGGGCAGAGACTTTGATAATGAAGGTTAAATGAGGGAATGTTACAAAAAATGTTCACTGTTCATAAAAATAAATCTCTGGCATGAACCAGAATGAAATAAAGAGAGTTGCAGGCACCAGGAGCAGCTGGGGTGACCTCAGCCTCCGGTTGGTAATAGCCAGCCTCGCTGGAACCACACACTCTCCCCTCAGCGGGACTCTCTTAGCTCTCCATCACGAAGACACTGAGTTCCACGGGACTGGGTGGCTCTTCAGCCTTCTCACGGAAAAACAAAGCCTGGCTGCTTTTCTGCATTTTCTCTCCTCGGGTCCTGGCTGAGTTTCTAGGGACCTGACTTTTGTAGGTTAAAAAGTCTAGCAGTTTCAAACACAAACGTCCATGGGGGGGCAGGCAGGTTGTGAGTAAGTGAAGCAGACTCAGAAGGGACAGTGGCATATTGGAAAAGACATGGCCTGTCTGAAAGGGTCATCACTACGAGACTCCAGCTAGCCGTGGGAATGCCAGCCCCACAGGGCCAAATCTTTCCCTTGTCGAGGATAAACTGAAATCTAGATTTTATATGAAATTGTCTGCACTTGATCTTAGCCAGAAGACCAAGAAGTGATATAGGAAATTTTCTGAACTTTAAATATTGGCAACAAATCAATTTCTGTTTATATATATGATATACATAAATAAGTATATGTAGCATAGGAAGCAAAAAAAAAAAATGTTTATGGAACAGAATTGACCTAGCAGCAGCCAGTTTGCCATCTCTTGCTAGGCGAACGCTGAGATTATAATTACCATTGTTTGGTTTCATTAATTATTCCCGCTGAGCTCTGAGATAAAGTCCTCCAGGGTGCGCAGTCCTGAGAATACTATGTATTAGAAACTGCCATTCATTAGCATATACTATGTGCTGGGCATTTTGTTGTAAGCTTTACATGGATTATTTCAGTACATCCTCCCTTCATCCCTAAAAAGGAAATGCCAGTGGTGTTATCCCATTTTAAAGATCGAGAAGCTGAGGTTTTGAGGATTGAAATAATTTGATCTAGGTTACTGTACGGGATGTTCTTTGTACACCATCTCATACCTTCTTGGCCTTCCTAGCCTTTCTGGCTTCCCATGGTAGCCTGTAGTTGTTAATAAGCTATGGCCAAGGCTCTGCCAGTGTGAGCAGAGGCCAGTGAATAAAGGCTCTTGGCCCTGGCTGACGGGTCTGACACATGTTCCATGAGTCTCCTCAGAAGGTCCTGTGTGAAGTAACCACTTGCCGGCAGTCGACTTCTTTTTCCTCCTTCCATCTTCACTTCCCTGCCCTTTATTCCAGGGATTACATTCCCTGATAAACCATCTCCACACACATCTTTCTCTCGGGTGCTGCTTTTGGGAAACCCAGGCTGAGACAGCAAGTGGGGAAGCTGGAATTTACATCTAAGTGTAGTTGGTCACCAATTGAGTATGTTATTAATATGCCACCACTAAAGCCTCTGTCAGTGATTTGTAACATTTTCTATCTTATGGTACACTTGAACTTGTAGTTAAACTTGCAACACAAACTTAAATTATGTTGATCAAAAAAAAAAAAAGAGTGAAAGAAAAAAATATATGGCTCAGCACCTGTAGCTCAGTGGCTAGGGCGCCAGCCACATACACCAGAGCTGGTGGGTTCCAGCTCGGGCCTGCCAAACAACAGTGACACCTACAACCAAAAAATAGCCAGGCTCTATGCCTGGTGCCTATAGTCCCAGCTACTTGGGAGGCTGAGGCAAGACAATCGCTTAAGCCCAGGAGTTTGAGGTTGCTATGAGCTGTGACGCCACAGCACTCTAACAGGGGTGACATAGACTCTGTCTAAAAAAAAAGAAAGAAAAAAATATACTTACTGTACTTTGAACTTCTCTTGAAAGAAAGTAATGATTTTTTCAAAATTTTGTGGCACAGCTAAGATTCTCTCACAGCACCCCAGTGTTCCACGGCACGCCAGATGAAAATCACTGCTCCAGTGTGAACTCCTTTACCAGGTTCTTCCCAGTGTGGTTGGCCCTGAAAGAAAACTTTATTCAGAGCACAAGAGGCTCAGAAAGGACTCTTAAACCAGCAAGAAAGGAGGATGATAGTATAGGGTAGCTGGTATCCAGAAATCTGTTCAAGTGGGAAGCAAAAAATGTGCAATGTTATTTTAGTTCATTATGCTGTTGTGACCGCATAAATGATCACACGAGACACGGATTGACAGTACACGCTGCAAGAGGTGAGGCTAAACATAGGTGCAGGATAGCCCTGAGCACTTCTCACAGTCTTTTTATTGACAAAATACATAATGGGCAGAAAGATTACTAAGCAAAGACATGCAGGGGCTGTGTGCTCAGGGAAATGATCTCATAGGTGCCAAGAGAGTATGCACTCAAGGAAATGATCTCCAAAATACTACATGCAATTTTTCTCTACTAATCCTTTAAGAAACTGCCATAAAATGCTTAATATTTAACATTAGTCTTACTACTGCTGAACTTTGCTCCTCCAGGATTACTGAGTTACTTGGTGGCTTGTCTTCCAAGTCACAAGAGATTTCCAGGCTTGCCAGGAGAATGTCTTGTTCTCAGTAATTCCTCAGATGAGTTAAGATATCAGTGGCTGTTGTAGTAAGTATGATGTTTAATCCTCTATATTATGCATTTTATTTTTTGGCACCTACTATATGTCTGGCACTGTGCCAACTACTAAGGATGGCAGCTGGAACTATAGGAGTAAAAATAGAGCCTGAAGACCAATTTTTAGACATCTTTAGTAACTTTAGACCAAGTTGTGTATCTCAAATGCTCACAGAGGCCAAGCAAGAACCTTGAGTTAAACCAGCCTGGGCTATGTTTGTATATCAAACACAAGTGCATAGTCCTCCTTCCCTCTCAGAACTAGGCTTACCATTTTCTCCTATTTTTCTGCAAATATATGGCTATCCCATTCTGCAAAACATTTTCCCACTTTTAGGTAGACATATGGGCATGAAAACTATCTTGCTTTCTTTTCAGTTTTAACTAAAACGGCCATGCAAGGGTAATGACAAATGGCAAGGGACCCTGACAGGAAGGCTCTGGAGGCTGAGAACTGGGGTGCCTGGCACTTCTGCCAGCTATGACTGGGTGCCATGGGCTGTGGCTGGGCTTGAATGCGGGCCCCACAAGCTCAGCTCTCCATATTGTTCAAGAAAAGTCAGAAGCCCACAAAAGTTTATGAAATCTCCACATTTTCAAATGTTAACAAAAAGTTCAAATTTCTCCAATACAGCAGGCAACTGAAGACTGCCCGAGCATACAGAACATGTCCCCAGGGTGCATGTACAGCCAGGCCACTGTTTACTCACTGTGTTGTAAGCTCAGCCTCTTTCTCATTCAAAGTCTTCAAACCACACAGAGCAAGACTTGGAGACATTGGAGGTTTTTTTTGTTTTTTAAATATATACCTCATCTCATTTACTTAATTATTGTGTTGAGACATTTATACTCTACACTAATAGATCTGACATGTACCCTTGCATTATGCACCATAGGTGTGATCCCACCATTCACCCTCCCTCAATCTGACCTTCCCATCCCCTTCTATCCCCCCTCCTCCCTCCTTCATCTTGGGCCATAGTTGTGATCTATTCTTTATATGAGTACAAATGATTGTAAATTGGTTTCATAATAACACTGAGTACATTGAATATTTTTTTCTTCCATTCTTGAGATACTTTACTAAGTAGGATATGTTCTAGCTCCATCCATGTAAACATAAAAGAGGTAAAGTCTCCATTTTTTATGGCTGTATAATATTCCATGGTATACATATACCACAATTTATTAATCCATATTCATGGCTCTATGGGCACTTGGGCTTCCTTCATGGCTTGGCTATTATGAATTGAGCTGCAATGAACAATCTGGTACAAATATCTTTGTTACAAAGTGATTTTTGGTCTTTTGGATATATACCTAGTAGAAGAATTGTAGGATCAAACAGCAGGTCTACTTTTAGATCCCTGAGTGTTCTCCATACTTCTTTCCAAAAGGGACATATTAGCTTGTACTCCCACCAACATCTGTAGTTTTGGGATTTTGTTATATGAGCCACTCTTACTGGAGTTCGATGATATCTCAAAGTGGTTTTGATTTGAATTTCTCTGATGATTAAAGATGATGAGCATTTTTTCATGTGTCTGTAGGCCATGTGCCTATCTTCTTCAGAGGAGCTTCTGTTCAAGTCCCTTGCCCACAATGAAATGGGATTACTTGTTCTTTTCTTATTAATAAGTTTGAGTTCTCTGTGGATTCTGGTTACCAGACCTTTGTCAGAAGCATAACCTGCAAATATCCTCTCCCATTCTGAGGGCTGACGTGGAGACATTGTTATTGCACTTGGATGCCCTTGGGTTTGTCCTTTAGGAATAACTTCTTTTCCCCACTTTCTGTTACCTTCTAGGGGACATAGGCTAAGACGTGTGTGTGCATGTTCATTAAAAGCTCAAAGGTAGAAACATTTAAGCAAACAAATAACTACATTGACTTTCTTCAGAGCCCATGTAGGGGGCAAGAAAAAACAGATTAGATATTTTAACAGGTGTCTTTCCTGATGGCGGGCAGCATTGAACCTGGTATGTAGAGTTAAAAATTAAAAAAAAAATTTTTTTAAGCAACAGGAAAGGGAGTATGTGGCTTTCTTTTTTGTTTTCTTTGTGTAAAACTATGGTGTCACCTGACCAGATTTCTACTGGCTTTGATGATTAGTTGGCTATTTTAGTAGTTCATTGTCTCAGCCTTTAGTAAGAGCCCCTCCTAAATGGGTCTCACTATGTCATAACTGTATAAAATATTCATTAAGATGGTGCTTTTAATGGATCTGTTTGGAATGAACTCGAGCACAGGGAGAAATGTGCTGATTTGTGGAGCATTCAAGCTGTTCCCGGGCTGTGTCTGCCCCAGGCTCTGCCTCTGCTGAGGCGTCTCTGTCTGTCTCCTTTGCCTAGAGGTTCTCAACTCAGAGATGGGACTAAAACCCTGCTGATGGGGCTAAAAGGGCTTGTTTGGGGCCAGAAGTATTTTTCCTTTTGCATGCATGTGCTCCAACATGGTGTTTTTTATCTTGTGTTGAAGGGAGGCAGCCACTCCTAATCCAAATTACACTGGAGTGTGTTTCCCACATACAATGGTCTAGAATGTGAAAGCTCCAGCTCCAGGGTTAGCAAAAGTTGTTTCAAATCCTGGCTCCTTCACTGATTTCTTGTGTCATTTTCAGGCAAGTATCTTAACATCTCTGAGCCTCAGTTTCCTCATCCTTTAAACTACAGCAATTTCTTTCACAGGGCATTTGTGAAGATTGAATGGGGTGATTTGCAGAGAACATAGCCTAGTGTCCAGACATATTAAAATTCTATTAACCTCAGCCATTATTATCTGAGTGGTAAATACCCAATGCCCACCCCAGAGCAAAGCCCTTTTAAAGGCTGTAGGGAGCTTTCTGATCATAAATGCCATTTAATTCTTATCTTGTCCATAGAGCAGAGTACCCTTAAACAAATGGAAGGTTGTAAGCCAAAAAGGTTAGGTGAAATGATCAAGATTGCTCTGTCAGTTGGTGACGGCACCTGGAAATAGAACTAGATATTTTGATTCCTTCTTCAGCATTAATTCTGATCCTTTGTATCAGGTAAGGGCCTTTTCTTTTCCTTTTTTTTACATTTCTAAATATAGTATGTAGGAATCTGAAATCATGCCATTGTAACCTCTGTCTGTCATTTGATTTCTACCTAGGCCTCTCTGTATTTTTAATGCCTGAGAAGTCACCTTCTTTCTGGCCTTTGGAAGCACAGTGACAGAAATAAATAGTACTAATGAATCCTCCCTCTCTTAGCCCCACCAAACTCAACCCCTGGAGTCTGGAGTCCTGGTTGAATATCCTAAAAGCCCAGCATACTCCCATTTCTGCCCACCCCATCCCTCTTCTCCCTGGTATTCAATATCCTCTGTATCTGTTAAGGACCTGTTACCCATTTGGGGAGTGACTTTGGGCAAATTGCTTCACTTTTTGGGTCTTTGTTACTTCCTCCTTAAATTAGAAAAGATTATTAACTTATTAAAAAGGGAATGATACTTCCCCATCAAGGTATGGAAGAAATTTATCAAGTATCAACTTTATCTTTTGCCCTCTGAGGCTGGGTGGGGCTAGGACTTTATTTTCATAATCTTCAAATTGAAGTCACAAACAATTAACATAAAATTGCTGGAATAATGAAACAGCTGTTTCCCAGGGCAGGGCCCATGAAGTGGCAGAGATGGAGTGATCATGTGGGAATGGACCTGAGCAGCCTCAAATAGACTCTTCCTAGGTGTCTCAGTCCTGGGAGGGAAACAGGCTCATCAGGATCCTGATTAAACAGGGATTGCCAACGGCACTCTTTGTAACCAGGCAAACAAGACCTTTTTTTTTTTTTTCCTTTTCACTCTTAAGACAAAGATCTATCAAGATTTAATCACACTGCTTTATTTCCACTGATCTAACCTTCTATTGTTTCGGAAGAACATTTTTACTTTGTCTCCAGGCCCTAAAACGTGTGGCTGGTGGGAGACATGGTCCCTTTAGGGTTTTTACTTGAGTGGGAGAAGCAGAGATTGCTTTTTGTTCCCCTTTGACTTCTGAATTAACATGAAATTGAAGATGACTGTAGCTAGGAAAAAAGGAAAGAAAGAACAATGGGAGAGGAGCCGGTTTGAAGAGTGTGTCTTAGAACCCCAGGGAAGCCAGGGAAGCGCTGTTTCCATCAAGCTCACAGTTCCCTTCCAGGCCATCAGCAAAATGAAAGTGCCTCACCCAACCAAATTTAAACCTTCCATCTAGGTCTCTTAAAACCTTCTCTGGGGAGTATGAATTCCTCTAAGCTGATTATCTCAGCCAAAGTGCAGGTGCCACCTGTACTCACCCCTTGGTCCTCTTCCCATTTTAATAGCTCAGTCTGGGCCCCATGACTACATTGATGGCAGCATGAGGGTGGCTGCCTCTGAATGTGTAATTGAGAAGCAACATAGACACTGACGCCTCAGTATTAATTAACAGGATTTGTTGTTTATTGCTGTCATGTCAACCAATCACTTTTTGCAGAAAATTAATTAAACCATGGGTAGGGGTTTTGGAGCTCCCTCCACAAGGCCTAGGGCTGACTGGAAGCCTTCGGGACTGGAGAAAGGAAAGACATCTACAGCTTGAGTTGTGTCTGAGCTTCATCTAAACCTCAGACCTATATTCTACTGCTGAAAGAATGGAAAGGGATACGGACAAGGGGCAGTTTCTCCCTTTCGCTCTTAATTACTCCTCATTTTTGCCCTTGGGTCATTCCTCTTCACCTCCTTGCTTTGACTGTCCTTGCTACCTGTGAGGTAAATCAACTCATTTTCCTGAGAAGATGAAATATGGAATAAATAATGGCAAAATAACAGGAAATAATAGGAAAGACAAGGTAGAACCTGCTCCGATGTGGTCATCAGATGGCTTGTAATAGATGGGAAGGCCCAGATTGCAGTGTTCTGTTCTTCTAAAGTGTCCTGCATTAGCATCTTTGCATCCTTCCTCCTTTTCCTTCCCCCATTTCTCTTCTTTATTATCATCATTTTTTTTTTTTTTTGAGACAGGGTCTTGCTCTGTTACCTCCAACTCCCAGGCTAGCCCAACCTCAAACTCGTGGGCTCAAGTGATCCTCCTGCCTCAGCCTTCCAAGTGAAGCCAGACAAGTGGCCTCCAAGATGGAGTCTGAGAAGCTGAGCTGAAGCAGTACAGCTGACCTAGTCTGCTGAGCTCTTATTCTTTCCCCACACCCCCATGATTATCTAGTTAAGGTTTCACCATGACTGTGAGGTTGTTTGTCTCGGGAGACTTTGAGGAAGTAGTCGTACCCAGACAATAAGTGTTGTGATGTTGGTAAAGGTTACTTTGATAACCTGATGTTTTCTTTGATGATTTTCTTAGATATTTTGTTAAAGTAAAAATTACCTTCATGTTTTCTAAACATTTTGCATTGTTAGAGCAAAGACTACTTTGATGTTGTTTTCTGTCAGATAAAGTTGAAATTTTCTGGGTTTGTTTCCTGGTGTTTTTATTATAAAAGTCGATAGAGTTGAAACTAAGGCAGCACAGTCTTTGAGAGACTACTCTCTCTATTCTCTAGAGTTGCTGGCCTTCTGACAATAAAGTCTTGTGGATCCCTGTCTCTACATCTCGCTGACAGTTACAGGTGGCCAGCCCCTCTTCATCCAGTAATATAAGTGGTTGGGACTATAAGTAATCACCACCACACTTGGATAATTTTTCTGTTTCTTATAGAGACAGTGTCTTGCTTTTGCTCAGGCTTATCTTGAACTCCTGGCCTCAAGTCTTCCTCCAATCTTGGCCTCTCAAAGTACTAGGATTATGGACTTGGGCCACCACACCCAGGCCATCTCTACTCTTCTTTTATTCACTTTCCTGGTGGAATATAACTCATATTTCAAATTTTTTGAACAGTTGTTTCATGATTATGAACTGAAATGGTATATATTTATTATATAAGAAAATCAATTAAAAAAGAAATGTGTGATGAGGTTGTCAATTAGACAATAATGTATAATGACTTCTTTCCCTTTTTTCAGTGAGATTGCTGGATTGAATATTAGGTCTGCTATTGGTTCTTTGAGAAATCTTCACACTGCTGTATGGTGGTCCCCTTGATGAGTTACAATATGTGGTATTTGTTTTTTTCATTCCTGAGATACTTCCCTTAGGATGATGGTCTACGATTCACCCAAGTTGCTGCAAAAGACATTATTTCATTCCTTTTTATGGCTGAGTAGTACTCCATGGTGTGTGTGTGTGCTGTGTGTGCATGCATGGGTGTATATCACACACACCACATTTTTTTTATCCACTCATCAGTTGATGGGCACTTAGGTTGGCGCCAATCTTTGCAATTGTGAACTGGGCTGTGATAAACATTTGTGTTCTTTGCCTTTCTGTATAGCATTCCTTGCCTCTGAGTATAAGGCACAACATCTGCCTCACAAAGATCTTATGACCTACTTTCAGGCAAGTTGGTCAAACAGTGACCTTTCTGTGTTTCGCAACTTGCTTAGGGGGATAAAGAAGATTGGCAGACAGGAAGGTGGGGGAAGGTCAGAGAGGGCTTGTTCCTCAGGCCCTCTGTCTCCTTAAACTCAAAAGTTCTCAGCATGCCAAGGTGCCATACTTGGGGGCATTGTGTTCTGAGCCCCAACAAATCTGTATATCAATTTGGAAATATCACCATCATAATAATATTAAATCTTTCAACTCATAAACATTGGCTATCTCTCCATTTATTTAGGCTTTCTTTAATTTCTTTCAACAGCAGTTTATAGTTTGCAGTATAACAGCCTTGAACTTCTTCTGCTAATTTATTTATGAAAGTTTATTCTTTTGATATGATATAAGTGGGATTGTTTTATTTACTTCATTCGATTATTCATGGCTAGCATATAAAAATACAACTGATATTTTCAGTATTGATCTTGTATTGTGCAATTTCACTTAACTCCTTTATTAGATCTGAAAGTTTGTTAGTGAACTCCTCCTCAAAACCATGTCATAGTTAAATAGAGGTAGTTTTATATCTTCCTTTCCACTACGCGTGGCTTTTATTTTTCTTTCATTTTAGTTTTCTTGCCTAATTTCTATAGCGTACCCCACCCATGTAATGCTGAATAAAAGTGGCAAGAGGAGATATTCTTGTTTTTTTTCATAATGTTAATGGGGAAACACTCAGTCGTTCACCACTAAGTCTGATTATAGCTACAGATTCCTTATCTTTTCTTATCTTTATCTTTTTTGTATCTTTACCTGGAATATCTTTTTCTACCTCCATATCTCTATTTTTCAAACTATCTTCCATCAATGAAGGTCAAATGCCAACCAGATATTATCCCTTCCACCCTGGAATTTCTCTAACAATTGGCTGATTTAATCACACAAAGCATTTATTATATTGTAACTTTTCCTATAGTTATGTGTGGGGTCATTCTGGTAAGCTGCCTCCTGTTTATCTGATCACAGTACCCAGCACAGTCTCTTTTAAAGCAGACTGCATTTGCTTATTTTTGCATTCATATTCCCCAGGACAAAGAGTTGTAAATAATAAGTGCTTATATGGTTTTCGAGTGAATGGATAAAGCTAATTTACACCGAGATGTCAGTGATCTATGGAAGATTAATGTGTTGCCTTTCTAGGATATTTAAATTTGAATGGAGGATCAACTAAAAGTGAATTAATCTCCAAATTATAAGAATATCACCAAAAAAAAAAAAAAACCTCAGTTTTTAAAATAAGCAAAAGATTTGAAAGACATTTCACCAGAGAAGATATAGAAATGGAAAATAGGCACATGAAAGATATTCAACTTCAGTCATTGGGAATTGCATTAGAACCAGGACGAGACACAGATCTGTTAGAATAGCCAAACAACAACAACAACAAAAACAAAACAAACCTGACAACATCAAGTGCTGACAAGGATGTGAACTAACTGAAACTCTCATAATATTGCTGCTGGGAATGCAAAATTCTGCAGTCAATTTGGAAAATAGTTTGGCAGTTTCTCATAAAATTAAGCATACATTTCCCATATGACCCAGTGATTCTATTCTTACGTATTTATATAAGTGAAATAAAAACCTATGTTCAGGAAAACTCTGTGCACAAAGGTTTATAGCAGCTTTGTTTATCATCACCAAAAACTGGAAACAATCCAAATGTCCCTCAGCTGGTAAATGGATTAACGATCTGTGAAACATCCATACGATGGAGTATTACTCATCAATAAAAAGGAGTAGGCTAATGGTACACACAAAAATATAAATGAATTTCAAATGCAATCTCGAATGGCGGGTAGCAAGTATAATTAGCTTAAACTAATGGAATGTGTTCTTTCTTTTCTTTTTTTTTTGGGGGGGGGTTGTAGTTGTCATTGTTGTTTGGCAGGCCTTGGCTGTGATTTGGACCCGCCAGCTCTGGTGTATGTGGCTGGTGCCTTAGCCGCTTGAGCGACAGGTGCTGAGCCTGGAATGTGTTCTAGTTGAATTCCAGGCTAGAGTATTTGAACCAACATGAAAAACTTCTTTGATGACTCCCCTGCTCCTTCAATAACTATAATTTGAGCCATATAATTTAGCACACCCAAATGGATATGCTGAGTGTATGTCTACAGTGTATGATTACATATTGCATGGCATTATGGAAAAAGGTAAATTTGCAGCATACAGAGATGAATAAGTGGTTGCCAGGAGCTAGGAGTTGAAGCTGATGACGTCTCTTAACGAATAGAATCAGAAAGTATTTTGAGTAGTATAAAAGTGTTCTATATCTTGATTATGGTAGTGGTTATACAACTGTATGCATTTGTTTAAATTCATAGAACCGTACATCATGAAGAGTGAACGTTACTGTATGCAAACTAAAAATAATTATTTTAAAATAACATCACTAATGACTCTTTTAAACAGAGGTGGGGTATAAAACCTGAGGTTTCATGGGTTATATAGGACAAGTGACTTGGGTTAAATGTGGCTCCCTGACCTCCAGCTAAGGAGCACTACTGAGTAGTGACTTAACGTTTTAGGACACAAAGGAGAGCATTGACATGCCAGACAGAGAAGTGGCCAATAAAATTAAACAAACAAACAAACAAACAAATAAAACTTTCCAAATAGAAGTAAGGTCATAGAGTAGCTACTTCAGTTGTGAGTTGTTTGAAGAGAAGGGGGCCAGCAATAGCTTGCTTCTTGTTAAGAAGATGTGGAAGAAACAAAAAAGAGACATAAAGAATAGGATCATAGGGCGGTGCCTGTGGCTCAGTGGGTAGGGCGCCAGCCCCATATGCTGAGGGTGGCGGGTTCAAACCCAGCCCCGGCCAAAGTGCAACAAAAAAATAGCTGGGCATTATGGTGGGTGCCTGTAGTCCCAGCTACTCGGGAGGCTGAGGCAAGAGAATCACCTAAGCCCAGGACTTGGAGGTTGCTGTGAGCAGTGTGACGCCACAGCACTCTACCAAGGGCCATAAAGTGAGACTCTGTCTCTACAAAAAAAAAAAAAAAAAAAGGAATAGGATCATAAGGTTAGTTCCTTCCTGAGTGATTATTATCAGCAACATTCTGGAGTCCAGAATGGTCCTCATTGAAAATCTCGCATAAACCTCGTTGTAGAATACTTGCTCTCCAACATCAGCTTTCCAGGGATTTAGCTAAGGGCACAAGGGATGTAAAAAGATCTTGATGAATCCCAGTGCTGTCATTTACAATCCCAGAGCCCTTGAAAACACCACTGTGCCTTTATGATCTTCAGTTTCTCCATCTATAAAGCAGGGTTAACAAGCACATATCTTTGGGTGTTGAGAGAATTAAATGAGATAATGTGTGTATGGCACTGAGCACAGTATCTGGCCAGTAGGAATCTCTTAGTAACTGCAGAGAACACTACACTGCTGCCTGTTTGTAGAAGCATGCATATGCTTATTTTTTTCACGTTGATGCTTGTATTTAATTTTTTCTCTTGTCAGTACCTCACCAGTAGGAGATCTTAATGCCTAAGAAGCATCATCTTGCTTCCTAGAGTATATAAGGAGAGGAGATTTGAAGAGAAACTTCTTTTTTTTTTTTTTTTTTGTTACCAGAGATACAGAATCTTTTCTACTCAATACAAAGAAACTTCAAAAGCAAGAGCTGTGACTTACTCACTCTGGAACTGGTTAACCTGTTGGGATATTTGGTAGATGAATTCTGTGCCACGCTCTCTGCTTTCCTATGCACTAGACTAGGACACAGCAGCTGCTCTCCACGCTCTCCTTCCAACACAGAAACCAATCTCGCAGCACCAGGGGAGACCATAAAAAAGAAAAAAAGATGCAAATGTCCAACATTGATTAGTTTTGCCAGCTGCTCTTTCCTCCAAAATCAATGGATTGGCCACCTTAGCTGCAAAGTCTGTTGGACACACTCAGGATATTATTTTTAAGAAATATTTTTAAAAAAAATGAATCCTTCCCAGGTCAAACATTAAAAAATTTGGCAAATGGAAGGGAGGTTTAAATAGAAAAAGGATGGAGGTAATAGGCAGCTTTGGGCCTGTCCCTGAAATTATGCTTGACTTTAGGGAGAGTTTGGTTCTTTTACACTTATGGTTGCAAATTCAAAGGCTTTCAGAGGTGAGGCCAGCCACATAAATGAATGAAGAAGCCTCTGAATATGAGGCAGAAGGGAGAGGTGGTGAGGAAGACTGGAGTTTGTTTTCGTCTCTTCTGTGGAAAGACATTTGAGTAGAAAATGTTTCACTTTTCTCTCAACTTTGCTATAGAGCAGAAAATAGAGAATGTGTGGTGACAAATGGCCACTGACACAGCTTTCAAAGACATGGAACAATCTTGGTTCCCATCTTGGTAACAGTGATTGAGGAAGCTCATTTACATCTAAATCAAGCAGCTTTTAGTACCTGCAGTGGATAAGTACTATGGTGTGACAATGTGAGCCCAGCAGCTAAATATTTGGTTATGACAGAGACACCCCACATCTTGATTTTGATGTGATTTCCCAAATTGCATCAAAATGCTGATGATTTTAATGCTGACAACTCATTCCATTTTGAAAACTAATAGTTTGAACTAAATACAACATGTGCATATGTTGGTTTCTGCCAATGTCTATCATTTTGGACCTCGGTTAGATAACTGTTATAGACAATAATAATGCTTTTTGATAGATGGAGATCCACGATAAAAACAGGGCAAATCATGTTAGAAATAATCTCTTGTTAATCTTTAAAAGGATTATGAATTAAATGGTATTGTGAAGTATGAAGTAATTTATTAAGACATTATTTTACAAGCAAAAGATGGGAAATAAACTAAATGGCCTTTAATAGGGGATAGTTACATAAATTATATTACGCCAAATCAATACTATGTAACTATTAAAGGATGAGGCAAAAAATATGAGGCAGCTATACAGTATTATTAGGAAACCTGTGCTATGACATATCATTACATGAAAAAATCAAAGTGCGGAAAATTGGTTATAACATGCTACTATTGCGTTATATAGAGAGATGTAATTAAATAAAAAAATTATGAAAAAAAGAGTCACTAATGCATAGGACAGAAACAACCTCTTTCAAAAAGGTTGTAACATAGTGGTAATGGGCTGTCCTGGTGGATGTTTTTCCAGGGAATGTCATGACGAGTATATGCCTCTTTTCATCACCTTCTTCTAAGAGACATGGCACTGATTTCAATGGATGCCACAGACTCCAAGGTGAAACACCACGTAGTCAGCAAAGGTATAAACTAATTTTTCTTACCAGATCCAGCAAGATTCTACTCACACCAGAATGCAAGTCCAGTGCGTGAGGTTTTCCAGCAGTCAGGTTTCCCTCTGTGCTCGCCATTCCTTCTCATCTTTGTCCTTTGTGTTGAGATGTGCTCACATGCCCAGAAGTATTCCTGGTCTACCAGTCGTTTCATCCACTTTTACTTTTTGGCCCTGAGTTTGCCTTGTGTATGAGTAGGGCTCGTGTTAGCTCCTCACTAAACTGACTGATTTGGTGTTTTCTAACAGATGCTTAGATTTGCTAGAGGTTATCTGGACTCTGTTGAGAGCACATACTTCTTGGGAGGAAAAGAATGAGATAATGAATGACCTTTCTTCATTTTCCTTCCCTTAACCTTTATTTATAGCTTGATCTATCTATCTATCTATCTATCTATCTATCTATCTATCTATCCATCCATCTATATGAGAGAATATGGCAGAAACAGACAACGATGACTGCGTTTGGGGGATGTGTGTTCTTTTTATACCCAGTAAGCTGTCTATGGAATTGACAACCTGCATTTCCAATATCAAAGATGGGCATGTGAGATGAGGAAAGAAGGAGAAATTACCTGGTTTTGAATATGTAAGTCTCTGGGAAAAACAGAAATATAAGTAGAATTTGTAATCAATAACAGAAAGTTAGTTAATATAATAAGTGATATTGAGACATTTGGCTAACCATCTTTAAAAAAATGTATGTTTCCTACTTTCCTCTTTTTACCAAATAAGTTTGTGGATGGCAGACTCTAAAGCAGTCCTATTATTTCCACCTCCTGCTGTTCACACCTTTGTGGAATCCCTTTGAGTGTGTGGGAAGGGAGGGGGGCAGAGACTTGCTTCTAACTGTTGGAATACAGCAAAGGTGATGGGTTGTATGTGATCGTATGTGTGATTACCCAAGAGGGGGAGATGTCCATCTTCCTAGGGTGTCTCTCTCTCTCCTCTTGGCTTTGATGAAGCAAGATGCCATGAATCCTACAGCATCAAAGCATAAATCCTGGTAGTAATCGGAGAGAGCTTGGGGGTGGATCCTTCCCCTGTTGAGCTTCTGATGAGAACATGGTTCTGGCCACCTGTGAAACTAAGCAGAAGCCCCAGTCAAGCTACGCCGAGACTCCTGTTTCACAGAAACGGGGAGATAATAAATGTGTGTCATTTTAAGCCCCTAAGTTTGTAATAACTTATTATGCAGCAATGGAAATGTAATGCAAAGTTCTATGTGGATTTATGAATTAAATGTACAAAAAAATAGAAAAAAACATACAAATTACTGAAAGAAAATGTGATGAAATGCTTTTGTGATCTTCAAGTACAAAAGATCCTTCTAAAGAAGAAAGATAACCTCAAAGCCATAAAAACCAAAAAGGACTGACAGATTTGATGATATAAAATGTTGAAAATTATGCATGGGAAAATACTATAACTAAATCAATGTCAAATTAGAAAAAAAATTGCAACAGATATGGCAGATAAAGGACTAATTTTCTTAATTCTCCAGAGTGTCTGCAAATCAAAAAACAAAATCACAATCCAGGAAAATGAACCAAGAATATTAAATAGCAAAGAAAAAAATATACAAATAGCTCTAACATACAAAGGGATGCTCAGCCTTACATTAAAAAATACAAATTTCCAAAAATTAGATCTTGTCTTTCATTTAGCGGATTTGCAAAGTTATAAAGTCTTAATAATACTTGGGAGAGAGACCCTTGCATGTTATTCCTTGGAATATAAATTAGTATAGTCTTCTTTATAACAGAAACCCGAAGATCTGTTTAGTTAACTCAGGGGTAGCTTATCATGAACAATTATGCAACTATGAAAAACATGTCTTTTGTCATAAGTCATGATAAAGAATGATTCACAAGCTCTATTACATTTACAGTAAACAGGATTCACGTAGTATTTACAGGTAATTTGCTCCAATTTTTTTCAAAAAGATATTCTAATAAGAAAAGTGAATGTGTGTGTGTACACATACAACATTGGGAGAGAGGAGTGTGCTTGATTTTGACCTCAGCCTAGGGCAGTGTCATGTGGGGACGGACAGCTGGACACGGGTCCTCACAAGCATACATTCTAGGAAGTATTGACTTCATTCAATAACTTTCATGGTCAGGAGCAGAGTGGTCTGGGAACAAGAAGGCAGGAAGCTGGAGGGGATTCCTGTAGATCCCAGAGGACAGGATGGCAGAGAATCAAGGTGTCCTGTTGGGTCATTGCTCCAGCAATGCAATGAATCCTCAAGTGCACCTGATTGTAGAGCAAAAGCTTTTTGTTTCTGTGAAACAAGCAAACGTCACACACTGCTAGGCTGTGGGGTAGGGAAATTATAAAAAAAAAGAATAAGATTGGGTCTCTATAGTCTTGCGGAAAAAAGTTAAAACATTAAATTTGAATACATATAATCAGAATATGATATAATAACATTTATCTATGCATCAAATGAGAACATCTTGTGGATGGTCTGTCCCCTGGAATCTGCATCAGTCATCTGGGTGATGTAATTCTCACTTGTCTTCTCTCACTGGATCTTTACAGGTACCTGTTAAGGGAGTCTCACTCTGTTTCACAGATGGGATTCTTGGAGGTGAAGTACTCTATTACAGACGTTAGGAAGTGATCTTAGGATCTGTGTTTGTGTCACAGGGAGACATGAGTGCAGAATATTAAAGAAAGGTAGAATCCAGCTGGAAAGATGGATTTTTAGATACCACAACAACTCCAAAAGAGGATTCATCATCTTGCCTTAAACATGTTCATCCTCTGTATCCTCCGTCTCAATGAGTATTTGTTTAGCATCTCTATGAGCCCAGACCACAAGTCAAAAAGGTGGGGGATGTGATGGTAAACTGGACAGACATACTTGTCTTTTCTCATGGACACTCAAGAAGGGACAACAGAGGCTAAAAGAGTAATAAATACACAAGCAATGTCATTTAAGATTTTGAAAAGCATCACAAAAAAGAGTACAATAGGATAAGGAGACAGATGGATGGCGGGGAGTAAAGTGGGGGTGGGTAGGGGACTTGCAACCTGCCTGGGCAAAGCCTTCCTGAACAGGGAGATGTTTGAACATAGATCTGAATAACTGGGAGCAGACCATGGGCAGTTCTGAGAGAGAGGAGTACTATGAGGAGGAAAAATCAGGGGCAGAGGTGGTGAGATGGGCCCAAGCCTTCTGCTTGAAGGAGTGGCAGGGCTCTGGCACAGCGGGGGCAGATGAGCAAGGAGGAGTGTGGGGGAGGGCAGAGGCCAGAGGGGGTGTGATAAGACACCAAGATTTCACCTTCAGGAAGCCCTTGGAAAGTTCAGCAAGGGAGAAATGGGTGCTGATTTGTGTTTAGAAAATATGGCTTTGTCTACAGAGGGGATAACAGACGATATGCAAGACAAGCAACAGGAACTGTTAGGAGTTGGCTTTGAAGAGGGTGGAGGCTGCTGAGGCAAAGGCAAGTCTATGGAGATAGAACTGATGGGGTGTCTAACAGATTGGATATGCAGAGAAAGGAGCATGATGGTTAAATATAAGGTTGACACAGGGTTTTGGCCTGAACAGCTGAGTGGTACCAGTCTTGGAGATGGAGCAAAGGAAACCAGTGCTGCTCTGTTTGAACCCTTCCTGACTGATCCCCAGTCACCTACAGGCTCTTCTGCAGGCCCAGGATTCCCTCCCTTATGGAGCCAGAGGACCCACTGTTCAGATTCCTCCCTGTGTTCCCCAGCAATGCTCTTATTTCCTGTGAGCCATGCCACCTCTTACCCTGGCCGCTTTGCAGGATTCTCAATGTCCTCATCATTCATGCCTCAGCTGGGTGCAACTTGCCATGGGAAAGAGGTCCTGACTCCCCAAGTTCATACGAAGCCGCCTTCTCCGATTTTTCCTCTTCTTCAGGGCAACTCCCTCATCTCACTCCTCTTTGCATCCCCGGGGCCTAGCACAGCTCCTGGCACATTGCAGGTGGGTAATTAGTGATTGAATGAATGCCTGCAGGTACATGCACAGTGCTGGCTGGTTTCTAAGGTTAAACATTAAATGCAGGTGCATTTAAAAAACAAGTATCTAGGCATATAAAAGGAGAAAGCAGAAGTTATCTAGAAGCCCTATAAGGTGGATATGTGCTTCTCAATCCTAAACGTCTGCATGCTGAGACCAGATCTAGAACCACCAGGGAAGTGAAATTGTCTATGCAAAGCTGTGCTGGAGTGAGTGTGTGGCTGCAGGGAGGAGGAATTTAGGTATGTAAGTGAGAGGAGTAAGTGTGGGCGAGGGGTAGGCTGGCCCTCCTTTTTGTGCTTCCTTGATAATGTTCTGCCCCAAAGGTCTGTCCTCAGCCATCACCCAGTCTCCCTGCCCCTTTAATTCTACTTAAAGTCCAGACCACGCTCCAAGGTACAAGATTGATGCCCCTTCTACCAGCCCCTCCCTGCTGTCTTTAAATGTGGCCACACTACCACTCACCTAACCCCGACAGAAAAAAATACAGCCCTGTCACAGTCCCGTGGCAAGCTAGATCTTCCAGCATTAAATCACCATTAAGGGCCTCTGTGAATTTGATAGCAGCTTTAGCTGTTGGATTTTTTTTTTCCTTTTTATCCCATTTAGAGCTCTGCTGAAGCTTTCCTGCTATTGGCAGGGGAGATGCTGCAAAGGCCATCCATCCACACCCCTCCTCCCTGGTGGACACACACGCCATCATCACCCGTGAGTGAAGGAGTTCCAGGGACTCCCAGGCAAAGTCTCATTCAGGAAGAGCAGCTCCAGGGCTTGAGCTGTTGGCAGAGGTGCACAGTATTATGTCCTTGATCGTAACAAATTGGCCAAGGTGGCACCCGCATAGCCATTTGTGAGAAACTGAGGCCAGAGGCCTGGACCAGTTAATGGAGACACACGGATAGAAAACTGGGCCCCTGACTAGGGACACTATAGACTCTGAGAAACTTTAAATACTAGCAAGGGATTTGCTTTTTCTCACGTCCTTTTTGTGCATAACAGGCTCTGAAGTTAGACATATCTGGTTTAATTCTTAGCTTTTCCGTTTACTAGGTAGGTGCGTCCCTCTACCAGCTATCTAGTGTCACAATCATATTGCTTGACAAACAATTTCAAAATCTCAGTGCAGGACAGCAGTAAATATTTATTTTTACTCAAGAGTCTAGGGAAGGCTGGGTGGTTCTGCTGATCCTGGCTGGGGTCTACTGATCCTGGCTGGGCTGCCTTATACTTCTGTGATCAGCTGGGGGCTGGCCACCTGAGAAGGTTCCAGCTAGTATGACTCATCTCTGCTCCATGTGCCTTCCACAACGTACTAGACTTGCCTGGGTTTTTTACGTGCAGTAGCGATGTTTTTTTTTTGTTTGTTTGTTTTTTATCTGGTCCTTGGGTTTTTGGTAAAAACTAGAATGACTAACAGATGCTAAAACGTTCAGTAAGATCATCTAGTGTTAACTATATGCATGAATGGGGCAGAGTAGACACCCTATGGGGACATAGAATAGGGTGAGGGAGAGATGCTTGACTTCTGACTAGGTAGTGACCTTGAGGTTGTCTAAGTATATTTAGTTAGGATAGACCAGGTTATGCTACAATAACAAACAGTCCCCCAACCTCTGATTTTATGTGTCTCCCTCATTTAAATATCCAATGAAGTTCAGCAAAGGATTTATTAAAACTAGAGTCACTCTGCCACCTAGGCTAATGTCAGCTTCCTCTCATATGTCCTTTCAAAATCACAGTAGTACGTGGAAGGACATACACGTATAATGAACATGCTGACTCTTAAAGATTCTACTTAGAATGACTCATGTCACTTTCCCTTATAGTTCGTTTGTCAAAGCAAGTTACATGCCTTAGCAAAATTCAGAGGGGAACAAAGTACAGCGCTATCATGTTCCTGAAGAATATTAATGATGAGGAGAAGAAAGTTAGAATGCACTTGAATTCCTAATGACTGTGAGTTGCTACACCAGACTTCTTCCACTTAAAGGAATAAACCCTCTTGTGTTTAACCCATTATAATTTAGGTTGTTTTGTCATGTGAAGCCAAATCCAACCCTAACAAATTTATTTTCCCCCACTACTTAGATATAATCAGTTATTATTTTAATGAGTGTAATGGAGAATGATGCATGGAGTCTCTGAATGCCTGCCACGCATGCAGCCCCTTCAGAGAGGAACAGCCTCTCTGGTTCCCGACCTGTGTGTGTTCATGTTGGGTCCTACGGTGATGCCACGTGCATATGACTGATTGGATCAAGGCGAAAGGCACTTGTCTATATTATGAGCAGACCACTGGCCATGAAGTGGCCTGGCCCAAGAGCTTTGTCCAGTGTAGAGGCTCCATATCAGTTGATCACTAAGTAAATCATACCCCCCTGCTTATATTTGGAATTTAAGATATGCAGAAGGAAGTTAGAAAGAAGCTGAGAGGGAAGCAGAGTCTGAGAGAAGTTGCATGAGATGAATGTCAGTCACTGGAGTATCTGACTTCCTCACCCGTAACTATTACAATTTTGAAGAGTGAATAGGATGTTCGGTTTTCTATGAGATCTCTGGTTAGGTCTGAGACCATTCCTGGTTTTGCTTTCTTCTTTGAGTGGTCTTACAATAAATACCCTGTGATGTGATAAAATAATTAGAGCCTAACTGACATTCTGTGTCCTCTCATCTGTGTTCTGTACTGTATCTGCAGATGATTTTTCAAATGATACTTACCTTCTTTTTCACTTAACAGTATATTATGATCATCTTTCCATGCCATTAAATATTCTTTTATAACAGTACATGAACTGGCATATCATATTCTATTGTATGACTGTGTTTATTTAATCAATCCTCTAATATTGGACATTTAGATCATGTCCTGTTTGCTTTTGTTAGTTTGCCTGTTTGTTTTGCTTTTATGTACAACATTAAACGCAACATCCTTGAAGTGAAGTTTGTATCCATGACATTTGTATAGGTAAGAGTCTGATAGGAGGATTTAGGGCAGAAAGGAGACATTTTAGGCCAAGGATAAGGCACAAAAAAAGCATAGAGTCATGGGTGATGTCTGTGGCTCAAAGAGTAGGGTGCTGGTCCCATATACTGGGGGTGGCAGGTTCAAGACTGGCCCCAGCCAAAACTGCCAAAATTTAAAAAAGCATAGAGGAGTCACAAAGTTAAGAAACGATAAAGGATATCATCAAATAATCACATTTTGCTAATGTTGGGTATACGTAAGGAGACAGTGGCCAAATTATTAATAGACTTGAATACCAAGGTAAGGTATAGCGAAGGTATAGGTATTAACGAAGGCTATGTTTCACTACCTGTACCTTGGACGCTTTGAGGCGACTCTCCTGCTCTGCCAAGGCTGGTAGTAGTTAGAGAGAGGGTTACAGAGATTAATTGGGCCCATTTTCACACTGTGTGATCTATGGCAAACAAATAAGACATAACCTTTTCTACTTGGTATTGTGCTTTGTAAATAAAAAATAAAATATTACCCCCTTAAGGAGACGTTATCAGTGTCAAAATAGTCTTATGACAGATAACATCCTAAGTAAAGATAACTCTACCAGGGATTAATACTACAACTTCGTATTTGTGTCAAAAGATAAAACATTATATAAATTGCTTTACTGGATCCCCCCAATAGCATAATCAAAGAAGAATATAACCTACCCATTTTTTAGATAAAGAAACTGAGGTTAGGTGATGTAAAGAAATAGAACTTTAAAGGTAGCACACTTTTCAAGGTCACCTCTGCATTTTCTACTAGTGAGGGTGAGGCTTAGCTTGGCTGCTGACCATCCTCACACAGCTCTTATCCAAGAGAGGGAGGCCTGCACACCCCCATCTTATTTCATATAGCATTATCTTTTTCTTCACTCTGAGATCATCCAGCCATTTAAGAGCCGAGCTAGTATGAAGGGTCGAGTGGACTAATTCCATGTTCAGTGTTTTTTCCAGCACACACATAGAAAAACTCTTGTCCCACCTTCCTTCTTCCAGGACGTCTTAGTCTTTCATGTGCACAAGAATCACCTGGGAGCTTGTTAAGAGTGGAGGTTCACCAGGGTCCCAGCCCCAGACATTCTAATTCATCTGACCTGGGGTTACACTCAGATATGCGTATTTTTAACAAACTCTGCAAGTGATTATGATAAAAGCGCTGTAGGGGAGCACACTTCAAGGATTATGGTCCAATTTTGTGCTTGAGATCTGCTTTGTCCCTTTCCAAGCAGGCCTGCTCTTAGAAAAGCTGCTCCAGCCCCACCTTGTTGTAACCCCTTATCAGTTCTATGTGTTTTGCAAATTTCATTTGCTCTTCGTTTATGGACAAACCAGGTCAGCACTGCCAGGCCAATAAGAGCTGGATTTTCCCTGGCCTCATGCATCAGTGACATATTTGTCAACCTCGGCCCAGTTCCGACATCCCTGCAATCGGCCATGGTTGATGAGGATGCAGGATACACATGACTCGATTTGCAGAGAGCCGGCTAAGCTTTCAGGGAAGTCAATAAGAAAAATCTCATTTTGATCTGCAGATTGGACTCATTTGATTTGGGAGTCACTGGTTGCAAAAGAAATATGGGGCCCAGGGATGTCTCTTCAAGTCCATCTCTAGCTGTAATCACCCCTCAGAAGCAGTTTTCTCCACCTGCCTCCTCCTCCCTCTTCTCTCTGCAGAGTCAATGTGTCAGCTGACAGGGACAGAGAAAAAAAGCCACAGCCACTCTCAGGCTCTCTGGATGATTCCTCTATCTGATTCTGCACAGACAATAAAGGGTCAAAACAGTAGCACAACGCATGCACCAAAACCATTCTCTACACGGCTCCTAGGAAACCGACCTTGCCTTTGTGACATCTCACATGGATCTGTGACTTTCAACTTGAAGAGGTCACAGGGGGAAAAATAAATACATCATTATGCCTTGTGAAGTGGCTCTTGGGTCTCAGTGCTCTGTGGGCTCATGTGCATGTCACGATATTGAAGTGTCCTCTTGACTCCATCGAGATCTATTTATCCTCCTGTCATTACCCAAATGTTTCCATTAGATTTCTACCGTATCCTTCTTCCTAGTTTCCCTGCATCTCATTTTTCTCCCCATCAAATCCATGATCCACAGGGCAGCCTGGGTGATCATGATGTCCTACCCTTTATGAAACCCCTCTGGTGGCTTTGCCTTGTTCTAAGGCTAAAGCCTAAACCTGTGCCATCTGATGCAGCAGCCACTAGCCACAGCGAGCTGCAGAGCACATGAGCTGTGGCAAAGTCCATACTGCACTGAGCTGTAAACACAGACGTCTGATTTCAATGCTTTGGCAGACAAAGAGGTTATAAAATACTTACACATACTTTTATATTGTTACATGTTAAAATAATATTTTAATTTGGGTTAACTAAAAATTTCTTATTAAAATAAACTTTACCTGTTTCTTTGTACTTTTAATATGTAGCTGCTAGAAGATTTAAAACAACTCAGCACATGTAGCTCATATTATGTACCCATGGACAGCGCCCGTCTAAACCCTTTCACGTGGCTTGGCTTCATCTTAATTCCTTTTCGTACCTTCTGTTTTGGCCATGTGCTTTTCCTCTCCTTTGTTGAATTTATCACTGCCCTGTTTCTGGGCCTATGATAGGTGGTGGTTTCCCCCCCACCACCCTCTTTTACTAACTCTTACTCCTATTTCAGTGTGTCTTCTAAAACTCACTTTTTAGATGATACTGGCGCTAAGATGTCTGGCTAAGCTGCCCCTTCTTTGGGGTTCCAGTAGAATCTCTATAATTTCTCCTCTGTGAATTACAGCCACACTGCTTTGGATTTGCTTTTTTCTCTCTCTCTCTCTCTCTCTCACTTCCCTTGTAGAAGAAGAACGATCATTAACGACAAGTGGCAGTTATAGCAACTTCAACACCAAATGCCAACTTCACGCTCAGAAGAAAACACCACACCTCCTCCTTGTGGTTTTCGGTGCACTACACATTCAGAGAGACTTGTCTAGTAACAAACTATAGAAATGATCCCTAAAAGTATAGTCTTTGGATTTGCCTTTTCTAAAAAAGTCACCTACCTATTCCACTAAATTGCAAGCTCCAATAAGAAAGGGCTATGTTGGTCTTGTGCACCTTTGTGCCCCCGAATAGGAACTCAATAAACATTTGTTAAGCACATCAAGGCATCTCATTAAATAGGCAATGAATTGAGGTCCAGGGTAGGGAGACTTTTCATCCAAGGTCACATGGTGAGTTCCTGGCAAATCACCTCAGGCCAGTGCTATCTAGCAGGGACATTAATTTCTTCTTTAAATAATATATGACACTGGGAGATGTTGTAAGAATGCAGTGGACAGAGATGAGTGCTAGCTGGTTTAGTGAAATCCACCAAGGGGAAGACAGAGCCCACAACCTGCTGCAGAGGCATCCGTGATACCCAGCCTGAACCTTACAGGATCACGTTCCAGCTTGAGGACATTCTTTCCCAGCAACCCTAACTCAGATACTTCACTTCTGGCACCCCAGAAATCCCTGTCCCTGTTCCCCCAGGTGGACAGAAATGCCAAGCCCATGGAAATCTGAGCTATATATAGAAAGAGCAGATATATAGGACAAGCTGACTCAGGTCTTTGATGTGCTATGGGGAAATTGTCTACCTGGATTACAAACCAGAGGTCATTTCTTGAGATACTGGCATGACCATTCTTCATGTTGACATGTTTCTGAACAGAACAAAACAAGGAGAGCAATTTTTAGTCATAAGGCCTCAAGGGCTCTGGTATCATCCTTTACCATACTTGTGCTAGGAGAAAATGTGCTTGGTCCTAGCAGTACATAACTCAGTGTACTTGCAAGATGCTCCATGTCATAGGTCCTTTTGGAGAAATATTATAAAGAGAACTCTTGTTTCCTGGAGGATTTTCTACTATAATTCATTCTAACTTTTTCCCTAATTATATAACATAAATTCATTGAAGCATAGTTGGCAAACAGAAAAGCATAGAAAAGGAATATTTTCCCCGTAATTCCCACACCCCAAATATTCCCCCACCTATTTGAATTTCTTTTTACTGTTTAGGATTCACCGAGGGTACAAAGAATTAGGTTAGATAAAGTCCCTCTTATAAGTGTGTCCTGCCCCCAAGAGGTGTGCCATACATCATGATCTGCTGTCCTCTCCCTCCTCCTCTCTCCATGCTCCCTCAATCCCCTACCCACCCCTTGTATTAGCTCATCCACTGCCTTCATTCAATGAGGACATTGGATTCTTGCTTCTCCATTCTTGTGATGCTGTACTAAGAAGAATGTGTTTCACTTCCATCCAGGTTAATACAAAAGATGTTAAGTTTCCATCTTTCTTAATGACTAAATTGTATTCCATGGTATACATATACTACAGCTTGTTAAATTATTCCTGGGTTGGTGGACATTTGTTGTTTCCACAGTTTAGAGATTGTAAATTGAGCTGTGATAAACAGTCTAGTGTAAATGTCCTTATGATAAAAGGAATTTTTTTCTTCGGGGTAGATACCAAGTAATGGGATTGCAGGCTCAAATGGGAGGTCTAATTTGAATTCTTTGAGGATTCTATATACTACTTTCCAAAAAGGTTCTATTAGTTTGCAGTCCCACCAGGAGTGTAAAAATGTTCCCTTGTCTCTATATCCACACCAGCATCTGCAGCTTTGAGACTTTGTGATGTGGGCTATTCTCACTGGGTTAGGTGATATCTTGGGGTAGTTTTGATTTGCATTTCTCTGATGATTAGGGATGATGAACATTTTTTCATGTCTGTTAGCCATTCATCTGTCTTCTTTAGAGAAGGTTGTACTTATGTCTCTTGCCCAGTGATGAATGGGATTCTTGGGTCTTTTTTTGTGGATTCATTTGAGTTCTCTATAGATCCTAGTTATTAAGATTTTGTCAGGTTCATAATATGCAAATACCTTTCCCACTCTGAACGCTGTCTCTTTGCTTTAGTTGTTGTTTCCTTAGCTGTACAGAGACTTTTCAGTTTAATTAAACCCATTTGTTTATTTTTGTTGTCGTTGCAATTGCCACGGAAGTCTTCATGAAATCTTACCCCAGGCTGATATCTGCAAGTGTTTTCCTCACACTTTCTTCGAGGATTTTTATTGTTTCATGCCTTTGATTTAAATCTTTTATCCATCTTGAATCAATTTTTGTAAATAGTGAGAGGTGTGGGTCCAGTTTCACTCTTTTACATGTGGTTATCCAGTTCTCCCAGCACCATTTATTGAATAGGGATTCTTTTCCCTAATGTATGTTCTTGTTGGTTTATCAAAGATCAGGTGGCTATAAGATGTTAGTTTCATCTCACGATTTTCTATTCAGTCCCAAATGTCAAAGTCTCTTTTCTGTGTGCCATTAATAGTATTTTTTTCCTATATATGCCATGCACATTTCCCTATGTCAGTAAGTACTCTTCACTGATATGATTTTTATTGCCTACTTAATATTGCAATACATTTAAACCCTTCCAATAATCCTCTGTTATTGAACATTTAAACTGTTTCTAATGTTTTCAGCTTTACTATATAAATCACTCTATAGGGAATTCCTTTATGCACATATCTCTGGTTATTTCCAAAGGATAAATTTGTAGAAGTGGAATTGCTTACTAAAGATGATGAACATTTTTAAGGATTTTGGTATCTATTTTTAATTAGCCTCCTAAAAGTTTTAGCACAGACTGGTTTTCAAAGTTCCCAAGTGATTGTTGTACATCAGTCCTCTCATTTTGGAAGCTGTACCATCTGCTCTCATGAAATTTATTTCTCATTATATTGATGATACACTCAGAAGGAAAGAAATTTTTTTTAAAAGTTGAAAGGAAATAAATTCTAGCTCCCCAAATCATATTGATGCCCATCTATGTCTACTTTTCCCTGGATCCTTAGAGGTGGCAATTTCCAAAATGCTCCAGGAGAAAACAGTTCTGTGGTCATATAGGTTTGAGCAACACTGTATCCTTCATCTCTATGTTGATCCTGAAAAGTCCTCTGGTAAATCTGACCAGGTTCGACTCTGTTTCAATAGATGTTTCTTTCCCTAGGTTATTTGGCCACTGAACTCTTAAAAAAAAATCTGAACCTACAAATATTTCATCGTACATAATTGAGTAACACTGGCCTCGCCTGAGCTGTAGGTGGTCCATTGCAGGGGCTGAAAGTAGTTTTCTTTTAAGTCCAAATGTACTTATCCACAGGTGAGAAAGCCAGATCAGTTTGATTTCTTTTGTTCATAATTACATGACAAAGCAGGACTCTTTGACACCAGGCCTTAAGGAATTTTCCAGTTATCCAAGGTCATTTTCTGATGAACTAAGACTAGAATTAATGCTTTACTCCCAGAGCTCTTTTCTGTGTTCCTTCCCCTAGTCAAACAGGTTCACTTATGGCTGTGTAACTGCAAATGGGATGATACCCTATGACTCACCTTTATGTGTGAGGGTGCAAAGCCCTTACTGTTACTTGAGTAATTTCTGTCCCCACTACTTTAAGACTCAAATAGAAATAAATTCAAAACATGCTTGTTAAAAACCTCTCTTAGACCAAGTTTTCTTGGAACCGAAAACATCAATTTGATATAAAAATGAAGCAGATTGTTGCCCAGTGTGTCTGTGTTTCTCAATATCATAGTTCTGCCTGCCACCATGACTTTTTTAATATCATATATTTAGCATTTTTTCTTAAATTTAATCTAGGTTTTCCTTCTATATCTTCTTTAGCTTGTCCTCAACAACAACAGCAAAAATCCACGAAAGTATAGATTGGCAGTTTTATCTTTTTCTAGTATAGTAAAATAAAGGCATAACTATTCAAATAAAACAATGTTTGCTGATGGGCCACTTAAAATTATCTCAAGTCTTTCTGGAAAGGGTCAGATAGTAAATATTTTAAGGTTTGTAGGCCAGGCATTCTATGTCACAACTACTCGACTTTGTTCCATGCAAAAACAACTATAGACAACATGTATTCAATAAAACTTTGTATTTACAAAGACAGGAGGAGGGCTAGATTTAGCTTATGGGCTATAGTTAGCCAATCTCTGCTGTACATGAAATGAAGAATTTATTGATGTAAAAAGAAAAGTGATTATATGGGTTCATTTTAGGCATAATATCAATTCAACAATTGAATAAGCTTCTTATTTATATTCCATTTTCTTATATGGTCTTAATTTCAATCTATGTGTCTCAGATTTTAGGATCAAATTCATCACCCTGATTCTCATAAGATTAGTATTAAAATTAAAACCAGGAACTAGCCTTTGCAGCAAAAGAATGGTTATCTTGAGACAATCTACTAAGCTCCCCTCACCTTTCTAATAAACTTTACAAAAATGCCCTGCTCAGTGATTTTACCCTTGCAATATTATTCTTCATGGGAGGGGGGAAAGAACCAAAGCACAAGCCAAGCAAGCCAGGCTCCTAAATTATTGACACATTAAAATTTAAAATGTTAATTAACAGAGGCTCTAATCTAAGAGAAGAAAGTTTGCCATTAATTCCCAACCTGCTGAATCTAGACTCCTATACATCTGTTGTTTGACTGAGTTGTTCCAGGGTTTACCCAAGTGACCTCAAGATTTATAAGCGCTCCTAAGCTCAGAACTTCCTAAGTATTACAGAGCACAAGGCTCACCTCTGCCAGGCTTGTGCTTGGCCCACATCATTGACTTTTGTAGAGAGGAAGAATATATGTGCTTTTATAAATATGATAAGCTGATTTTCACTCATAGCTCACTGTTTTCTATCCTATAATTTCACATATAATAATATGTCTAAATAGCACTGTTCATGATTACAAAGCTTTTCCAAAAATATGGTCCCGTTAAAGTCTGTAGGTAATTTGGGGACTGGGAGATCTTATACACATTTTATAGATGGGGAACCTACTGATGAACTGCCAGCCACATTTTAGAGAAAACCCTGGAGACTTGCTAGCCAGCTCCAACCTGTTAGATGGGGATTGCCAAGTGCTCTCCCTGGTGACTCTTCCCACTCAGCTCAGCCACATTCTGCTCATCATCCCTGGTCATACCCTTAAACCAGCCTCCATCTACCATGGGAATTCCAAGGGAACTCATTTAAGGGAACCTGTCTTGAGTCAAAATCAACCCATCTCTATTACTGAAACACACACCAAAGTAGCTTAACCAGTAAAGTCAACTCTTCTCTTCTAGTTGAACTCATATTTCCTAATTTAATGTCTACTATTCTTCCACACTGTACCTGCTTCTGATATATAGAGGAATTCAAGTAAACTAGTATTGGCAGAATTGCTAAGTTGAATTTAAGTTACAAAGGGTAGGGTAATTAGAGAATTAAAAGTGGGAATTTTACAAGGATGTACATTTTGATGAGTCCTTTTTTTTCTTAAATTTCCAAAGCCTTTCAATAAGTTCACTCTGAATCTGATAATATTATAACTTAAAGTCACCTTCAAAATCAACCTTGTTCAATTCCCATATTCAGTGGATAGTAAACACAGGAGAAATTTGACCAAGATAGTGATAAAAAAATAGTAAGCATAGTTATTTCTTTAATACTTCCTGTGTGCCAGATACTATACAAAATGCTACAAATACATATGGCAGATGGATTCTCACTCCAGTTTACAAATAAAGCAAGGAGGCTTAGAGAGCCAGTGTGTGGGGACAGATGACCTCTCTCCAGTGCTACCATTATAGAATGGTTCTTCTCGAAAGTAAGGACCAAATACCTGATGAGAATGTCACTATATTACACTGAGAAGGGTTTCTCACCTCTTCATTCTTCCTCTCATATCCCATAACCCCAGTCTAGTTATAAGGAAAATGTCAGACAAACACAAATCTAAATTGAGGGACAGTCTACAAAGCGTCTGACCAATACGTCTCAAAACCGTCAAGGTCATCAAATACAAGAATGATCTGACAGTCTGAAAAATTACCATGGATCAGAAGAGGGCCTCTGAGGAGACATGACAACTAAATGTAACATGAAATCTTGGAAGTAGAGGAAAACTAATGAAATCTGAACAAAGTGTGGAGTTGGCCAACGTTGATTCCTTGCTTGTAACAAATGCACCACAGCAGTATAAGATCTTAACTACAGGTGGATCTGGAAGAGGAGTGTATGGGGACTCCTTGTACTCTCCCTGCAATATTTCTGGAAATCCACAACTATTTTAAAATTTAAAAGTTTGTTTAGTTTTTTTAAAAGGGCAAAGCCTGACTAGGGTTTAGGAGTTTGATCTCTGTAGGAATCATTGGCATGAATTTGTGTGATGGAAATTGGTATTAGGGATATAACAAATTAAGTCAAGTTCAGCAAGGTACTATGGGAAAGTGGCCTTGTGGAGAGCATTTGCGTTTGAGCATGGTGGGTAGGGAACCCCTTGGCTGGGCCTGTGGTTGCAGAAGCTTCAGCATGTGTTGTAGGGAGCAAACTGCAGCTTCACGTCCATTAGCATCTACTCAGTGCCAGACCCTATGCCAGACATTGTCTGAAAAATTCTGACATAAGAGAGATGCCACCTTCTCTCAAAGAACTGGCAGTCTAGTTGTGATGGAGAGGAGCGTGGAGAAAGGAAAACTACCACAGTGAGACCTTAATGCACATTCCTGCTTGGTTTTCCTTTGTTTGCAAAATCAGAATGGGTACTTCCTAATTTTTTAGAGCATCTTTCAGATTGACTCTGGACTGAATGTAAATTCCTTTTTATTTTATTTGAATAACATGTCTTTCTCTTGAGAAAGAATGACAACACAGAGACATTTTCTTAAGCATTTCCTCTTTAGGAGTAGCCTGCCCAGAATTCTGACCTCCTGTGATGGTACATCTGAGCATGGGTACACATTACAGCAGCACAGGACCTCAGGACCCACCTCTGTAAACACACATTTAACCAGTCTTGAGTGAGGCCCAGGTACTGACATTTTTAAAAACTTCCCCAGTGATTCAAATGGGCAGCCAGGATTAAAATACCACTGAGCAGGCATTTTGCCCAGAAAGAGCAAGTTACTAAGAGTACCTCTGAGCGAGTTCCACTAAGAGGGAAAAGGAGCAGCTGCACTGGGGCTGCACAAGGGGTTTTGTCTTAAACACAGGCTCCTGCTGCCCCAGGTGGGCAGATTCCTTCCAGGAAACAACCCATAAAGACGACACAGAGGTTAGAGGGGATGCTTGAAAACTGCCCATCTCACCTTTCCTAACCATGAGGCTTTTCAGAATAACCTTTGGGGACCACTCTGGCTGTAATTATCAGCACATCCATTGCTCAGCAAATTTCTGGTATTCCCTGCTTTTCTTGCCTTGAAGATTTCAGAGGACTCGATTAGAGCCAGCCCCATGCCTAAGTGGATATTTGTCTGTTATGTACCCAAAAGGTGTGTGAACAACCAGCCTTGTCAGCTAAAAAGGAGGCTGACTTCATGCATTTAAAATGAATATTGACTGAGAAAGAAAGGGGTAGGGGGGAAAAATCAAAATTAGAAAAAAATGGCTGACTCAGGCCAATCTCAATGCATACACTGTGAAATAACATCATTAAGAGAGTTTGACCACGGGTTGGAATTATGCAAGAACCTCTTTCAGCAAATCCTCAGGTGTTTTGGGAAATTACTCCAGAAACTTCTGTGTTATAATGTCAAGATGTACTAGAAGGTCACCTGAGAAGGTACACATCAATTCAGAATACTTAAAATAGAGACTGTCACCACCAGAAAAAAATGAATGTTACATTTTTTGAGATTTAATGAACTGATAACCTCCCTACGCATTTGAGTGGGACAGGTCTGAGATCAAATCCCAGCTCCTCTACTGGGTAATTTATTTAGTTTCTCTGAGCCTCAGTTAACTGTATCTGTAAAATGGGATTAACCATGTTTTATGGACTGGTTAAGAGGATTAAATGAGATAGTTTGGTGCACAGAAATAAGTAACTTAGTTCCAAATGACATAAATTGGAAGCAGCAAGGATGTTGAAGGCTGCCTATCTTACCTTTACTAATAACAAAGCTTTTCAGAATAGCATTTGGGGATCAAGCTATTTCAGACTCTGGCCCCTAGCCCCATCCCTTTCTGTTTTACCTCTATCTCTCTTCTTGGCAGGGGTACAGTAGTGATGGACAACACAGTCACCATGATAGGTGCTGCTGGGCTGGTGGCTAGGAAGTTGACTGGACCCAGGATTTCCAGAGAGGACAAAGGAAGCCATATAACTTGAGAAGAGCATGAGTGAATAGCAAAATACTGCATCTGATTGGCACTTAATGGTCATCAATAGGCCTCTCCCCATTGTCTCCCAAGGAAAAAATTGGAAACCTGCTGAACTCGTGCCTCACCTTCCTCTCTCTGCACCTAGCCAGCCAGCCAGTGTGGTTGTTGCAGTCTCAGGAGTCTCCTTTTCCAAGTCTGCCTTCCTCAAGCACATTTCAGACTGCGTGACTTGCTCTTTGCAGTGGTCCTAAAGGCCTTCTTTCCCCCTGCGGGAATTATGCTGAGGTTCTCATCCATCCCTTACCCTCACCCTTCTCCTGCATTCCTGTAGCCAAACCTAACTACTTAGTGTTCTCTAAACACCTTGCAGCACTCTCTTTTCTGTGTGTGTAAACTCATCCTGCTAATCCTTCTGCCACCTCCTTCCCATGAACCTGAAAGTAGTACTTCCTTAGTTGTTAGGAACAGGGGCTCTAGATTCAAATCCTGGCTCAACCTTATAAGATATGTCTTCTTTGGCAAGTTATTGAACTTCTCTTAGCCTTGTAAATAAAATAGGGATGATAATGATACTTAATTCATGGGGTGGGGGTGAGGATTAAATAAATGAGATGGTGTAAGGCACCTGTTTAGCATAAGTCTGGCATTCTGGAGGCACTTTGCAAGTGTTAGCTGCTATGATTATTGGTGATTCCTCCTGATTATTTTTACTATTGCCTATTTAATCAAATGTATCATTAAATATCACTTCTTCCAGAAGACCTCCTGATAACCCCTCTTCCCCAGAGAAGTAATTTCTCCTCCTTTTATGCCCCCTTGACATTTCACAGATATCTCATGATCTCTCCATTCAGCACATGTATTTGTGTCTTTGTCTGATTCTTTCATTTGGAATATGAATTAATTGGTCATGGGATATTATCTTGGTAATCTTTGAATCCACAAGGGCACTCATCCCAGAGAAAGTAATAACCAAGTGTTTGTGGAATTTAAATAATTTGTAAGAATAACAATACTAGATAACCTTGAATGTGATAATTGAAGCAGCTTAAAAGCACAGGGTCAAGTCAGAGGAAATACTCCATACATGTTAGCTGTTATTGCCATTTATTGCTTACTGTGGTATTTCATGCATTATCCAGAGACAACATCCATTATCCAGAGACAACAGCTCTATCACACAAGCTCTAGCAATTCTCCTATTTCACAGTTGAAACAGAGCTGAAGCACAAAGAAAATGAAGTAATTTGCCCAACTTCCCATAGCTGGTGCAGGACAAAACCAGAAAAAGGATCTCTCAAGGTCCCTCTATATTCAGAGGTCTTGATCTTAAGCAATGAGGGGGAACGTCAGCTTTTATGCCCAAGTAGCAGATGGGAAAACTGCCAAACTGTGAACTGATACTGTTTTGACTACTCCTAGGGGTTATTTATAGAAAGGGGAGGAGGCCCATAGATGAAAGCAATTTAAACCTTGACTTGTGTCAAACTCAAGTAAAAATCAGTTAGATTTTAGCAAAACACTGATCAAAGTGCCAAAAATGGTTTAATTTTTTAAAACCACATGTAACTTCTTTTAATTCACTTGACTGGTCAAGCCAGTACAAACAGTAAAAGCAGTTTGTACAATGAAAAACATCCATGCCCTCACTGTGGTTGTTGGGCCAAATTGGCCAGCCAAATGGATGGTTAAAATTGTCCACCAGGTACGGATGGAGTCTCCAAAGGAAATGCTAAAAGAAGTCATTAACAAGATACTTTAACATCTGTGAACTTTTAGAGTATACCAAGGTACTGGCCAAAGAAACTAGGGCTAAGAAGATACAACGGAGTGGGGAGAACATTTCATTTCATAGTTGAAATAGGGAGCCTGAAGACCTTCCCAGAGAGCCATGACTGGGCCCGTCTTCCTTTTTTCTAAAATTCCAAGGTGTGCATCTAGTGGTGTAGCCTGTGTGGCTTTAATGGACTTGTTGGTAAAGGGGAGGCCTCAAGTCTCATGAAATAAATAACTGTGAGTTATTTATGTAATTCTGGAAGATAATATATGGTAAAGGGGATGGTTCCTCTGGGCTCAAGAAACAGATGACTCCAGAACATGCTCTCATTCAGATCCTCTAGGTGTCTTGAATATTGGGAGCAGCTTTTTCAGTGAATTCAAAAACATACACATGCATATATAAACTATAACTTAGGAATTCAAGACAGTTTTGCCATGAAACAAACTACATGTAGCATTGAATCGTCAATAGCACTGTTCATTGGCAAGTAACACAGCATCCAGAGCCCTGTGAGATGTTGTGCATTCAACAAACTCTTTGTAGAAACAGAAAAGCTTTCTAGGTTCAAGAAGGCACATGAGAGGTTCTGGCTCCAAGAGGCAAGAAAGACCAAGAATGACTTGATCTTAGAAGCCAAGATCAGGGGAAGGGAATGGAGAGGCTGGGTTCCTGCTAACTCAGCCATGTAGTTCATGCATGTCATACTTGGGAGAGGGGAAGATGCTACTGAAGAAAACTACTTTCACCCAAGGTTATAAAACTAGACACTCAGTTACTGGTGATTTTTCAAAATCTCAGTTAGACCCAAATAGATAGATGATAAATGGGAGGACAGATAGGTAGACATGTAGATAGATAGATAGATAGATAGATACATACATACATAAAAGCAAAGGGTGGAATAAAGACCTGTTTAGAAAAGGGAGCAAGCCTGAAAGAAGAAACCATTAGAAAAGCTACTCTACTGATGTTACTGCTAAATCTGTCTTTAATGAAAGAAATGAAAAAAATAAATTTAGTCAATTAGAAAGTAATGAAGACCGTAAAAATGACTATTGATGAAAGGCTGGTGAGAGAATTCTTGAGTAATTTGACCATAGAACAACTGGTCAGGGTAGTATGCCTCTTAGGAGATTAAAGGGGTTGGTACCATGCCTACTCAATTTTTAGCAGTGATTTCTTCACTTAGCAAGCAGGATTGTGATCTGAGATGAATCCTGAACCCAACAAATGAGGGTTCCAACCTCCAAAACCAGGGAGAGGTCCCTTAATGGAGATTATTCAGTCCAGGCATGACTGGTAGCTGTCAGGGGGCTGGGCTTGAAGGAAGGATATCCTAAACCAAAAACACGAAATAAAATTGCAAGGGAGAGGCCATAGTCTATTAACATAAAATTATGGTATATTCCCCAGTTTTATGATCAGATTATTGGGAAATAGCATAAGTCATTCTGGAAAAATAGTTCTTCCTTTAGGTTATCAAGGGGGAGGCAGAATATCACCTTCTTATCAAAGTGAAAGATGAGGACATAATTTCTTGTGTATCTATCAGGAAAAAAAAATAGAGATGAACTTTTATAAGACTGATATTCCATGAATGCATACTTGCCAAACCAAAATGTGTACGTGTGTGTATTTATGCACATGCACACAAATCACATTTAGTGGGGGATGGGACTTTGAAAGAACCTGGGTGGTCACTTCCTGACAGTTGCAGAATATGCGTAATGAATGTAGGCTTGGTAAGTGAAGACAGGTGTTGTTCTAGGACTTAGTCTGATTTGGAGCCCATGAGAACTCAAAAATATCATCCAGACCATTAATCCAGGTTGTGGAGAGAGAGGCATACTCTTAAACATTGTTGGTGGGACTGCAAACTAATACAGCCTCTTTGGAAAGAAGTATGGAGAATCCTCAAAGATCTCAAATTAGATCTACTATTTGACCCCACAATACCACTACTAGGCATCTACCCAGAAGAAAAAAAAA
>NW_003852398.1:18105384-18117391 GCF_000181295.1 Otolemur garnettii | reverse complement strand
CTAACAAAATCAAATATTTTAAGCTGGTTGTTTATATCCTCACATTTACTTGAGGGTACTTAATCAATTTACTTAAAAAAAAAATACAAAACTTCTTTAAGGAAAAAGTGAAGTAAATAAAACAAATACATAAACAAAAAACCCTAGACCTTAAGAAATGATACTCTGTAAAATGTTCAAGTTGAAGAAATCTTAGGAATCACCTAGACCTGGTCATCTTCCTAACCACTTGCTAGGCTCAGAAACATTAACCTTCTTAAAGCCAAATAATATGTCAGTGTCAAAGCCTGTTTTAAAACTATTCACAGCACCTATTGCTAACTAACAGGCTGAATTGATGATTCTGAAGTTAGAAAATAATAAAAGGAAATTTCACTGGAGAAAAAAATGAAAGATTAGCTGTCTGTGTAAAAATAATCCAAAATGAGAAGTCTTTCCAGATGCATCAAGAGGTAGTTTAGTTCTTCGTTGGGTGATCTGACTAAGGTAAAGGACCCACATGGAACTGCGGGAGAAGGAAATTTACAAAGGAGGAAGGGCAGCTTGGTCAGACAATGTTAAAACACTTCTGGATTAAGGAAGAAACATCCTAGACATTGGAGTGATTCCAAAGAAAAACAGGACATAATTAAGGGAATGAAGGAGAGAAACTGATTTATAGAAAAGATTAAAGCAACGTATTTTTTATTGCTCTGTCACAAATAAGGGCACGTCTTTGACATATATCAAGATGTTAATTGGAATAATGAGTTAATCCAGGGAGAAATGATTTAGGCATGATATCAGAGGGTAACATGAAGGGATTGGGAAATTACCTATTGAAATGATGACATTGTCATATTCCCAATGAAAGTGAGACAAAAACAGAACAATTAGAAAGACGGTTCTTTGTGGTAATTTTGTATAAAAAGATTTAATTTTTAGCTTTTGACAAAACTGTGAGCCAGTGGAATCATACTTTCCATGTTTCCTAAATTCCTAGAGAAACTTTAACTGAAGATGCATCAATTTAATAGCAGCTATTATGTGGAGGGGAAGAAAAACACTGCATTAAATGTACAGGTTGATTGCAATCTATGTCTCAGTTTGAGAAATTTTAAAACGTGAAAAATACGTTCACTTGAAAATTGAAGAACCATAGCAATTATTTAAGTAATATATGTCTACAACCCTGTGATAGCAAATTTTTTTCTGTGGGTTCAATTCCTGACTATTCTAAGGCTGATGATACAGCTCGCATCTCTCTGGATGTTCTGGTCAGTTTGCTTGCCATGCCCTCAACCCTTTTCCAGAGAACCTGTTGCCGTCTTGATCTCTGGTGAATGAGAAATTGACCAATTCTTCTGGCCAGTACTAACTGGGCCAGAGTAAATCTGTGACCCAAACTAGGCCAATGAGCTCCCTTTATTTTTATTTTTTAATATTTCTATTTCAAAATACTAGGGGGGTACAAATGTGTTGTATTACATAAATTATTTTTTAATGCTCTAAGTGTGCCCATCACCCAGACAGTGTTCATTGTACCCATTAGGTATATTTTTGACCACCCTCTTGTCTCCCCTCCCCACTGCTTGCTTGCCACTGAGTTTTACTTTCCTCTGTGCACATGTGTGCTCATCAGTTAGTTCCAATTTTATAGTGAGTACGTATGTTGTTTGTCTTTTCAGTCTTAAGATACTTCACTTAGGGTAATAGACTATTTCTCTAGTTTCATCCACATCATTGCAAAAGGCATTAATTCATCCTTTCTTATGGCTGAGTAATATCTCATGGTGTGTGTGTGTGTGTGTGTGTGTGTGCGCGCGCATATCACCTTTTGGGCACTTAGGTTGATTCTACATCTTTTCAATTGTGGATTGTGCTGCAATAAACATTTCACTGCAGGGTTTTTTGTTTTGTTTTTGTTTTTGATAAAATGATAAAATGATAGAATGATAAAATGATAAAATTCTTTTGCTTTGGGTAGCTATCCTGTGGTAGGATTGCTGGATTGCATGAGGGGGTCTACTTTTGGTTCTTTGAGGAATCTCCATGCTGTTTTCCATAGAGGTTGTACTAATTTGCGGTTCCCAGTAGTGTATAAGTGTTTCTTTCTCTGTGCATCCACATCAGAATCTATTGTTTTTGGACTTTTTGTTTTTTATTAAATCATAGCAATCATGGGGTACAATGTGCTGGTTTTATATACAATTTGAAATATTTTATTCTCACAGGGGTAAGATGATATCTCATTGTGGCTTTAAATTTGCCTTTCCTTAATCATTAGTGACAGTGAGCATTTTTTCATGTGTTTATTGGCCATTTGTCTTTTTTGAAAAGCTTCTTTCCACGTCTTTGCCCACTTTTTAATGAGGTTGTTTGGAGTTTTTTGCTTGCTGATTTGCTTGAGCTCTTTGCAGATTCTGATTATTAGCCCTTTATTGAATGCATAACTTGCAAATGTTTTTTCCCATTCAGTAAGTTGCCTATTTGCTGTGTTGATTACTTCCTTGGCTATACAGAAAGTTTTTAATTTAATCAAGCCCTATTTATTTATTTTTGTTGTTGCTGTGATTGCCATTGGAATCTTAGTCATAAATTCTTTGCCAGTGTCTAGAAGAATTTTCCTACATTTTCTTCTAGGATTCTTATGATTTCATGGCTTACATTTTAACTTTTTATCCATCTTGAATTAATTTTTGTGAGTGGTGAAAGATCTAGAAACTGTTTCATTCTTCTGCATGTGGCTATCCAGTATTTCCAGAACCAATTATTGAATAGGGATTCCTTTCTCTAGTATATATTGTTGTCTGTTTTGTCAAAGATCAATTAGCTGTATGGGATGATTGTACAGCTGGGTTCTCTGCTATTGATTTGATCTATGACATTGATCTGAAGTGTCTATGTCTCTGTTCTTATGCCAGTGCCATGCTGTTTTAGTTACTATAGCCTTGTAGTCTGGTAATGTGATGCCTCCATATTGTTTTTGCTTAAGATTGCTTTGGTTATTCAGGCTCTTTTCTGGTTCCAAAGGAAGCACAGAATTATTCTTTTTTTAAATCTATGGATATTATGTTGGCATTTTGTTGGGGATTTCACTGAATCTTTAAATCACTTTGGGTAGTATGGACATTTTACCAATTTTTCTTCTACTGCTCAGTGAGGATGATGTGTTTTTTATATTTCTTTGTGTCATCTGTGATATCTTTCCTTGGTGTTTTGTAGTTCTTTTTGTAGAGATCTTTTACCTCCTTGGTTAAGCATATTCCTGGGTATTTTATTTTCTTTATAGCTATTGTGAATGATATTGAGTCTTTGATTTGACTCTCAGTTTGACAGTTATTGATGTATAGGAATGCTATGGACTAGGGTACCTTAACTTTATGATCTAAGACTTGGCTGAATTTATCATTCCAGGAGTCTCTTAGTGGAGTTTTAGGGTCTTTCTAGATGTAAGATCATATTGTCAGCAAAAAAATGATAGTTTGACTTCTTCTTTCCCAATTTGGATATCCTTTATTTCTTTCTCTTGCTTGATTGCTCTAGCTAAGGTTTTCAGCACTATATTAAATAGAAATGGTTGCAGTGGGCACTCTTTTGTTCCAGTTCTTAGGGGGAATGGTTTCAGTTTTTCCACATTCAATACGATGTTGACTGTGGGTTCATCAAACATGGCTTTTGTAATTTTGAGATATATTCCTTCCATGCCCAGTTTGTTGAGGGGTTTTTAAATCATGAAAGGGTGCTGGATTTTGTCAAATATTTTTTCTACATCTATTAACATAGTTATATGGTCTTTATTTTTGCTTCTGTTTATATGATGATAAATGATATCACATTTATGGATTTACATATGTTGAACCATCCCTGCCTCTCTGGGATAGAGACTATTAGTCATGGTAGTTTTTTTTTTATCTATTATTGTATTTGGTCTGCTAGCGTTTTATTGAGAATTTTTGTATCTATATTTATAAGGGATATTGGTCTCTAGTCTTTTTCTCTTGTGTCCTTTATTAGCTTTGTTATTAAGGTGATACTGGCTTCATAGAATGAGCTGAGGAAGGATTCCCTTTCGTCAGTGCTATGGAATAATTTCTGTGGTAGAGGTACCAACTCTTCTTTGTAGGTCTGATGAAATTCAGTGTGAAACCATCTGGTCCAGGGTTGTTTTTTTTTTTTTTTCCTTGGGAGATTTTTTAATACTGCTTTAATCTCATTGCTGATTATTGGTCTGTTTGGGAGTTATATTTCTTCCAGAATGAATCATGAGAGGTTGTGTGTTTCCAGAAATTTGTCCATTTTCTCTATGTTTTTAAATTTATGTACATAGAGATTTTTTATAACATGTACAGATGACATTTTGCATTTCTCTGGTATCAGTTGTAATATCTCCTTTTTCATTTCTAATTGAGCTTATTTCTTTCTCTTTCTCTTCCTGGTTAATCTTGCAAACAGTCTATCAAGTTTGTTTATCTTTTTAAAGTACCCAGATAGTGTGCCCATCACCATTTGTACAGCTCCCTTAAAAAACAAAAGAACCAAAGGACAAAGGTGAAGTCAAATGGGAGGTCATTTATAGTTGGGGTCAGTGCTGGGTGATGACAAACGAGGGTTACAACTAATTTTAATTAGAAAGAAATGGTAAAGCATCAGTAAAACAGAAATAACTGGCATGGATTAAGAAAGGCAGAGTAGAGGTCCAATGAGCACCAGAGCAAATATGAATAAATAGAAATGTACTCTATTCACTCACAGCCCTTTCTTCCAAAAGGTTTACATGTGACTCCATATGAGATAAGGGAGAGTGAGGTTCCCCAGTGGCCCAACTGAAGTTGGTCTCCAATCTTTGGACAGCCTGGACTTTCCCTTTGGTAAAGAATGTTTTCACCAGTGTGAAATAAATATCTTTCTGGAAACTGAAAGAAGGTTGAACCACACATGTGCCTCCTGAATCTCCTTTGTCCCCATTCTCTCCACTTCTTCCTACTTCATCAATGCCTCACAGTTATAACACACTAAGCAAAAGCTTTACAAAGCAAATGCACAATGTTGACACAGACTGGATTGGGACGTGGGTTTGGTGATCCTCCAGAATGAATGGCGTGACATAATTTTGGAGGACTCAATAACTGTCTGTGAAAGTATTGTGTCTGCTGGTGGTGTGACGGTGGTGCCTACTGGCCTGACCCTTGTCCAGAAGCCAGATCCTCACTCAGCATGTGTTTCCTGGATGTTCTTATCTTTCACAGATTCCATGAATCTTTATGAATTGTTCAACCATGAGGCTCTTTTAGACTGCAGCCACCCTCTATGAATTCTTTATTCTAGAACGCTGAGACCAACATTTACATTCTTAGAATGCATAAGTCTTCTCTCCCCAAAAGCCCACGTGGTAGTCATTTTGATCACAGGCCATTCTGATTTCAAGAAAACCTCATTTTCTGTTCTGAATTGCAGTGCCTTCCTCAGCAGTGGTTCCCTAAGCAAACGTATGGGCTGTTTGCTTTGCTTTCAACCTTCATGCATTTTTAATGATTTACAAGGAAAAGATTTTTTCCCTCCTCCTTTTTTTATAATAAATTTAATGACTTAATACACATCAAGTGGAATTGTTGGTTTGTGGTGACGGTTTTATAATTCTAAGTTCAAGGTTTTTTTTTTCTATTTAATTATGCACAATAACTCTCATGGAATATAATGCAATAACAAAAACATGCACCAATGTTGGCATAAGAGCCTGTTGTTTATTAGTGTTGGTGCTGTGCTTTATGTTTGAAATAAAATATTTGGAACTAATGTTGGGCATGTTTCCTCCAAACTAGATAAAAAAGAAGAAAAAAAGAAACTTTCTCTCCGAAAATACCATGCGCCAATCTTTGGCGATAAAAGCCAGAAGCTCTTGAGATAGCAAATTAAATTTTATTTGTAGAAAGCATTGTGCTGTGTTTTGTTGCTTGCCCAGAGTTATTTTTTAATACCAATAATTTAATAAAGTGGAAGACCAATACATTGACCTGTGTTCTCCAAGGCACCAGAGTATTTCCTGGGGTTAAAAGGCACAGCTTGCTGAAAGGTTGTTTGTTTTACATTTTAACCTATTACTTATTTCTCTTGCTTTCTGGCCAGATCTAGCCTAGCTTTTAGAATCATTTTTGAATTTCGTAAAACATAAAGTGGTTGAATTGTCTCACAATCTGCAAGTCAGCTTTTTTTTTTTTTAAAGATAAGAATTCTACTATGTTGCCCAGGCTGGAGTGAGTGATACAGTCATAGTTCACTGCAGCTTCAAACTTTTGGACTCAAATGATTTTCTTGCCGCAACATCCCAAGTAGCTGGGATTACAGGTGTGTGCTGCCATGACTGGTGAATTCAGTTTTTGTTTGTTTGTTCTTGGTAGAGATGGGAGTCTTGCTATATTGTCTAGTCTGGGTGTAAACTCCTGGCCTCAAGTGATCCTCCTGCCAGAACCTCCCATAATGTTAGTACCATGGGGAAGTATGAGCTACCATGACCAGCCTGTAAGTCATGCTTTTAAATTTCTGATAGATAAGGGCTGGTTTTCCTAAGATCTAATACTGAGCTTTTATATGGGAGAATTATAAAATTATCTCTATTTTATTGCTTAAAAAATAATTTAGAGTTTCTTGGTAGAAAAGAAGTAGATGTCTAGTCTTATCAAACGAATTTAGCAAGGAGACTTGTTCAACATTTTCATGTTGGATCAGAATACATTTCTGTCACTAAGTAAGAGGAATTATCCAAAATCCCTTTCTGGAAAAGGTGGGCCTAGGGGACTAGGTTGAGGTGGGGCTTCTGAGAGCTTTGGTATTTTGCAAAGGTGAAGGACTGGACTGAGAGCTTCAGCAAGTGAAGCCACATTGGAGCTGAACAGACGTTCTAAATGAAGGATCAATTTGAAAGAGCTAAATAGGAAGGCTGAAATCAGATACAGATGATAAGATGGTACCTGAAAGCCCCAGAGAGAGAGCAGGATGGAGGACAGAGAGTGCCTGAAGAGATTGTTGGTAGTCCTTCAGAGACCCAGACTCCTCAGAAGGCGCCTCTGTCTTTACTGTGGGAGAGAAGTAGTACAAAGCAGTGGTTAAAGGCACAAACTCTGGAGCAATATGGGCATAGGGTCAAGTCCTAACTTGACTGCTCAGCAATGATATTATGCGGGGCAAGTCATTTCACTCTCTAGTAGTTGCTTCACATGTGAAATGGTGTAAGGGAGATAAGTCGTTGCACAAAGGCTATTGTAAAATTTAAGCAAGAAAATGCTACTGTAAGTTGTAATTAGTGCTAAGTCAGACAGGAAAAGTTGCTGAGTCAGATCCTTTTAATGTAAAAATGCTGTTTTAAATTCCATACATATGCAGATTTGTATCAATATAAATATATAGTTTTTTTGTGGCTTTTAGTATAAGGAGCAAGCTCATTGGGTTTCTGTATTTTTACCTTAAAATGTTATTATTGATTTATACCTTTTTACTTTTAAGTTAACATTTTTTATTGAGTTCTAATAATCATATAGTGAAAAGAATTGTACACCAAAGCAACCAAGTCCCTATTGAGATATGGAACACTTCCATCACCCCAGAAATCTGCCAACTTCCCCCCATCCCACCACTCCAGAGCACATAATATTTGAGTTGTCACTACATACAAATTTGCCTATTCTATAAATTCATAAAAATGCAACCAAACAATACACATACTTTTGTATTTGAATTTTTTGTTCAGAAAAAAAGTTGAGATTTATCTATGTTGCAATGTGTAACAGAGTATATGTCTTTAATTGCTATCTAGTCCTCCATTTCATAATTCTGTCATTTTTCTCTCTCTTCTGGGGAAATTCGGGCTGTCTTTAGTCTGGGGCTATTATAAACAATGCAGCTATAAATACTCTTCCATACATCTTTTGGAAGCATTATGTTTTCATTTCTTTTAGTTATATATTTATAAATAAATTGCTGGACTTATTCAGCACTAACAGATGTGAGTTGAACTTTATGCGAAAGTACTAGATTGATTTTCAAAGTGGTCATACCATTTTATACTCCCATCAGCAATGTATGAGAATTCAGGTTGTTGTATATCATTAAAAATAATTTGATATTAACAATCTCTTAAATTTTAACCACTCTAATTAGAAGATACATTTTTTTCTTCATTATGATAATAATAAGTTAACCTTCTTATCATTATGAAATATCTCTCTCTTTTTTTAAGCAGTACTCTTTGTCCTGAAGTCCACTTTATCTGATATCAACACAGTCATTTAAGCTTTCTTATGAATAGTGTTTTTGTGGTATATATTTTTTATCTTTTGCTTTTAACTTAGCTATGTCTTTATATTATATTTAAATTTTTTTTTCTTATGGACAATGTATGTACTGACCTTGCTATTTTTATTTGGTCTAGCACCTTCTGCATTTTAAGTGGAGTGGTCATTTATATTTAATGTAACTACTAATATGACTGGATTTTAATATGCCATCCTATATTTTTATCTAATTGTCCCATGTCTTTTTCAGTCCCCTTTTCTCTTCCTCTTTTCCTTATTTTGTAGTAAATTAGGGGAGAGTTGTTTGCTTTATATTTGTTTTAAAAGAGTCTATTTAGCCAGGCTAAATGTCTATAATTCTAGCACTCTAGGAGGTCAAGATGGGTAGATTGCCTGAGCTCAGGAGTTTGAGGCCCACCTAAGCCAGAACAAGACCCCATCTCTAAAAATAGCCAGGCGTTGTGGCAAGCACTGCAGTCCCAGCTACTTGGGAGGCTGGGACAAGAGCATCACTTGAGCCCAAGAGTTTGAGGTTGCTGTCAGCTGTGATGCGAAGGCACTCTACCAAGGGTAAGAAAATGAGATTCTGTCTCAAAATATATATATATTTTTTTCTATTGGCTTTTTTTTTTTTTAGCTACTACTTACTCTGTTTTGCTTTAATTAGCTTTTACTTTATTTTTTAGTTGTTATTTTATTGTCCCAAACAATAGCTTTGACATAGGTGGTTAATCTCTCCTCTCTGAGGCAATTTCTTCTTGTCCTTGGAATTCCAGGACACCACACTTGCCTAATTTTCTTCCTCTCTTTCTGATTACTATTTCTCATTCTCTTTGCAGATTCCATTTGATCCTCTGACTCCTAAATTTTGGGACCATGTTAGGGTTCTGTCTGGGAACCTCTTCTTTTTCCTGTACATACTCCCTCCTGTATCTTAGTGTTTTAAATACTACTAAATTTGTATCTCCATTTTGATCTTTCTCTTTTGAATTCCAGGCCTGTTTATTTAATTGAATGCATAACATTTCCACCTGCAAATTTAACTGACATTTCAAACATAGTGTTCCAACACTAAGCTTTCCGCAGTCTCTAATCCTCCCTTTCTCTCCACACCACCAATTCAGCTCCTCCCTAATCTTCTTTATTTCAGCTAGAAATTCTTCCACTTGTTCAGGCCAGAAACTTTAGTGTTACCCTATTTCTTTTGCACCTCACTTCTGACCAATCAACAATTCCTGTCAATTCTATCTTCAAACTATTTCCATTGTTCAGCCACTTATCATTTCCATTGCCAGCCCCAGGTTGGCCAAGCTATCATCAGCTCTTACCTAGACTATTGCTTTAGCCTTGAAACTGGTCTCTTGCATCAGCTCTTGCCCCTTGTAGGCTGTTCTCAACACAGAAGGTACAGTGTTCCTGTTAAAAACACACATAAATCATGCCAGTCATCATCAGCTCAAGACCCTCCAAATATCTTTTTCATCTCACTTAGAATAATAGAATAAAAGTCAAAATCTTGCCTATCATTTGCAGGGTCCCTGCATGATCCAGATTCATAGTTACATAGTCAGGGCAGCCAGTAATAAGCAGAACTGACAAAAACATTGCAAAAAATTGTCAAGTTGTATCAAAATCATTGGCTGAGTGGGACAAGCATAGCAGACCAAGTAAACATTGATAGAGAAACAGTGAGGAAAATCTTAGCTGAAAATCTAGGCATGAGGAAGGTACGTGGGCAAAAACGGGCTCTTGCATTATTACGAAGCATCAGCTCATGCAGCACGGTCTGTAAGGGAGTTTTTAGCCAGTAAACAAATAACTGTATTGAAACACTCTCCCAACTCAGCTGATTTGGCCCCCAATGACTTTTTCCTTTATCTAAAGATAAAGGAAATATGGAAATAAAGACTTTTTAATGACATGCAGGACATCAAGGGTAATACTACAACAGGTTTGAAGACCATTCCAGAAAAAGAGTTCCAAAATGACTCTGAAGATTGGCTAGGCACTGGCGTGGGTGCATAGCTTCCCAAAGGGAAGGTAATTGTAGGGCTAGTCAGCAATGAGGTATGTAGCACTTTTCCTAGGATGAGTCTGTGAACTTAATTTTCAGACTTCATCGGTTAGAACAGGTACCTTTACCTATTACCTGTAGTATCTCCCATTTGCAAGTGCAAGTCATATATCAGCCAGATGTTTGTAACGTGGGGACTTACTGTAGTCACCTCCATTCATAAGTACAAGTTGTATGGCATTTGGATGTTTGTAACTCAGGGACTGCTGGTATAACGTAGACTTCTCCCAATGGATAGGCGCCCAGGTAATGTTTCCTGACCAACTGATTAGAGATAGAAGAAAAGGAGCAGGTATTTTTTCAAACTTTATTTGTTTATTTACACATGCATGTGTGTATTTTAAGTAACAAATATCTCCTTCTTAGTCTTTTGGATTTTGACTTAAATATCTTTTAATTTCAATACATAGTACACAGACTTCCCCCAGACTGTTTTTGTAAATATGATTTTTGAAAAACATGGAAGACTAAGAGCCTGATTCTGAAAAAACTCCATGATCATGTCATGTGAATGACAGATTTAGGTTATGATTGGGGAACTGGAATGGACACAGAGCCCTTTCAATTCTGTCTAACAAAGCCACAGACTAATGTTAAGGAATGTTTGTATGATCTCTCCAGCGTGGAATCAGTTACCCAAACACAGAAGTCTTTACAAAGATCCAAAATAATCATAAAACCATTATAACCACAAGACCTTTTCAGAGCTATCCCCTCAATAGTGAATGCTGCCTTTTCAAGCCAACTCTTATATTGAGAGAAGGGTTGTAATATCTCCAGCCTGGAAGAAATCCCTATTCCTGTGGCTCATTTACTTCATCTCTGTGGTTCTTGGAAAGAAGGATGGAGTGAAAGCCACCCCATGTGGTTGACTGTGAATTCTAGTCCCAAGCAATGTATAGACAGCTTCAACAAACTTTGGCTATTTAGCCAATCTTCATTCCCTAGGAAATACCGCCCAGCTCTCCCCGAGCCCTAGTAACTCAGTAACTTGTTCACGATGGGCCACCCTTTGATTTATGGTCCTGGGCATTCTTGGAACTCTGCTCAGAGAAGAAAAAGGCATAATCGCCTTGCGGGAGCTATGAAGGCAAAGCCTGCCTGCAAACCATCAGGTACCACAAACAAGAGCATCAGTAGATGTAGTAGATGAAGTATGTATGTGCATAAACATTTCCTGTTCTAACTCAGTACTGAGCACATGGAAGTCACAATAAATATTACATAGAAGGGAGAAGGAAATAAGGTCAGAGAGAAAATGAAGCAAAACAGGGAGAGCGAAAGGCAAGATCCATATTCTTTTTGAATGTTCACTGTCTTATGTGGTGGGAGGGACAGGAACTCAGCTGAGCAGGGCTAGAACCTTCACTTCACTGCGAATGCACACACTTGTAATTTTTTACTTAACATTCACATTCTCTACTACTGACCTTACATTCTCTACATTCCCTCCATATGGGTAGAAACTATATTTCTCTTAAAACATCAGTGCTGTTGCTTTGATCTGCATAAAGAGCTAAACATTGGAACCCACCCTGGGCAAAGAACTGGGATCCTACTCTAACCTGGTCTAAGGATATTTTAAGTCTGTATTTCCACAAGGTCTAGGCTGATGCTTGGCACATGTGCATAGTATTTCTTGAATAAACACCTGACTGAAAAAAAA
>NW_003852398.1:18094702-18105359 GCF_000181295.1 Otolemur garnettii | reverse complement strand
AAAGCAATTCACGGAATGTGAGCGGAAACACTAAGTCTTTTCCCATACTTAGTTGCCCTTCTCTCACGAATACAGTGCATCAGAGGTGACGGGGAGATTTCAATCTAGCACAAGAGAAGGGGAATTTTTCAGAACTCTCAAACCTTTCTTGAAAACATCTCTATGCAGGTCATATCATGATCTATTTGCCATTTGTAAAGTAAAACACCGTCATGAAAAAGAATATTTAATGTCATTGAGAAAAACCTTACATTTCCCAGCTTATAAATGTCAAATTATCCATTCCAGCTGCATGGGAAAAAAAGGAATCATAAAGTAAGATCATAGCCTCCTGTGATTTTTGAATCAAAATGGAAATTAAGAACTGGAGGTTTAATAATCCTTAACGTTTGCTCTTTGGGAAATCTGCTGTTTGTTGAGAGTGGGACTGATGTACATTAGGAGGTGGACAGTTGAGATGAGGCTCCTTTTCATCATCCTTCTCTTGCACTGAACTTGCATTTCTATGAATCTTGTTCCAGCATCATACAAATACAGTGTCTCCCTTATGGCCTCACAGCACGGGACAGGCAAATCTTGAGGAGATACGAATCCCATGATCCTTAGCTCTGCTTTAAGACGCAAGTGAGGGTACCAGAGATAACCAAGTGCCCTGTGCTAACTGCTTCTATAACACTTTCTTTGGTCCCATGGCTTTTGATGGTTATTTGAAATTCACTACAAATGGATAAAAATATCTCTTCTTCCAATTGTCCAGAGAAAAAAAATTCAAAGTTCCTTTGGTTACTTATACCAGGGTAATGTATTCAGCATTCAGACATTTTGGAAAGCATTTTGGCAGTCTCAACAGGGCAGCCATCTTATCTGCAAACATTTTGGTATACTTGACACAATGGACAAATACTGGACATTTATTCTCTCTATGAACTCATACCAATGATTTATTGACATGATGATATAATCTATGAAAAAGTTATTTGACTTCAGACTTTCTACCACATTTTACAATTTTTTTAAAAAAAATCTTAAATTAATATAAGGGCATGAATGTTTAGGTTACATTGTTCTCACTTCTAAAGTAAAGTTCAAATTGTAGTTGAGCCCTTCAGCTAGGGGGCATGCTGAGCACCCTGACGTTGTGTGTATTAGGTGAGATTCCACCAGTTACCTTCCCTCTAATCGCCTTCCTCCTCCCCCCGCTTCCCTCTCTCTGGTTAGACTATATTTGTGTTTTATCATTCGTGTGGACATGCAATTGTTTATATATTGGTTTCTTATTAGCATTGAGTATATCAGATTTTTTTTTACATTATTGAGATACAATGTTAATGTGTATACTCTATAATTCATATCTCCAATTCTCCTTATGGACTAGCATGCATATTCAAAGAGGCACAAGGATGTTCATTGCAGACATTTTTGCACTGGCAAAAACACTGTTAAGTTTCTGAATGTTTTTTAATAAAGGTCTGGTAAAATAAATACCATGCATAGCAGAGTAAGAACAATCCTCTCACACACAACAACTATAAACTGTGAAGGGAATACAAAAGCAACTACCTGAGGAAGCTAGAGAGGAAACAAGCTTTAGCAGATTTCAAGAAATCAAAACTTAAACAGACCAGCATAAGTAAGTTTCTGATTTTTGTAGTTTTGCCTCATGTTGGGCAGCAGTTTACAAAAATGTCACCATCTTTCTTGTTTAAGACCAGAAGCAGAGTCTGGGGTAAACATTGATGTTAACCGGAATAACTGTATTTAACAGTAGGCCATAAGTGTCTGCCCTGGTTTAATAATATGTGCAAAGATGCAAATGATTGATTATTGATTTTAACCTTTAAAAATTTAACAGAGGGCCTTTTCCTGGGATGGGGGCAGGAAGAGAAGGCAAAAAGAACATAGTAGAAGCACAAAAAAATCTACAGAAGCCCACAATGTCTTAAAAGCCATTCATAATCTCCAGATTGAATTTTAAAGAAGTCCTGCTATTATAGGATATGTCCCCTTCATGATAGAGACCAACATAAGGTTGGCAGAGCATATAATATCATGGATAAAACAATCAAGATAAGAAATGTCTGTAAGAATGGGAACGCAATCTGGTTAAATGTAAAATCTTCAACTAAGTCTAAATAATTAACCTCAAATGTACAGTACAGAATGACAAATATATGACACAGTAGTTCATAAATTGAAAAAAGTTACAGAATTTCATTGATAATGACTCTACTATATGGCACAAGTATTATGTACATGCCAGAAAAAACAAACGTAATCTTCATCTTCTTTAATGAAAATATACATTTCTAGATCTGCACTGTACAACATGGCCACCCCTAGCTAAGACGTGTGGATACTTAAATTTACCTTTTTAAATAATATCAAAAATCAAATGCCTCCATTACATTATCCACACATCAAATACTGCATAGTCAGTTGCACATGGTTGGTAGATGCTATAATAGACATCAGATACATCAGATACAGAACATTTCATTGCAGAAAGTTCTGTTGGATGGTGCTGCCTGGTACAAGTGAGGTTAGGAGTCATGTTGTGCTCTGTCTGCATTGGACAGAACAGAGTAGACACATGCTGTTTGCTGCTCAGAATCAATTTCTACCTTTTCCTGGTAAAAGAAATCTGCATGTCCTTTAAGAAAATACTCCCTTTCCGTTCTCAGTCAGGTGATTTGCATGCCATTGATGCCGCCCATTCAGGGAGGGGACATTACTGGCTTTACAAGAGGAGGCCCTCATGGTTCCCTCTGGGCTATATGCTGTAAAGAAAAGAGATATAGGGCAGCACCTGTGGCTCAAAGGAGTAGGACACCAGCCCCATATACCAGAGGTGGCAGGTTCAAGCCCAGCCCTGGCCAAAAACTGGAAAAAAAAAAAAAAAAAGAAGAGAAATATACAACTAAAGTAAGTCTTTCAGCAGCACAAGTGGAGAGTCCAGACTTACTGGGCAGACACTCAGAGTGAAGACATCACTGTTGATTATAGAACAGAGAGACAAAGGGAAATGGAATAGTTAGTGACACTGAACCTCTGGATCAAACTTCTCCTGAAGCTTACACTACTTCTTTTGATTACATGAACTTATAACCTCCTTTCAGTGTTTAAATCCCGGAAGTTGCGTTTCTTAAACTTAGAACATGAAGAGTCCTAAATGATACCCCTGGTAAATTGAGTAAAGTTGTGAGTATTCTTGTTTGGACAATGATACAGCAAAATGGAATGTTTTCAGAGGAGAAAAACCAGAAGGGAGAAAGAACTTCAAGGAAATACCTCTCTTCAATTCCCATGACCAAATTAAGTGTTTTTTCCCAGGCCAGTCCAAGTGCCTGATGTGCCCATATTGACATTTCATAAATTCCCCTGGGAAGAAAGATTCTAAAAGCTTCCAGTCCTCATTTAAAGTAGCACGGTAGAAGGAATAAGACAATTTGATGAAGTTACCGAATCCTGTATTGCCTCCCTGTATTGCCAGGACAAAAAATAAGTTAGAAAATCATGTAAAATTACCTCCCTTTTAAATATAAGTGCCATTCATACTTGCACAAGGCTGCATTTTATTAACTGCACTACTCCAAAATGTGTCACTTTGGTTGCATGATATTATAAAATAAAACCAGTGTTATTATTTTTGTGTCATTTTCCAATCCAGTACATTTTTATAAAATTTTTTAGATTGAGTTAATATTTTAAAGCAGTGTATATAATGAAATTTGAAATATACTTGGAAGATAGCTCTTCTAGAAAGTTGATAGAAATATCCAATAAAGGCTGTAGAAAATTATTTTCAGTAGCTTGAGGGAGAAGATAGAAAGACTTTCTGTATACTCTCAGAACTTTTTACACTCCCATTTTGTGGCTAAATGACCTAAGATGCCCATTTGTTCCCTGCCCCACACTCATTGGAATGTGTAGCTTCTTTAAGAGTTACCAGTTCTAATGCAAAAGCACACAACTTTACACTATATAATCGCTAGAGAGGCATTAAAAAAATGAAGGCTATTGAGCATAGAATTACAACATGATCCAGAAATTCCACTGAAAGGTATGTACCCAAAAGAAATAAAAGCAGGGACTCAAACACATACACATATGGTGATGTTCAGAGCAACACTATTTATGTTAGCCCCAAAGAAGAAACAACGCAAATGTCTATAGACGTGTGAATGGATAAATAAAATGCAGTGTTTATCTACAGCAGATAAATGGCTTGAAAAGGGAGAAAATTCTGATACATATTATGACAGGGATGAGCCTTAAAAACACTGTGCCAAACGAAATAAACTAGGCACAGAAGGACAAATACTGTATTATTCCACCTGTGAGAGCTACCTAGAATAGGAACATTTATAAAGGAAGAAAATAGAGGGCAGCGCCTGTGGCTTAAACAAGTAGGGCGCTGGCCCCATATACCGGAGGTGGCGGGTTCACATCCAGCCACAGCCAAAAACTTCAAAAAATAAAATAAATAAAATGAAAGAAAGAAAATAGAACATTGGTTACCAGGGTCTGGGAAAGGGAAGGATGGGAGTAATTTTTTAATGGGCATAGAGTTTATGTTGGAATAATGAAAAAGTTCTGGAGATAGACAGTGGTGATTATTCCACAACAGTGTGAATGAATGTATTTAATTCTCAGAATTGTACACTTAAAATGGTTAAAATGCTGAATTTTATGTTGTGTACATTGTGCCGCATTGAAAACAATGTGGATTTCAGGGTCTCATTCCCAGGATTCTTATATAGCTGTTTGGGATGTAGCCTAAATATTGGAATCGTAAAGCCCACCCAGCTGTTTCTAATGTGTCACCTCATGCCTCAGGGTCTGAGCAGGTGACATAAATAAATGAAAACAGTGACTGCCCAAAGGAATCCAGATCCCGGACAGGTCCAATTTTCTTAATCATTGAAAAAAGTATATATCTCAGGGCGGTGCCTATGGCTCAAAGGGGTAGGGCACCAGCCCCATATGCTGGAGGTGGCGGCTTCAAACCCAGCCCTCAGCCAAAAAAACTGCAAAAAAAAAGAAAGAAAGAAGTATATATCTCAAAGTTCAGGCAATCTAATTTTTAAATCTTCATAACTTACTCAAATTAAAAAAATAATAACAAAGTATGCTTGAGAGCTATATGCTATCCATAAGCAACCATCTTAGTTTGCCTGAGACAGTCCCTGTTGAGTACAAAAGCATTGAGTAAATTATCCTGGGAAATCACTCAGTCCCTGCCAAACTAGTGTCTTTTGTCATCCTTGTAAGCTACCAGTTCACATCTCCTGGTATGAGGAGGAGGCAGAATAACAAATCTTATTTGATTTACCTAAAGCCCTTCCAAATAAACATGGATTCCAAGTAAACACAGCAACCTTGCTAAGCAAACCCGCCTTAAGTATCACTGCAGTCTTCCTTGTTAAGTTTGTGCATTTAGGCTCCTCCTATAGAAAATTTGGAGCCATCACTGGCATAGGCAGCTACACGAGGAACAATTCCAGGAAGAAAGCCCTCTTTCTTCCTTATTATAAACAATGTTCTAGAAACGTAATGGAAGGAAATGGTGTTGGCTCTGAAGGGTTTCTGGATGTTGCTTACCGTCTCTTCTTGGTGAGGTTTCTTTCACTGTCTGTGGCTCTGTCCACTTTATACACCATTATCTACTGTACTTGTTGGAGATCTTTCCCTGGGGGATAATTGAGTTGTGAATAGCAGAGTTTAGGGTTATTCTGATTGTCCTCTCTCTTTCTGGTCACCGGATAAAATAGAACTTTCTTACCCCCTTGATGGTGGCCGTGTGACTTGCTTTGGCCAACAAAATGTGACTAGATGTAAAGTGTATCACTTGTAGGTGAGACATGTAGTCAGTGGTGCTCACGCCAGCCGCCGTTTTTAACCTACCTTGGCAAATGAGGAAGTGTTTGTCAAGATGATGTCTTCATTAGCTTGGGTCCCTGAATGACTACCCAAGTTGGACACGTGGGGAATCCTTGATTGTATTAAGCCATGGTGATAAGGGCCTCAGCACAATCTAATCTGTCTTGATTGGTAGGGTAGCAGAATTACATATGTGAATTGTGTGATCTGGTTTATACCTGGAACAATTTTGGATGCATAGTATACTGTATGAAACACATTCCTAAAACTTAAGTTAACATTTGCTACCAAATGTATAGGTGCAAAAGTATGTTTAGGCGCTAATGACTTCTTTTCCTCTAGACCACTGCAGTCTAAAAAATCATTCTGTGATGATAGAAATATTCTACACTGTGCTATGGAGTACGGTAGCCATTGGCTACATGTCCAGCCTGGGTAGTCATTCAGGGACCCAGGCTAATGAAGACATCATCTTGACAAACACTTCCTCATTTGCCAAGGTAGGTTAAAAACGGCGGCTGGCGTGAGCACCACTGACTACATGTCTCACCTACAAGTGACACACTTTACATGACTTTACATGACTAAGCTATGTGAGCTGGAAACATGGCTAGAGCAACTGAGAAGATGCATTTTACATTTTATTTAATTTTGATTAGTTTAAATTTCAGTCATCTCAGGTCCCTATTAGCTAGTATTCTGGCAACATAGCTCCAGACAACCTAGTCCTTGCCATTTCAGATAGCTCCTCACTCCTAAAACTCTTTTTCCTCCATGATTTTGTGTATCTGGCTTCCTCAGCTGAAACGCTTTTCTTTATGGAATGTGTATTTGTCTTTCAGGGTTCACATCAATTGTGATTTTCTAGAACAGAATGAACCTCTCCTGGAGTTCCGTATAGCACTTTGTGTGTCCAATGTGGTACTGATGTTCCTCTGACTTCGGAGTCACTTGGGGATATCTTTTTCTCCCACACCTCCCTTTATGTACAGAGGCTGCAAAAAATGTAATTTTTTGCGATTACAAAAAATGCAATTTAAGAAAGGAAAAAAACTATATTAAAATTGTAATACTCCAGTTATGTTTGACTTCTGCGATTACAAGAGGTACATGATATGATATATAAGGTAAGAAATCTTATTGGTATATATTGAGTATTATAATTTCAATACAGTGTTTCTCTTTCTTAAAATGTGTATCCATTCTTTGACCCCCTCCATATATTCTGAGGGCAATAACCTTGTTATTTATTTGTGTCTATCCCATAGGCCCTGTTCTTGGTAGGCACTCAATCAAGAGTCTGCAAACCTCATTCCTTTACAAACCGCTCTTCAGACAGCCCTGCAAGTGAGCCCCAAGTGCAGGAACAAGTTCCAAGGGCTATCTGAAGTGGAAATGAATCCGTGAGGTGATGTCAGAAGGATATTGGCCTGCCCAAGGCTCAAGTTTGTTCCAGGGTTATGGAAAAATAAAAACCAAACTTTTATGACCAGTAACTTTATAACAAGGAAGAGCTGAAGGGCCTCCTTTTGCACATTCAGCAACATCATTAAGGAAACTTTTCACCACCCCCCAAGTGGCATGAAAAGGCTGGAGGCTTAGGAATAATATGCCAGTGGTGGGGTGAAGGAGCGCAGGATATTTCACCCCAAAATATGACTCTTGGTATAAAGAATATTTTGAATTAAAGATAGTTAATTTGAGATTTTAAAAAAAACCACTCTGAGGGGCTTTCCCTCTATCTTCATAAACTAGACTGACCCAATCAAAACATCAAAGGGCACAGTGGACTTCCCTTCCTCTTCGGGTTATCTCACTATATTGCAAGAAAAAAGCCGAAGAATGCATCCAGTCTGTCCACTTGTCTTTCCACTTAATTTACAAGTCAATCTGTTTCCCCTTCTATTCCTCCTCCCTGGCAAATGTCTAGCCCCTAAACGAATTACCTACACTCCTTATTTCTTCCCTGTTCCAAAAGGCATGTGTAAAAATATCTAAACTTCATTGGGCTATTGAGTAATCACTATGTGATTCTTTCTATGTACATGATACTGGTAAACAAACGTTTCTGTTAATAATCCGCCTTAATTGTGAGTTGGTATTTCAGGAACACTGGACAGAAAGGGCAGGTTTCCCTTCACCCCAATAGGGGAGAGTGAGAACACCTCTCACTGCCCTGGGAGATGCGTCTGGCCTCCCTTGAGTAGCAGAAGGAAGAGAGTAGGCTTTGGAGTCGGCCAGACTTTGGGTGGACCAAGGCTGCCCATGATCAAGGGTCTTTCATCTGCAAGAACCAGAAACTCTTTCAAGTCAATAAAAAAGGAATCCTAGAATATCTTGTGAATTCAATCATAGCTGGACCCCCTATATTTTATTTCAAAATAGCATAAAACAATTGAGGGATTATAAGTAAAGATGTCACATGTAAAAGTGGGATTGGAAACCTTGTATGTTTCAGGTTGTTCCTCTTCTTTGACTGATGTTCACGGCCTAGGATTCAGGCTTAAACCCTCACCTCTCTTTCTAACACGGCCAGTGATGAAGCCTCAATGGACCCAAACACAGAGGCATCCACATCTCCATCCTCTGTGCATTCTCTTTCCTGTGTTTGGAGTACTCTTCCCTTCTTCTGAAATTATTTCATTCTTTCTTTCAGCCATCACCACTACCTATTTTCAGAACTTTCATCATCCCAAATATAAACTCTATACCCATGAAATAGTAACTCCCATTTTCTCCTCCTCTCAGCCTCTAGTAACTTCTATTATATGTTGCCTGTCTATGAATTTGCCTATCCTAGAGACCTCATACAAATGAGATCATACAATATTTGTCTTTGTGTGTCTGGCTTATTTTACTTTGCATAATGTTTTCAAGTTTGATCTACTTTGTAGCAAGTATCAGATTTCACTTTTTTTAATGACAGATTCATAGTCCATTGTATGTATATACCACATTTTATTTGCTCAATTTTTAACTAGATTGTTCATTTTTTTGTTATTGAGTTGTAGGAATTCTTTATATATTCTGAATACTAATATCTTATCGAATACATGATTTGAAAATATTTTCTTCCATTCTATGGATTGCCGTTCATTGCCTTGATAGGGTACTTTGATGCACAAAAGTTTTTAATTTTGATGAAATCCAATTTATCTATTTTTCTTTTGTGTCTGTGCTTTTGTTTTCCTGACCAAGAAATCCTTGCCAAATCCAATGCCATTAAGATTTTCCTCTATGCTTTCTTCTAACTATTTTAGAGTTATAACTCTAAATGGTCTTTGATCCATTTTGAGATGCATGGTGTGAGATAAAAGATCAAGTTTATTCTTTTGCATGTGGATGTCCAGTTTTCCCAGTACCATTTGTGGAAAAGACTATCCTTTCCCCCAATTACTGGTCTTGGTATCCTTGTCAAAAATCAATTGGCTATATTTGTAAGAGTATATTTTTAAAAATAATATAAAACTTTACTATTTTTCTGATATCTTATAAGCTATAACAGAGTAGAAGGAGACAAATAAAACATATTCATCATCCACCACTCTTTTTTTTCATCTAAATACATAACAAAATGCAGATAAGAATTGCATCTATTCATCAGGTAGGTTCAAATGGAAGACAAATGGAAAAGGTTAAAGTGTCTGCCTCATATTTATATTTTTGCTTATGTTTTTGTAATCAAATCCATACTATGCTATGAAAGTTTTATATATATGTACACATACATATATATAATTTATGTATATATACTTATGTATATGTACAAAAATATATATGTGTGTGTGTATATATATGTTTTCACTCAGCATTATACCTTAGACATTTTTCATATGACTATGTTTTCTCAAAAACTTTTATCATTGTTAAGATGTACCTCAAGTAGTATCTCTTTCTTTCTTTTGTGTTTTTTTTTTCTTTCTTTCTTTTTTTTTTTTTTGAGACAGAGACTCACTTTATTGCCTTTGATAGAGTTCCATGGCATCATAGTTCACAGAAACCTCAAACTCTTGGGCTCAAGTGATTCTTTTGCCTCAGTCTTCCAAGTAGCTGGGACGTTAGGTGACCCGCAGTGCCCAGCTATTTTTAGAATGAGGTCTTGCTCTGGTTCAGGCTGGTCTTGAACCAGTGAGCTCAGGTGATCCACTGGCCTTGGCCTCCCACACAGCTAGGATTACAGGTGTGAGCCGCAGTGCTCAGCCAAATGTCATTCTTTGTGAGAAACTTTCTCAGCTCTCCCTGACCCTGGGTAGAACATGGCTATATTCTGAACTGTTAGTATCCATGTGCACATTCTATCCTCCTTTGTGAAGGGACTTACTATCACAGATAGAGCACATAGTAGGTGCTTAGTAAATGTTCGTTGAATTCACAACCGTGTCTCACATAAAGCTTGTATTCAGTAAATGTTCACTTGGTCATCAGATATTCTTAATCCTCTCTTCTATTTTCTATATAACAGAACAGTAATAGGATCTTGGGATAGATCTTATAAATTCTAATAACCCAATAAGTATTATGAGGACAAATGTGGTGCATATGTATGGCTCAGCCTTGGTTCCCATACCCTCACTGACCCCAGAACGTGAAAGAGGCTCTGTCTCAAGATGCCCATTCATTCTATTCTACTTTGCTGCTCAGAAGATCCACAAGCACATTATTCACAGGAAGCAAAATGTAATGATGATCTTAAAACAGATGTTACCTGACCACAACCTTGTTACCCCTTGTTTTGAAGGTATTTGCAACCTTAGGATTAATTCTATCCCTTCTGTAT